>NC_133802.1:14447489-14769969 GCF_043250625.1 Sebastes fasciatus | reverse complement strand
ATATTTTATATTTCAGACAACTCCGAGGAAACTTTCTCTCTACCAACTAATTAAGAAACCCCTGACCCACTTGTATGAAAGCTATTTTTATCCTCCCATCATTAGATTAAAGTAAAGATGGCTACATACTGCGTGGAAAGGACACTGTATTTGTCAGTTTCTGCTGCCCCCCACGCTCACATATGTGGAATTCATCACTGCTACCGAGTGCCTGCTTTCTCAGACTACACAAACACGGGCCGTAAACATAACGCGCAGAGCAGAGCATCCCAAACTCAGATGCTCCTGGAATGCTAACATAGTGGTGTTAGATTTCCCAGCTACCACTGCTCCCTTCTGGGTTCAACCAGCTACAGTTTCTTTCAGTTCAGAGGTCAACAGTTGATGAAATGGGACTGCCAAACCTGCTGTTCGCCCAGCTTTTGGCTACCAAAGACAGGAATGATCTGAGGCTCTTACCGGTACTGTACAAGTGGTAGAAACTGCCTTGTTAATGCTGTCCGCCTGCACTCAAACAGCAGGCAGTGAGAGTTTTGCATGCGCTCTGATAGCTGCTATGAAACCCAGCTGAAGACGGAGGGTGTCAGATTCCCGCTGTGAGTCTGTCATCTGCAGACACACCATCCCGAGTCCTACAGTGCACCTTCACACTCAGTGAATTCTAAATGCACAAAGATCCTAATAACAAAAAAGGACAGTATGTGCTCATTTTTATGCAGCAGCTATTTTCTCGGCAGACACCAGTCTGAAAGCACCGGTCCGCTTGGGATGAGCCAGAGATTGTGGATGTAATGAGATGGAATGATCTGGAGTTGTGCCTAAGCCTCTTAAAATGCTAACCAAGTCATTACACTGATAGAAAAAAAAAATGCTTTCCTCGCTAGCATCTAGAGAAAGGAATCACATGTTGCTAAGAGAATACATTTCAAGAAGCCTTTGTGATATTTATCACCAAATATTACAAAAGCCTGACTTGTATTAGCCTAAACTCTAAATAGGTGGTTTAATTCCATCCAAATGATAGCTCAATTTTCTTTGTAAAACTAAAAAAAAAGTACAGAAAAGGCCCAGCATGGTCTTTAGGGACTGATGTGAATATGAAAAGCCGTCATTCTACGCTTTGTCAGCGGGACAAAGGACGCGGCTGTGAAGCTGGGAGACGAGCCCTCATCTGGCTAAGCTCTCAGAGCGTCTGTCCAGAACTCCATGCATTCCTCTGTTAATTTCCCCTCAGTGGGCAGGCACTTTCTCTGCCAGGGACTTGTCTTACCTCCGGTCGGACCGCGGCAGCTGCCTGTGTTTGGACAACCTTGTCCAGGAAGTGCTAGGGAAGATTTCTTGCTGTAGAGCTCTGGGATCAAAACGGGTCACGGGGGGCCTCAGCAAAAACTACGGTATGGAGGAAAACACAGCCTTTTTAGAGTCCATGCCCTAAAATAAGACTTAATATAGACACCAATCTGGCCTATAAATAAATCCAACAAACACTATCAACTCATCAAGTTTACTTCTGCATCAACTACGACTGCACCGAAGGTTACACCGTGACCTTCTGACTCCAGGAAGCCCCGCCCAGCTCATTTTGGTGATAATGGAGCGGCACGGAACAAATGTTTGGGGCGGCGGCGGTGTTAAACACGCCGGGGTCACTGTCTGTCCCATGGCAACCGCTGGGATGCAGCCTCCTGGGAAAGCAGACATTCCTCAGAGCAGCGCAGTACAACTGCCTGGTTACAAAAACAACACAAGTCATGACATGCACCCCATTCCAGAGCAAGAACGACAAAAATCTAGTGGAAACACACTCAACACACCTTCAGAGAATAGTGATGAAGCTGATCAGGTTAGATTATTCACCTGCGTTGCCTGTAGTTTAATTAAATCAATACAATAAACAGGTAGCTGTTATTGACTATATTCTGCACAACAGCACTGCACAAGACACAACAATTAAAGGGTAACTTTGGTATTTTTCAACCTTATTTTCCCATGTTTTTGTGTCTAACTGACTAATAGGGACAACAGTTTCTGAAATTGGTCAAGTATTGAGAGATAACTCTGTAGACGGCAGCTGCTCACAGGCTTCAATATGATTCTATTGGGGCAAGCTGGCACCGTCATTTATGTCCACTAAAAATGCTTGTTTCTGCCATTATAAGAAAGAGTCTCGCTCAAGGAGAAGTCTCGTTTTGAAATCTGGCGTGGTGACGTGTTGCCCGGACGACAGCGGTGGAATACATCCATGGTGGAAACGTGAGTGGAAGCCGGACAGAGTTTGTTGTATTGGACTGCAAAAAGCGTAGTTTAGTGTTATCTAAATGATTTTCAATGTCATGGCTGAATATTAAGATGCTTTCTACAATGTGGATGAGGTCTTTGAATTCAATGGCTGCCCGTATTTATTTAAGCCAGAGTATACGGATATTCAGATTTCACAACGAGGCTCCTTCTTGAGTGGGACTTGGGCACAATATCAAACAAACCAGATCAAGCAAAAGGTAATAAAACGGTTTTATTTCTCTGTAGGGTTCTTTCCATAATGTTGTCAGACACTTATAGTAACAATCTGAGCCTGTCAGTGGCAAAATCAAGCACTTTAGTGAACGTAACATAACATTGACGCTGCTCACTTGCCCTCGCAGCTCATTTCCCAGCTGCAGCGTTCTCCCTCTCAATACTGGACCAATTTCAAAAATTGTTGTCCCCATTAGACACAAAAACATGGGAAAATAGGATTGAAAATAACAACGTTACGCTTTAAATGACTGTTTATGCTACAGATCAACAACAATTACAAAAGATACTTTATTACAGAAACGGCAGCTAAAGGTTTTGTAATAGAGTGGAGTCCAGCAGGAGTGTAAATAACACCCATCCCCATGTTGACATTACAACCAACACAGGTGACAGTTTGCTAAATAAAGATCCTACAGATCAAATCTCCTCTGACAGGATTACAGGCCTTCACTTTCCAACAATGGATGATGAATAAGTTACAAAGCGATTCTGGTAAAAGGAGAATAAAACGGAAACACGCCTACCAACACAAAGCCCGTACCACTGTAGTAATTCACTGTGATGTCCTTATTGACATTTTCATTATGCAAACTAAATCAAATGTCACGCACAATAGCAACTATCCCCCGGGCTGTATCCTGTGGTCACTAATCTTGCAACTTGTTATATTTTATAGGAGCCTGTTCTATAAACTCAGGTGGATTTTTAAGTCTATACACCAGTAATTCCTTCATTTCCTACAAAATCTAGCCAATCATTTCCCAGAGCTATCGTTGCCAGACATTGATTGCTCGAGTCAGAATAGATGACACAATGGGCTCTTCAGTCCACCCGCACATCTTGTGTGCCAGCCTCGACTGCATGACATCTTGGAATTGGATTTCCGATTAGACGGGTTTAATGTAATTACCTTGAGTACATTGTGCAGTCCGTACCGAGTAACACAGCGATGCATCACCTCGAGGTTCGCCGTAACACATGTCCCTTGAACGAAGGTGGCTGGCACCGGGCTGGCTTCCCAGAGGAGCAATGTTATGTTGTGATTGACAGATGTTCACCTGCATGTGCTCAGCATTCAAATAAAGATGCAGAGAAGACCACTTGTAGGCTTTTGACATTCAGCACATCTACTAGCTATATGTCACTTGTATCTATATGCAGACATATAGAAAGAAGTCTATGTAGCTCTTCTCCAAGGCAAAGCTGTTCTTTTCTTTCTTGGCAGATCCTAATACTGCATACAGCACAATCTCAGCTACAGTATGGATGCATCAAAAAACTACTATCACTTTCAGACAAATATGTTTCAGCCCAGGGAAATACTACAACCCTGTTGTCGTAAGCCTATAATTCAGATAACATCTGCAGAACAAAATTAAACCCAGAACTTATCAGATCCATCATATTTCACCATATTATTAAATATTACCCAGCAGCCCCCATCTGCACAAAGGTAAAGGGACGGTACATTAGAGGAAGGCCCGACCATCCTGCCTCCTTTTGATGCAATCTTACGTTATGAAAAACAGGGACTCAGGCCCATTACCCACGCCTTTACCAATATTAGAGATGCACCGATCCGACTTTTTATGTCCCGATACTGTTAGCGATACCTGGGTTTTGGGTATCAGCCGATACCGAGTACTGATCTGATATCAGTGTTTAATTAATAAGCTGTATGGCTCACTGTGTGGAAGTGACTGGGATCATTCTTTTATGTGTAAGGCAACATCAGGCCTGAATTAAACATAGCTTTCCTAACTTTGTAAAAACTAAATGTAAAAAACAGGAATTTAAATTCCAGTATATAATGTATATAGTATATAAACATAGAACTGAATAGATTGGCCACATTGTTACCAATACCCTCATCCAGCTGTGTAAGTCTGTATGGCCCGATATCCGATCCGGTATCAGTGCATCCCTAACCAACATGTTCCATCTTAGAGAAATCAGTTTGGGTATTTTCATCTGAGCATCTACCAACAGACTACATACAGTCTGTGTGCACAGGTGGCATGTGGGCAAGAATGACAGGTACTGTATATCGAGTATGGTTTTCTTTCTTATCTATAAATCACAAGGAGTGAGCTGTATGAACAAGCATTGATGACAGGCAAAAACCTCAACAGAGGCAGCAGCTAAACATCTCTAACCTTTCATGGTCATGATCTTATAGGTGTGAAAAACCACATCAAATGTCTACCTCACCAAGGACTTCCTTCCTGTGACCACTGAAGGATAGAAATGAAAATCTGCTTACATCTCTGCAGCTGAAGGAAGGAAAAGGGGTTTCAAATCTGATATAAGAAGATTTTTGAGATTATATATGAGATATATGCTGCTTAGAAATTAAGAGTCTGGTTCTGACAACTGCATGGTTTTCTACTGCACCTTCACCAGTGAGTCTAGACTGTATGTAAGCAATTAATAATGCATCTGTGTTAGTTTTTTAAAGAGGCCATGCATGGGGCTGTTTTGTTGCAGATTTCTGTAGTTTAGTTGCATCACTACCTTACCTTACCTACCAGGCCATTTATGCACATTACAGGCACACAGAGCTGGGAGCTAACAAAGAAGCTCCTGAGCTGCACTGGTTCAGGTTGTGTGTTGTTATGGCAATACAAAATAACCATTACTCTGTAACTAGCCAAGGATATTTAAAATACCGTATAACAGTGAATGATTAGAGCATGTTTGACAGGGGCAACACTGCCTGTCTGTCTCCCATTCAGTTATACATCCGCCTCCCTGTTTTCCCAGAGAGCCTACCTGAGCAGACTGGAGAGCGCGGCTCCGTGCCCGCCGCTGGTGCCTCCTCCACCGGCTCCAGACGAGCCGCCTCCGCCGGTGCCAGCGGACTGTCTCTTCCCGGATAAAAGCTTCTCCACGGCGGCCAGGTTTCCCGTGCGAGCCGCCTCAAGAAGTTCCTGCTCCTTCCCCATCGCGGATCCCAGGAAGGGAGAAAAAAACAGAGGGGAAGAGAAAGAGGGGGGCTTGGTTGGTTGAGGGACTGAAATTCCTCTGCGATTCTCCCGTTTTCTTCCCGACCTCCAAGATATTCCTCAGCGGGAACAAAAGCTCCCTGTCTCCGCCGCTGGATCTGGATCTGGATCAGTCCGTCCGGATCCACGGCGCCGCTGCTGCTCAAAGGAGGGAAAAGTTTGGTTCAGCAGCAGCACGGTACCAAGCATCAAGCAAACTTCCTCTGACCAGTCCCCGGAGACTCGTCCGTCACTTCCTCGATACGGCCCTTTCTCTCTGCGTCTCCAATCCGACACACACATCCACTAGCACCTCCTCCTCCTCCTCCTCCGAGCTGCTGCTAGTAGAAGAGATGGATGGGGATAAGAAAGATGGCGCCAGAGCTACATGCTACAGACAGGACTGAGTGATAATACCATCCAGTAGGTTGACATATCTGTTGTCACATCTACAGTCCAAACCTACCTTTAATTATTTACCGCTATTAGTCACTTATCTATGACAGAGTATTAGGGCCACATTGAGGGGGGAAAAAAACTGAGATTTTATTACGTGAATAAAGTCGTAACTTTACAAGAAAAAAAGTCGTAAAATTACTAGAATAAAGTCGTACCTTTACGAGAAAAAAGTCGGAATATTGCGATAATAAAGTCGTAATTTTACGAGTAAAAAAGTCTTGATATTACGATAATAAAGCTGTAATTTTACGAGAAAAAAAGTTGTAATATTACGAGAATAAAGTTGTGATTTAACGAGAAAATAAGTCGTAATATTACGAGAATAAAGTCGTAATTTTACGAGGAAAAAAAGTTGTAATATTACGAGAATAAAGTCATAAATTTAGGAGAAAAAAGGTTGTAATATTATAAGACTAAAGTCGTAATATTATGAGAATAAAGTCGTAATATTACGAGAATAAAGTCGTAACTTTACGAGAAAAAAGGTCGTAACTTTACGAGAAAAAAAGTCGTAAAATTACTAGAATAAAGTCGTACCTTTACGAGAAAAAAGTCGGAATATTGCGATAATAAAGTCGTAATTTTACGAGTAAAAAAGTCTTGATATTACGATAATAAAGCTGTAATTTTACGAGAAAAAAAGTTGTAATATTACGAGAATAAAGTCGTAATTTTACGAGGAAAAAAAGTTGTAATATTACGAGAATAAAGTCGTAATTTTACGAGGAAAAAAAGTTGTAATATTACGAGAATAAAGTCATAAATTTAGGAGAAAAAAGGTTGTAATATTATAAGACTAAAGTCGTAATATTATGAGAATAAAGTCGTAATATTACGAGAATAAAGTCGTAACTTTACGAGAAAAAAGGTCGTAACTTTACGAGAAAAAAAGTCGAAATATTACAAGAATAAAGTCGTAATTTTACGAGAAAAAAAGTCGTAATATTACGAGAATAAAGTCGCAATTTTAAGAGAAAAAATAGTTGTATTATTACAAGAATAAGATCGTAACTTTACGAGAAAAAAAGTCATGCAGGTCCTGATGCTGATAATAATGTGGTGCTGATGTACCAAAATATTAAGTTTGTGAAACCTTTACTAAAGTATAACTTCACAAGATGCTCCATGTTCCTCATTTTCACACAGGCGGCATGCTGCTCTATTTCCCCCTCTAAAATAACACGTAAAACTTATGACTACTCTCGTAAAATTACGAATTTATTCTCGTAATATTACGACTTTATTCTTGTAAAATTACAACTTTATTCTTGTAATATTACGACTTTATTTTCGTAATATTACAACTTTTTTTCTCGTAAAGTTCTGACTTTATTCTCGAAATCTCAGATTTTTTTCCCTCAATATGGCCTTAATACTCTGTCGTACTTATCTGCATGGGTGTCGACATAAATTCAATTTAATTTAATTTTGATAAAAGCATACACTCACCAAAATGTAACAATTATGAACTTGACTATCAACAATAACTAGGAAGTATTGTTGGCTTTCATGTCAGTTTTGCTTAAAAAAAACTGTGTCAAATTCCCTCATGGGTGTGAAGCATGGAGGTGTGAAGCATGGAGGGAACTTTTCACAACATGTGATCAGATGACAGCATAGACAGTCTTATTGGTGAACGTTAAACACTGTCTAAACTGTAATTTAACTAGATGTTGTAACATAGTCTGAAACTTGTGCCTTAAGAGTTAAATTGTGGTACTGTATTAAAAAGTGTTTTCCTTACACTTAAAGTAAAAAAAAAAAACTTAATAAACGTTGTGTTTAATGGTAGTATGCTTGATATTCTTTTTTTTTGTATTGTGTTAAAAAGTGATTACAAAAAAAGTGAAGACATGTGCAGGGACATATATAAAAAAGACCAAAACATATTATACAGAGAAAGACAAATAACAAAGTACAAAAACAAAACAAAACAAAGGGGATAAAAGCAGGTTGAAGAATGTGTGTTTGTGTGTGTGTGTGTGTGTGTGTGTGATGTGGATAATGGGTGTGTGTGTGTGTGTGATGTGGATAATGGGTGTGTGTTTGGCATTGAATGAGGCTAGATGGTCATATATGACATATATCTACTTTTAAACACACATGCACACATATCTACACACACACATAGAGATATCCTTCCTTTTATGTGTAGAGCATAGGGGGAACAAAAACAAAACAAAAAGAAAATAAATGAGTAAGATATATATATATAATACAGTATATACACATACACATATATATAAATAATATGAATAATATTAAGCTGTTGTAACATAGTTTGAAACTTGTGCCTTAAGAGTTAAATTGTGGTACTGTATTAAAAAGTTTTTCCTAACAGTTAAATAAAAAAAAATACTCAATAAACGTGTTTTAATGTTAGTATATGCTTGATCTTCTTGATGTATTGCTCCGTGTGTTCATGTCTCTCTTTTTCTGTGTCTATAAAGTTCGTTCAAAACCGGAAGCGGAAACCCCGTGCTATGCTATCAACAAACAGAGAGAGCTAGCAGCATTGTGATGCTCTCTTTGCCTTTAGACGAAGGATTGCTTGAATTTAATCAATTATAAGTGCGGCAATCTTAAAGCTGATGTGTTAGCGACCTTCCTTGCTATCTGGCACTAAGTTAAGTTAAGTTAACTATTAGTTTGGCTCATCTCTGCTGTTGTGTTGACGCCTAGCTGCAGAGGAGGTAGGTGCATGCTGTCTTTATCATCTGTTTTTAATCTAAATCTGACCATTAACACAAACCAGTATACTCTTTGTTGACGCTTTTCAGCTAAAATACGTTTCAGTGGAGAATAAATGCTGACGCACGCTGCAGAAGACAAACTGATAGATAGTTAGTTAGCCAATCAACTCTCTTTATATTATTTATTTAACCAGGTTAGTCCCATTGAGATAAACAATCCTCTAACAAATCCTCTTTCAAATACCATATAAGAATACATTACAACCATTCTTTTGTTCATTTTCCCTGATGATGGGGCCTTGAGGCTAAATGGTTGTGGAAGATGTGTATAAAGGTGAAATTTATATATGTTTGGATAATGTGAATGTTATTAGTGTGACACAAATATGATGTTGTATATATGTGATAAATGTCTGACTGGAACTCACTACAAAACACCCTCAAACTAACAGCTCTCACCTCTCTCAACATGTTCAAACAAAAGCTGCAAGAAGTCATGGTTGACTGCTGTACTTGCTGACCAGCCCTCACTTCTCTCTCTCTCTTCCATTTTTACAAAGAACATCCAGTAATCCGCCTTTTTTTGTACATAGTGTTTATTAATTTACCTATGCTGTGTTTAGTCATTTTCTCATGTGTTTGTCATACTGTATTGTATCTGTGCTGTTTGTGTCACTTGTGTGGACTGTGCTACTGCCTCTTGGCCAGGTCATCATTGTAAATGAGAATTGGTTCTCAATTGATTTTACCTGGTTAAATAAAGGTCAAATAAAATAAAAATAAAAATGTAATGTACTTGACTTCGGACCCCAGGAAGACCAGCTGGTGCCATTGGTATCAGCTAATGGGGATCTTTTTTAAATAAATAAATAAACCTCTTTTCCAAGGGAGACCTGGCCAAGACGGTCAGCAGCAAGAACACAAAGTTACAGACACATTGACACAAATAGAGATTAAATACAATTCACAAACACTAAAAGCACTAAAATTTGCATTAAAAGAGAACTATCTAAAAACAAATGGGGGGGACAAAAAGGAACTTTTCTGGGAGTCAGCTGTACAACAAGGGGGCTAAAAACATTGGCATGCCATAGAGTCTGCTTCTTAAGCCTTCATTTGAGATTTAAAAATGTTTAATGATACCAGCTCCTTGATTTTTAAGTCATTTTGGAGCAAAATCCAGGCTGAGGGTGCATAACATGCAAATGCCCTTTCCCCAATTTTTGTCCGAGCTTTTGGGACAGAGAGCACAAAGAGGTCCTGTGAACACAGTGAATACTGTCCACAATTTTTTTGCGTGATAAAAACACTTAAGTGTTGTGGGCGCAGACCCAGAATCACCTTATATATAAGGATGTACCAATGAGAGGGCCTATGGGTTGCCAGTGCAGGCCATCCCACCCGAGAGTACAACTCACAGTGGTGAGTCAGAGCTTTACAATTTGTGATGAACCTTAAGGATGCGTGGTGAGCTACATCAAGCATATGAAGGCACTGAGCAGAGGCGTGCATGTACAAAGCATCTCCATAATCTAAAACCGGTAAAAATGTTGTAGAAACAAGACGCTCTTTTACATTAATAGAAAAACACAACTTGTTTCGAAAATAAAAAAAGTTTTTAGCCTCAGTTTTTTTTTTTACAAGATACAGCACATGTGGTTTAAAAGTAAGGGAGTCATCAATCAAGATGCCACGGTATTTGTAGGCCTTGACAACCTCTATATGTCTTATCGATATTACAGTATCTGAAGCTGCCAGCCTGTGTTTAGAGGGACTGAGTGATTATGGCCGACCCTGCACGGATCAAACCTGAATCTAAACCCGAAAGAACAGCTTCTGCTAACGAGGATAAATCAGAGGACACTGAAGATGCACCTGCCACAGCAAAATCTGCAGATGAAAACAAAGAGTCATCCTCGAAAGATCAGCCCAAACAGGAGGTCAAATCTGTGAGTTCCTCTTGAGCTTTAGTTCTAAACACCTAAACACAAGCAGTCATACAAGAGTATTTAAATGAATGCTGTCTTGACAATATGGATGTGTTTTATGTGGCTTCACAAAGGGCATCTCATTGTTTTTAAGTGGCTCTAAACAATTTTGTCTTCCACTGTGAAGGAAATGGGAGCTGGGGAAGATGAGGAAGAAGGAACATCTGGCCAACCTGACTCCAAAAGACTGAAGGTGGAACCAGAGAAGAAAAAGGAGAAGCGCCAAAAGGTCGATGAGGATGAAATACAGAAGATGCAGTAAGACTGGGATTTCTAACAAAAGATCATTCTCATCCAGAAACACTTTAAAACTCATTCCATTAACACCACCATCCTCCTCTTGTTCTTCTTGTCGTACAGAGTTTTGGTGTCGTCCTTTTCTGAAGAGCAGCTGAATCGCTATGAGATGTACAGACGTTCTGCCTTCCCTAAGGCAGCTATTAAAAGGGTAGGTATTTGTAAAACAGATATTCTTTTTAAATCTCTGAAGCTACTTTATGTATTTTTTTCTTTAATTTTCTAGCTAATCCAGTCCATAACAGGATCATCAGTGTCCCAGAATGTGGTGATCGCCATGTCTGGTATTTCCAAGGTTTTTGCTGGAGAAATTGTTGAGGAAGGTGAGTTGCCGAACGTTCAGACCAAATTAACTGAAACACACAAATAAATACTTTTCATTTGTACTTCTCCCTGCAGCTTAAATTGTGCTATTATGCAAGTTAAACAGTTTGTCTTTGTCCTCGCAGCATTGGACGTTTGTGAGAAGTGGGGAGAAACGCCACCGCTTCAGCCCAAGCATATGAGGGAAGCAGTGAGGAGGCTGAAGAGCAAAGATCAGATTCCCAACACCAAGTTCAAGCAGATTCTCTTTAACTGAGGCACCTGTGTTTAAGATTGAGTGGGGCGCACGCCTGCGATAAAAAGTGGTGCCATAGCTTGTGGAAATCTTGTCATGAAGCCTCTGTAGCCATACCACAGCCAGTGATTTTTCTCTACTAACTAACAGTCAAAATCAGTGGCCGTAGTATTGAAGAATGGTCAATACGGACAAGACCAATATGGTCTCTTACATGAGGGCAGCTGTCGAATAAATCTCACTCTGACCTGCCAATCACCTCTAATTGTCAAGGGAAATGCTCGGTGCAACATACAGTGCAAATCGTTTGAATTGTATTCATGTATTATGGTTGTAAATACAGTACGTTTTATACTGTTTTGGTCTTGTGCCTCAGTAATTTTAAAGAACTTTGGAGAAATGCTTTTTGTTTCTGGTAGGAAAATTGTGTGATGCCTTCAAGTTCCAATGGTTTGAGTTACAAAAATGTGCACTTTTTTTTTTTTATTTATTTCTTTGCTATACAAGCATACCGTGGGTATTCATTTTGACATTTCAAAAAGGTTTGAGCAGTTGACTGCTAAGTTTGACTCATCATTCAGCTCATCTCAGAATTTAGTTTTTCTCACAATACTAAAATAAAGAACAATGTTTCAAGTTTTATTTGGAAATATGTACTTTTTATTGAGGTTAAAGTCGAACAAACTATAAATCACACTAAAATAATTGGAGTGACACTTGAACGTACAACTTGCTGTATGTTTTATAACAAACAAAAAAAACGTGGATGCAATAGATGTTTTTGTTACACGGAAACATGCGTTTTCTATTAACTTAAAGGCACAACTGAAATGTGTTCAGCAATTAATCATTTATTCTTTCACTTTTAAAATATTTCCCACATACTAGCGTTTGGTTCACAGAACCAATTTTGTATTAGTTTCAATGAAGTGATAAAAACAATACAAAATTCAATGTAACTCTACACGACTGACAAAAATACTGATTTACATCCAAACAAGTGCAATTTCCAGTGAATTTATCACACAAGTGCAAGTAATTCACAAGGCATAAACTATGCAACATCGCCTCGGTACATGCATCTGCTTTCATTGGCAACATTTTTGCCAAAGTTGAAGTGAGTCTCGCTTCTCTCTCAGTCCATCTCCTCCTTTTTTGCATGGTCATGAGCACAGGTTATGAGCAGATGGAACTCAGAGCACCAGTTTGTCAGCAGAACAGGGATGCTACTTAACATTGAGACCTGACGGAGGAGAGGGGAAACTGGATTTACAGCTACATGTTGCTTCCAGCATGGGAAGTTCAATTTCGTACCGTTGTATCTTTGTCTACTAAGGCCATGCAAAAACAAAAACATCAAAAGCTGAGATCACAACTACAAGTTATACTGAGGTTAAAGGGCAGTATCTCTGCTGTATTACACTGATAGAGTTAGGACGTGATGAGTACACATGCAGGTAAATCATTTTTCTTTGACAGACATCTTGAAAATTGACGAATTCTACATCAAGAAAGTGTAGTGGTACCGTTCTTTGTCTTGTTTTTGGTTGAACCAAAGCTGTCTTTCTATTGCTTAAATAGTTTACATTCCTTTTTTAAGAATGCAAATGTGTCATTCATAGCTTGCAAGGCAACCAACATTAAAAAACAAAAGATCATATTTGAATGGGGAATGCTGTCAAGTTGAGCCACCAGGGGTCTCACAAGCACACAACGGGACAATGGTGAATGATGAAAGGTGGCTGGAACAGCTTTGGAGCCATTAAAATAAATAACCGTACCCCCACAGGCAAAATGCTAAACCACCGATTCAACAATAGAACATTTGTACATAAAATGTAGCCGACAGGTCTTTTTCTTGAAAGCATTCGTACGATGCATGTTATACAGTCTTTTTGATGAACAAATCCATCATGTTTGAATCCATGCATATCACAGATTTATGCATAGAAAAAGGAAAAGTGACACAAATTTGAACTGGCCTGATAAATGAAATCTGCAGCAGATCAGGATTAAACACACTGAAAAACAGTCAGTTTTTTTTGTGAATTTGGTCATTTACATGACACAGTGTGTGTGTGTGTGTTTGTGTGCATACATTATCAGTACCACCTTTTAAAATGTATTTCATTGATATGGCTTGAATACACTGTAAAGTAACTGGTTAAAAAACAAACAAACAAACATGCTTGGACTAAATAAATATACACACATAAGATCCTGACCACTCTACTATACATGACAAATGTGCACAGAGGTAATCAAACTAGCAGTCTTGAGTTGTTTCCTGGCAAGCTACAAAGCAGTTATCAATGAGATCAAGTATTATAACTCTGGTAGGTGTAATAATAGGCCTAAAAACCCCTTTAAACCAGAGAGTTAGAGTGAAATGACTAACCCAGTTACGATACTGGAGCTACTCTGCTCTCCACAGCCGAGGGAGACATCGAAAGACGTCGTCGTCTTTGAGTGGACATTCGACCACATTGTTTCACAGTACAAAAGAAGCACGACCGACGTTTCACAACTCGAAGACGAATAACACTGGGGAATGATTCGACCCGCGTTCTGAGAACAGTGAGAACTTGATAAGAGTGTGTAACCATTCCACCCTGGTGATAACAAAGCAACCAAGATGGAAATTGAGATGCATCCGTCACTCAGTGAAAGCAGTTATAGTTCTGCTTCCTTTTAAAAAAAAAGAAAAGTGCATTGTTTTCCCTACTGTTCACATCACATTTTCAACAAGTAACTGATATTATTGTCATAATACTTTTAAATGAAAAGGAACACACACACCTAATGGAGGTAATCTACATTACTAAGTCTATTTAGCTTCATGACAGTATCTGTAGATGTGCTTACGTGTAAATTAGCACTGTTCACAACGCATGCTTGACATTAAGTAGATGGGAGCGACTGATGGGACTAGCAGCTGTCTGGCAGTGTCAGCGCACGTGAAGAGGAGGTTTTGGCATGTGCTCAACTTCTGAAACACAAAGAATTATCTGGAGAGAATTAAAAGCTTGATATTTACCCTTGCATGCTGTGTGACAAACGCTGAAAACCACACAATGAGCTTACTGTCCACATGGATTTGCATGAGAAACAACCAGGGTAATTTGTGTTTAGTACCGCAGTGAGGGATATCTAGACTGCCAGATTAAAAAGTAGTACCATTAATGTACCTGTTATAAGTTAATTCACTAGGTTCCCCTTTTAGGAATTGCTATAGGGGCTCTTTTGTAATCTCTTGAACAGTGTGATGAAGTGACCCCAAAGCCAAACCTTGAATCCATCTTCTTTTCAAACAAGTCCAGACGTGCTTTTATTGAGAGTCCAGCTGGTTCCTGACACTCAGCCTGATGCGTCCCATCACTGTTCCCCAGCAGTGATGCAGAGAGAGGCTCAGAGAGCAAACGTGGGGTCATGCTTCCTGACTTCCAGAAGGAGGCGCTCTCTGTCACCGAGGGCCTCGTTGAGAGCAGCTTGGGCGTCAGAGAGCTGGGACTCCAGGGTTTGTCTCTGTAACGGATTATTGGATCGGTTAGTTCCAGCTATGCACGCCTTTTGGCAAGGTGCTGCACGCCAAGTGGGCGGATATCAGATTCCGCCGGACAGAAATAGGTGTAATTACAATACCATTACACAATCTCGTGTACTCTCCGCGTTGTGTATCTTAAGAGCTGACCAGTAACAGGACACCAGTATTACAGCTGTGTTTAAGACAGGCCGAGCAGATCACTGCAGATTTAAACATGAGCAGAAGCTGTAAATCTAACTTGACCTGTTAAAGTATCGTAATACAGAGCGTTGGCACAGCGTTGATATTCATTTTGATAGCCACTGATTTTGTTTTTGCGAGCAGTATCTTGATGAGTTCACACTTTATTTTATGTCACACTTGACAGTCACACACATTACAATACTAAACAAAGAGCTCCTTTTGTTTGTTGGCTCCCCGAGCTGTGACACAGCTGTGATACAGACAGGGCCAAAACAACCACTGGGGGATGTTTTTGCAACCTGTTGTTACTAGGGCTGGGCAATATATTAATATTATATCGATATCGTGATATGAGACTAGATATTGTCTTAGATTTTGGATATCGTGATATGGCATAAGTGTTGTCTTTTTCTGGTTTTAAAGGCTGCATTACAGTAAAATGATGTAATATGCTGCACTTACCAGACTGTTCTGGCTGTTCTATTATTTGTGTTTACACTTAGTCATTATATCCACATTACTGATGATTAGTTATCAAAAATCTCATTGTACTAATATTTTGTGAAAGCACCAATGGTCAACCCTACAGTATCGGCGCAATATCGATATCGAGGTACTTGGTCAAAAATATTGTGATTAATTTTTCTTCATATCACCCAGCCGTACCGGTTACTGTGTGTAACGTTTTGGGGGATATTTAAGTGTGGAAATAGTCTGCAGGATAATGATCAGTGACTACATAATCCTATACCCTTTTTGCACCAAAAGTAGTATGTATATGTAGGTTTTTTCGAGTATGCCTTTCTGGTTTTTTTCTCTGGTGTGTCACGTTCGATGCACATGAATGCGCCGGAAAGCAGGGTTAGTTAACAGTGATAACGTTACTGTGGTTACTTCTTTTTTATATCAATTACTTATTCAGTCTCTCTTGATTGTTGGAATAGTGGAAAGACTAACAAAGACGGTTTTGAAGAGTACCCTTGTAGGAAATACTACGGAGTAGCATGCCCCACGGAGAAAAAAGTTTGTCCATAAAACCCCAAATTTGGTTCCTTTGGCACATTCTAATGCCACTATTCCAACATATACACTGATCTTTATTATTGCATATTTTAATGAGTTTGCCTGCCTGATTGTAAACATGTAGTGAATTATTGTAAAGGAGAATGAGGCCTCTTGTGCCTGTGTCTGTAGATATCTTTTAATATTTAAAACCACGCCTCTTCCTGACTGATCAGAACTTTATCATGATGAAAACCAAATACATTTCCTGTCCAAAAAAAGCCACATGACCCCTCTAGCATCCTGGCGACAGACACACTAAGCTGAAGCATATACAGTATATGGTACTGGTTGGTCTCCCCTACCTCACACTGCTGTTGAACAGAGCAGGAACAGTTTGGGTTGTCCGGGGCAACCACAGGAACACCTGCTGAGGCTTTAGGGTCTGTACCTTCGGCTGCAATCAAAGAGGAAATGGTGAAGATCACTTTCTGTTCATCTTTCTCTGAAGATGTTCCAGCAGATGTTAAAAGCTGGAGTATTTGTGGTTTTACGGTTCATGATCATACTGATGAGTTCAAAAATAAGTTATTTCCTTGCTCACCTTTGAGCCTCATCATGCCGTCGTCACTGCGCTCGAGGAGCAGCTGGTCTACAATGAACGAGGATGGGACGGCTTGAGGGGCTGTAGGGTAGATTTTAGGGCTGTCATCCTGAAAGAAACAAAAGGGATCTTGGCAATTAACCACATGCCTTAACACTCGCTACCCATTACTGTTTATTAAGTCTTTTTACTGCTATTACAGTCTGTCCAAAGCTTCAATTTTATTTACTTTATTTCACCAGGATAATCCACTCAGTATTGCCACCGTGTTATAAGGAGTCCAAAGTATATATACTAAAAACAAATAAAAAAATGGTTGTTTTTCAATGCAGTGGATTTACAGACTGGATTATCCTTAAAAGTTAGATTTTCTTGAGAAAAAAAGATGCTTACATTCAATCTATGTGTTAAGTACTGAGACCATATAATATCATACTGTATTATAATCCTATACAAATCCAGATGTTGTTAACAACCCACCTTCATAGTGATGGTGACGTTGCTCATGTGTAACTTCATCGGCTGACCATCAACGCTGAACTCGTCCTCCAGAAAAGGACCGATGTTCGCCACTGTGGACGCTAACAGCTCTGCTTTGCAGTCTCGAACTCTCATGTCCAGGAAGCCCAAAGACTCGGCCTGAGCAGAGTGTCGCGCTGCAGACGGACCCATTTCTGCTCGCATGCAAACTACTGGAGGGCCCCTGCTGGTACCCGGCCTATCCTGCTTCTGGACTGGTCCGCCTGGGGCTACAGAAACAAAGGAGACGATACATTTTTGTGAGCCACGTGGAGACTTTATTGCACTGCAACACGTTATAGCATGCTTTCCATACTGTAACTTGATCAGGTTCCTTTTTTGAGCTTTTGAACTTTTCGGGGGATCCGTTAGCAGAAATGGAATATAATATAATAAGAATAGTTGTGTTTTCGTTAACTTAGAATGAGCCCTTCATATCTACATAGGGAGCGGGTCCTCTTCACGCTGACCACCATGTTGCTCCACCATGTTTCTACAGTAGCCCAGAACGGACAAACCAAACACTGGCTCTAGCAAGAGCTTTTCGTGTTTTTACGTTACCCGAAGGCCACCATAGTTCTCAAACACGCTTGTAAAACTGCGGTAACGTGAGCCGCAGAGTGCAAAACCGTGGTACCATCAGCCGTCTGACTTCGGTTGCTCCTAAAGTGGTGTTATTATGGTAAGGATGGCCTCTAAGCGAGGCAGATGTGCACTTGGCGGAAAGTGAAGAGTGAGCTGAGGGGTACTCAGTTGGTTGTAATCTGCAACCACACCACTAGATGCCATCAAATCCTACACACTGTACCTTTAAGCATATACTTTTCTAAACATAGACTTTTCTATAATACGATTAGCAACCCACTTACTAGCTGACTATAAAAATGTGTTGCATACTGTACGATTAGTAAACAGAGAAACGTGATTGGAGAAATTATTTTTCAAGAGTTTGTTGATCGGAAACAAACAGCATAGCAACAATAATCCAGGTTACCTTGTATGAGGCCGGCATGCAGGTCCGATACCCTGATATTACCCATCTGCACAGGGCTCAGATTCTGGGTTTCTACAGCCACAACTTGGTCTTCTCCCTTTACTTCCACAGTACAAGCTGTTCCACTCAGGATCAGCAGCAACACCGAGGACTGTAACAGCACATCACAATAAAGTCACATTTAAACCCACCGTAGATTTAGATTTGAAATGAATGTTTGAATTGTTATAATGGTAACACTTTATAATAACCGTCATCAATAAATGGTAAATTGATAGTTAATTAAAATGTAGTTAATAGTTATTTTACTGTTAAACACTGAAATTATAATTAATAATGTTGACCAATTATTAGTATATATCTGAGTATGTACTCAGGGCGATGAGAGACCCCTCCGCTTCGCGTCAGCATCGCCCTTCCGGGGATTCTTTCACAACAATGACCGGCTCGCTGTACATTATCCCTTACATAGCATTACTAATAATTAGTCAAATTATTAATTATCATTTCATTGTTGTTTCATTGTTAACAGTAAAATAACAATGAACTAAAGTTCAACTAACTATCAATTTACCATTTATTAATGATGGTTACTATGAAATCTGTTATATGAGTATAGTAACCCACCATATCCTGAGATACGTCCTCGATACTTTGGGACAGAGAGCTGCTGAGGTCCGCTGATGAACCGCCCTCTGTGCCCGGGGCTGGGCTGCCTCGACTGCCTGCAGGAGTGTTGTTGGGACGCATGGACTCTATACCTGACTCTGGAAACATGACACAAACTTATAGTAGATGTCACCGGTGTAATTCAGAGAAACTGCTTTGAAATCTTGGTAGTGTTTTAAGCACCTGACTCCATGATAACGACAAAATTGTCGCTGACATCACTATCCACGGAGAGGTTTTCATCAGGCAGGCTGCCGTCCAAGATAGCACTATCAAAGGAATGCTGGGACGGCGACTGCTTCATGGATTGGTGGCGCAGGCTGGCAGCCAGAGAGGGGGAGGAGTCCTCTGTACGCTGGACCTGTTCCCTATGAACACACACACACACAACCACACACAGACACACACACACACACACACACACACACACAGAGTGGTTAAGGGACAGCCAGTAAAAGCATGTGGTGCACGGTATGGGTTCCAGACACACAAACACTCTTATGTTGCCAACAGCACAGCAGGAGAGCACTAGCACTTACTTTGCTTGCCCACTGAACAACTTGCTCATCCCTGAGCCACGACTCAGCATACTGAAGGCGTCCTTTGTTATTGAAAACGCCCCTTTGGTCAGGTCCAGCGAGGCACTAAAGGCATCTTTGGTCACGTCCTTGGTGACGTTGATGGCGCTTGACAGCTCTCCCTCCAGGCTGAAGTTGGACAGTTCGCGGGAGAGGACAGGGGAGTGTCCAGGTGAGAGTGGAGGCGAGAGGACGGGGGTGTCCTCCTGTGCTGTCAAACCGCCCCCCTCCAACCCCTCCTCCACAGCCTCGCATGCCTCCTCCACCACCCCATCTTGTTCGTCCTGATCGAACGCGCTGATGGTGTTGAGGGAGGAGATGCCGTTTTCTAACCCGCTGTCCTCCAGCACTGCCGAGTGATGAGTGGGGGAGATGTCGGAGTCTGTTATGCTGTCAGTCTCTGGGGTGTGGGGGACTTCTTCCTCAGACTCCGTGCACACTGGTGGCAACAGGAGACCCAATTCTGCAGAGTCCACCAGGAGGGCGAGGCAAACCGTAGTAGGTTTCGTCTTCTGGCCGTGAGCCTGCTTAACATCTCGTAGATCTCGGCTCAACTCTGCCCCCAACCGAGCCATGGCGTCCTTCATCCTCAGCAGGGCAACATACTGGTAGTGGTTGAGCCACATCTTCACTGGAGTGACGGTGTGGGCCAAGAAGTGGATAGAGGCGAGTGAAGCCTCCTCCTGCTCTGAGGAAGGCTGGCGTTCTGTGCTGGGACTGGAGGAGGAAGACGATGATCCGTTTTTAAAGGGCTGACACATCCACACCGACATGGCGAAGGGCTCAACGAAAGGTTGGGTTCTGCCTTTGGGGAATCGCCGAGCTCCGTCAAAGCCGAGGGTCACGCGGGACATACTGAGAGACCAGACGTCCTGGGATCGTAGCTGCTTTCTGTCCAGAGGCTGGGGCTCTGTCTCTTGAGAGTGCTGCAGGAAGGTGGACGGGATGGGGTGGAAGGCACTCTGGTCTCTGGGGTAGGGACAGGGAGGCTTGTGCTGGAAGAAAGAGCAGCTGGTGAACTTGTCAATGGTGCTATTGAGGTCAGCTCTGGAGCCATGAGGGCAGAGGCGGGAGTTGCTGAGAACCATCTGGGGCACAGTAACAGAGAGGGACTGCGGACGCTCCGGATGGTCCAATATGGAAGAATCCAAGGGGATTACCAACTATAGGAAGGAATAAAAAACATTTACAGACGTTTGTTAGAAATGCAATAAGCTCCGATCAGAGAAAAAACGGGCTACACTCATTTATTTTAAATTTTTTTAAAATTCACCTTGAGCTGAGCTGCATCCAGGCGGATGTCTACATGCTCTTCAGCCCTGCTGCTGTCTTGCAAATGGTAGAAAGCTTTGACCTGGTCCAGGGTGTGCAGCAGACCCCTGGAAAACAGATTGATCCACAGCACGCTGGCTGGGTCCACACAGAGCTGGAGGCCGTTCAGCTGGGCATACAGGTTTGAGGTGGGCACTGGAAGAAGTAAAGAAAGGTCAGAGATACTGATACATACAGGTTATTCACATGTCATCATTTGTAACTATGGCAACCCGACCGACCGACATAGCCTGTTAACCTGCTTATAATACAGCTACCATATTGACCAAAAAAAAACTCTGTTTTTGAAAAAGATTTTTTGAAGATCAAATCTTGTTTTCTTAAAAAAAAAAAGAAGAATTAAATCTGAGCAGAATGCACCAGTATTGGTAACACATTGAAAAAAACAAGGTACGCTGCTATATATCTTTTAAATGAAATTGTCTTGTTTTGAATAGGTGGAAAAATGAACTGCAGCCTATTGGTAGGCCTATTTCTAACATAATTTATGATCTAAAAGGGAAAAATAGAACCATAGGTTATATTTTAATAAGATGCTGTCTGTCTCGCTCACCATGACCTTAAAATTGGAATCATAGCCTACTATTAACCCTCTGAAAACGATGGTGGATCATCTGACTGACATTAACATTACTCTCATTTAAAGGTTGTTGCGGGATTAACTTTTTAAGATATTGGAAATACATTGGCATCATATGAATCTTGAGATTGCAATGAATCCGTTGATACCCCACATGTCATGCTTTCGCTCCAAAGTTGAGCTGTCTTTACCGCGAGGTCGACACCTCAGTGGCAAACAGCAGTGTAATGGCTGACTGTTTGTGCCCGGCACTTGGCGCTCTACGCACTGCGTGTGTGCCTAGCGGCTACACTGAATCGGAATATTAACAAGCAATTCAGAAATAAAGTGCAGTTTTTCATAAAATGCTGATAACTGGCGAACATATACGTGATGAATTAAAAATGTATAATGTGCAAGGTACAAGGATGTAACAAGTAACAAGGCAGAATCACACACACAGGTCACTATTACTACATTTAAAAGGGGGGTTGTGCTGTAATGAAACATTTTAGAACACAAGTGAGTAAAGCAGATATACATCGCTCATACAAAATCTAAACCTGAGAGAGGAAAAAAACAAATATGGTGAAATACGTTCGCATGATACCTGAAAAACTGGGGTTGTCCGGAAAGTAGTATTCAGTGAACTGCAGATGAACTGCTGGGACGTTGTCTGGCAAACGCAGAGCTTTACGGTTGCAGGATAATAAAGACCGTGTCTTCTTGTGTTGACGGCCTCTTGTTGACACCTGAAGGTTGAGGTGTAGAGGTTAGAACAGTGGTGGAAATAACCCTAAATCTGGGATTTGATTTTGCATTTTTCTGCTTCATTCATGACACAAAAAACAGGAACTCAATTACTCAACAAAAGTACAAGTATGTTGCAGAACTAAACCACCTGAGTTTGAACATCAGCGACTTCCTGTCATTAACTGACGGTGGAGACCCAGACATGTACTGAATTCCCCCTGGGAGTCACTTGTTCTCTCAAATGGGGAACTACAAGTGACTTCAACTTTGAATAAAATAAAGAAAACAGTGTGAAATGTCCAAAGTGAAATTGCAGAACCAGCCTGAGAGTGTAATTTGAAGTGGCGGGGGGTTTCTCAGTCTCAGATGAAAATCACTGGAGCGGCCAAGTGAAGTAACTTATTCTTTCTGAGGTATTTTACTGACTCTTGAGAAATAATTTTGCTTACCACTTTAGGAAGTATTACACGGCTGTGGTTGTTCGTACGGCAATTATTACACATACACACACATATCAGCTCTAAACTCTTTTCGCTGCTTCTATCTAGATGTCCTGCTTGTCTGCAATGTTGTTTTATATTTATAAATGTCACTACTGTTTCTGCTGCTTTTCACAACTCTGTGTCCTTTTCCAACATTTAAGCTGCATGTCCTGTTTTAGGTTTTTGTTCTGATGTATTTTAGGATGCCTTCTGTAACACTTTGGCCTGGGACAACAGATGAAAAATAGCCTTTTGGATAATTCTGGCATTTTTTACACCATGTGTATTAATTAACTAATTAATTAATTAATTAATTAATTTACACTGTCCCTTCTCAACTAAACTAAACAAGGATATATCTTCTATTGTTACAGTTTCCCAGAAGGGCAATGTGATGCAGCATTTACACATCGTCACATCAATCAATAATCTGATCAAACATCAGAGAGCTGATCCGAAAGAGACTTTCCTGCCATGCAGAAGCCTGCAGGGCTGCTAATCTAACACGTTTATTTCTGGTTGGAGCAAACTGCAAGTGATGAGCACACTGCAGTTAGCTAGCTAGCCATGGAGCTACAGTTTTGGAAAAGAACACTTGTGTGTTTAAGAGAAGTCACCTCAGTAAGGGGTCATTGATAATGCCTGTGGTCAGTAATTAAACATGCTTAAAGCACTTTGTTGTCACCAGGGTTATTATAGTAAAAAAAAAGAAAATCAGTAGTGAAAAATATTTTCAGTAAACTGAAACAAATAAAAACTATATCCTTTAAGAAAAACTAAAACTAAACTGAAACAATAACGCCACTAACAAAAATAAAATAAAAATGAACATAAATTAATTTCAGTTTTTTTTAGTCATAATAAATCACTACCAAAAAAAAGGGAACAGCATGAATTTCCGTCAACTCTCGTCACATTGAACCACAGAAATTGAACGGACTTGACAATCCAGGAGATGACATTATGCCGCATTGATTGGACACTAAAGTAGCGCTTAAATATGTATTTTTATATGTATATTCAGCTACAGACTTCTGAGACATTACACCTGGCCTAAACAAAAACAAACTAAAACTAAATCTTTCTGAAAAACTGAAACTAAACTAAAACAGACTCTGAAAACTAACTAAAACTAAACTAAGTTGAAATTGAAAAGTCAAAACTTAAATAAAATAAAAACTAATTTAAAATAAAAACTACTAATAACCTTGGTTGTCACATCTTTTCATCAACTCATCACCCTATACTGTGCATGCTTTGCACACACACTAGCCAAGGCCTATACTTCTTACTCGCATGTCAACTGTAAGCAGTTATATCATGAATGCAATCCACAGTAGGGAGCTGGTGGTGACGCCTGAGAATATAATTTTATGTGTCATTTCTTTAGGAGATGATAAGAGATTTGTTGATATTGTCCCTGTTTTATGATCCACTGTAGATCAGTAGTTATTTGGCTGGAGGTTTTATGATTTTAAACTCCTGTTTCCTCAATATGAAAACCATCTGTGACTGCTTTGTCACTGCTAACATTTTCTAAATGCAAGGTGACTTATCAGAGGTACTGCCAATCCCTCAGTCCATTTATTGATGTGAGCTTCTGTTCGAGCAGGTAAATCAAATCAGCTGATTATTAAAGCTTGCCTGGTGAATGTCCACATCATCCATCCTGACCACCACACAGCTGGACCGCAGCCTCTTCAGCGATGACCCTGAAGGAGCCGGGACAGAGTTCCTGCTGGACGCCTGCTCTGTGTCAGAGGGGCTCGTCTTGGGACTGGACTGTCCATCTGCAGTTTAGTATATGCATGGAAGAGAAAACACTTTGTGACGATTAGAAAAGATTAAAATGAAGAGCAAGTCTGCTTCCTGGTTATATTATGACTGATATTTTTACAGATTAGGATGCATCTTTCTTATCATAAAAAATGTTGCAGTTACTGAGCCATGTATTGATTTGTATGGGGGATGGGGTCATAGTTTCAATGCTGCTACTGTGTGGTATTTTGTTGTGTAACGAAGACAAACAAGTATTCATGTTTTATTTCATTACACAGTTTTTGATTGTGTGTTATTGCATTCAAGTTTAGCTGTCACAAAAGAAATAGATTTCCTATAATGAAACAACAACCTTCACATTAATTCTGCACTCATACCTTGAGCTGTCTTTGCAGAGGAGTCCTTGGTTGACTGGGGCACCTCAGCGTGTGGCCCAGGGAACCCAGTAGCCTCTGCTCTCCTCTGGTACTCCTGCAGCAGTCTCCCAGCCCACTGGGCCTGAGCCTCCATGGCTCCACTGTGGCGTTCCCAGTGTCGACATCCGTCAGCTGAAAGAAGGCAGTTATGAATCAGCAACCACTCGAGGCTTAAAACTGATTTCCTCTGAAGAAAACCTGACGCACAGCTAGCTGTTCAGCTCATGAGTCAAACCAGAAATGTCCTCCAAGAGCATTGTAGCTATGTTATTTATTCATTCATTCATTTATTTTCATATATTTCTATTCCCATCTTCCTTTGGTTATTACTGTCCCCCCCTCGGTTTTTTTGTTTTGTTTTTTGCCATCGCTCCCTTTTATATCTAGTTCTCCAGCTTGTCTTGTGCTGTGTCAAATGTTTGTTTTCACATTGATCACTTGTATTGCACTATAAACCGTTAAAAGAAATAAAAAAAAGATTGCTTGTATTTATTTAGCTTTGTCTGTATCTGTATCGTCCTGTAAATATGTCCTCTGCACTGTTTGTAGGTTTATTGAGCGCTACTGAGAAATGGAGTCAAATTCCTTGCATGTGGCCACTTTTCAGTCCTGGATATATGGTTACATGTACATGCTGTATATAAAGTTACACTGTGTTGATATATGCATATCTTTCTTCTGTTAATATTCACTTCCAATTCTTAAATCAAACAGAACAGCAAAATAAAAGCTTTCTTTCTAACCGTGTTTAATCGACCATAATCGGCTCCAGAGGCGGCTCTGCTGCTCTACATTCTACACTTCAGGAATTTCACAAAGAATAATGGCACTGTCCCAGGACATTAGTCCGCTTGAGTAGTAAATCCTCCTAACAGCTAGTCCTGAATGAATGCTGTGGTTAAAGTGGGAGCAGGACAGAGCCTCTGGGTAAACTGCGGTCAAATCGCAGTCAGAGAGAGGACCAGTCGTCACACTCACCAGGTCTGTGGACGGGATAGTAGTCAAAACCCAGCTTCCTGAAAGTCAGCTGCATGGCACCTTGCAGGCCTGGCGGGGGAGCCTCATCTGTGAAATATCACATGATAGCTGATAACAACCAGCTTGACAGTAATTATTAATCAAATGCTTGGCAATTCATCGTATTTTAGGGATTACTTTTGAGCACAATCGTGTCTTTATGCTGGAGTAAAACAGCATACATACACTTGAGTAACAAGACAATAAAGGCCACATGTTGATAATTTTTTGGCACACGCTGAGCTATTTCCAACTAACCGTCATCCATTGAAGAACTGTCGTTGCATATGTGCAAGTCCAAGCGGGATATGAAGGTGTGGTAAGAAGACTCTTTGACATCATAGAGGTCAAAGTATTGACTGGCGTTGCTGGGGGTGCCAGCAGGGGCCGGTGGGGGCTCAGTCCAGAGGTTGTGGAGGCCGGGCGACGGAGGAGCAGTCTACGACACAGAAGAGGTCAAACATCGAAATTACAAAGATGATTTGACAAAATGAAAAAAAAAATATCTTGCAACATCTATAATGTATAGAAAATATATCCAGAAGCAAACTCTGGCGTCTTTGCGTTATCATGAGAAGATTCTGTCTATTAATCTGTGAATACACTAAGCATGTTTTATTTATAGTATCATAACTTTATTTATATATCATGTAGAGACAAGCTTATGCAGGGCTTTCACATGTCACGTCTGTAGACAATACATTTTGAAACAAATAATTTAAAATGTTTAATTATTCATATTTTCAGTGATTTACAGTAGCATACATAGACTTTCAACGAAAAGGGCATATAAACGAGTTGAGATAAAACAACTTTACATGTAAATAGGCTGTATTATAGTTTTATTCTTCTGTTGTATTTGTGTGTTTAAATGGTGACACAATATTGGACTGTTTTAAAACAATATCGATGAGTGATTATCACTAGAGATTGTACATTTCTACATGTCATTTCTCTTGTAATTTGGGTTCCTGGCTGCTTCATACTTCATACTAGCGGAGTTTGAGCTGAAAGAAATATACCATGCACGTGGGGTAAGATTGTTTAGAAAGTGCTTAACACAGAAAAAAAATTAAACAAAATAATCCTCCAGCGGGTTGAAGATAGAAACAGATAAATAAAACCCAGTATACTGGTCAGAGTAGGGCTGTCACGATATCACATTTTCACTAAATGATTATCGTTAGCAAAAGATTTCCCGATAACGATACTATCATGATATCTATAGAAAGTTTAAGAAAAAAAATCTGTCATATTCATCTTTAACTTTGTTAATTGTGTGTTTTGTCACTTTTTTGGCAAATTAATTAATACAAGTGTATAGGGAGGTGAAGACAGATTCTGTAGCCTTAACTGTACAAAAGCGTGATTTAAGAGTCGCTGTATTATTTACATGATATTAATATTTCAATATCATAGTCATCGTTTCATCGTCAATACCGGTATATATTACTTTTTGTACACCTCTGTATCTGCGCCTTCCTGCTTTGACACCTGAATTTCCCCCGGGGATTAATAAAGGTTCATCTTATCTTATCTTATATCACGATGCTCCTAGGTCAGAGTACATTTTTCAGTTTATGTCATTTTAAATATTAACTTTGTCTCGTATAAGTCTTTTCCACGGAAGACATTTTATCATGTCAAGTAGATCTTTGATCTCATTTCCTGTTGCAAGTGTCAATAATAAAATGAATGATGGCTGAATTCCATTTCACAGCTTTGGTTTCAGGGTCCTGGTATTGTGCATGCTGGCTAACTGTGACAGCGTCATGTTTGAATAGAAACGAGCCATTGTTGATGTTATTAGTAATAACAACTGCAACTGCTTTTCCTACAATGACAAGTCAAAATGAAAAAGGCTTATTGTATTTTCAATATCAAATATCAAATAATTAAAACTGATACAGAAAACAACAATTCTTGAGAGACATGACTTCAGTTGAATTAAGTTCATATGTTTTAAGGTTGACAATGCCCTAAATGTTCCATTTTAAACATATGAAGTCTGTAGTTAAAACACTTCAACATATAATATTATTATTATTATTAGTAGTATTTTTCTCCAAAACATCCATGAGCAGAAAGGAGGCAGGACCTGTAGGGATTCAGCAGCCCTGCTCTTCCTCTGCTGGGCAGACTTCTCCATGGCCTCGCTGAGAGATTTGGCGTAATGGATGATGGCTTTGAGCTGAGAGTCTGTCAGCACCCACAACAGGTCGTCCAGAATGAAAAGCAGCTTGGATGCCAGCACATTACAGTCCTTTATCTAGATAGAACAATGAAGAATTCAACTTGACTTGTGACAAATAGTTTGCAATTCAGATGAGGTCAAGTTTGTGATTTATTTTTACCCAATGCCATATAGGGCTGTATGTTGACAAGAATCTGGTGATACGATATGCATCATGATACAGGAGTAACGATTCAATATATTGCGATACTGTAAGCATGGTGATATATTGCAATTTTTAAATCCAATTTAAGGAAAACTGTCATAGCATGAAGAACACACCAGAAACATAATAAAAAACATAATATCGCGAAACTCATTGTGTATCGATATTTTCTTACACCCCTAATTCCATGACAGAATAGTAAATGAATGGTAGAAACTCACTCTGCGTTTTAGAGCGATGCGAATGCGTCCCTGGTTGGTGATGAGACGTAATGGGGTGCTGCCGAGGTCCTGGTCGTTACTCTCAATGGCATCTGCCTCGATTCGTAGACTCTGCCAGTTTATTTCTTTGAATGTCAACACCTGTTTGAAACAATAAAGACATCGAACCATTCAGCTATGATCAAACACAAAAACGATGCTATCAGTATCAGAATGGTATTGCTGTGGCAAGGACAATGTTTTTTATTAGACACAGAGAAAGAAAAGGCATGTTTCCTTTTAAATGGATTACATTCTGAAAGGTTGTTCATCTCAGTATAGTCGCTTCTGCTAATAAAAACCAAAACAATTGGCTTGATTAAATGATTTAGTGCGGGCCTAATGAGAACACACTGTTTCTGTGGTAAAAGACTGGACATTGCATAAAATTTTCCAGGCAGAACAGTGTTAAAGCTGGCTGAGGAGGGGGACAAAAAGTGTGCTGCACTGTACCTCTCCTCTCTTTGGGTCGGTGACGCGGGTGTAGCGGAGGTCGCTGTTCTGCCATTTGGGGTTGAGGCTGTTGCCTTGTAACTGCCAGAGCTCGAAGGAGGCATGGAAGGCACGAGCCTGCACTTTGATGGTGATCGAGTTGATCCTCACGGACATGCCCTCCACCACTTTCTCCGCAAAGCCGTACTCGCTGTGAACACACAATGTAAGCGTGAGGAAAGGCAACGTTCACCGTATACATGACACGGGATGTAGTAGGGTATTCAACAGATACGTCGGCTTAACACGAGATGTATGCAGTTTTACCTCTGGCCTGCTGTGATAGCTATAGGAGAGGGGCCGTTAGGTGGACGCGGCTCCTCACAGGTCCTCATTTCTACCTCTACCTTATCCAAGAACTGCACAAAAGAGGAAATTGTAACATTTAGCATACAATTGAGCAATAGAGAAGTAACCTAACATTTACATATGATAACAGGACAGAGAGCAAAACCTATGGAGCAGCAGAATAACAATAGAATAACTATGCAGGCTACAGCTAGAGTCATGCCAAAGTTAGGTTATTTTTGGATTACAACATGAAGGGAGAAGCTTAGTGTTGCAGAAATGTGCAAGAACTCTGGAGAAGGACAGAAATAACATAATTCTTACCAGACAGATGGGGCTGGTTTTCAACTTTGTCCATTGTATCTAAAAACACATGACAGCAAGGTCCACAGAATCAGTCATAAACACTTGCCACAGCACTCTGCACTGTTTATCATTCACCGGGCACAAGGGCACAGCGAGCATCAAGCTCCTGCAATGTGACGCTACAACAATAACTGCCACGCTGTAATATCTGGAGTCACGCTGCCATTTCTGCTCACACAAATCATATATCAACTTCAACTATCAACTAAGCTATTATTATCATATACTGGATGAACTAAAACAAGAGGAAATGAGAAAGAGAGAAAGTATGAACTCCTGATTAGAGAAAAGGGGCAGAAAAAAAAGGTACATAAGGTACATAAAGATAACCTTTATTGTCCACATTTAAAAGTGTTACCAATGATTATAAAAAAGACTGAAAGTCAGAACAAAAGATTACATAAAAGCCAGCCTATAAACACGAGATTTCACATGTGGATGGCTGGAATGCATGGATGGCTTCTTAAGTGAGGAATGCTTTGATTGTAATGATGTAAAGGAACATGGCTGCATCACTGTTTTAACAATAATGTCGTAGAAAATACCAGGGCGATTGCAGTGTTTGACAAGATTTTAGGCAAATTAATATGTTTGACAGGAATTTCCATTTTATTTGCATTTAGTTTCAGACAGTCTTGAGCCTACCAGCTGTGAATGTCTTAAAGCAGCGATGAAAGCAGCCAGCTCACTGCGATTATTGTCGGTTGCAGGATAAGAGGAGTTGCGCATTATTTGCATAGCAATGAAAACTGATGTTGTGCCTGTAGATGTCTGTAGACGACTGACAGTAACATATAGATCAGGGCTGGCCAAAGTGGGGCCCTCGGGCAAAAGTTGGTCCGCCATAAAGTTTGATTTGGCCCGACCGACTTTACTGTCTTTTGGAGGCTGTAGCAGGCCTGGTTTTAGAGCTAGGAGGAATCCATTGGTACCAACCATGTCATGAAGGAGGCTTGTCCTGAAGGAGGCTAAATAACACTCTAAAGTTAGGCTAAATTTTGGCAAGGAAAAACTGGCATGGCCATTTTCAAAGGAGTCCCTTGACCTCTGACCTCAAGATATTTCAATAAAAATGGGTTCAATAGGTCCCCACGAGTCTCCCCTTTACAGACATGCCCACTTTATGCTACGCAGCTTTGGACAAAACTGTGTAGTTTTTTTTTTTAATGCAGTATAAATGTGTGATTTTCACCCATTCTGCAAATATATATGTATATGTGTATTTGAATATGTATTTGAATATTTCTGCATACTGGGGTCCCTAAACACAACAGTCCTTGAATTGCATTAATTGGGTATGAAAGGAAATGAGCACAACTGTACTCAGCAGGTGGGTTTTAAGGGTTTAAATATGTAAATCTAAAAGAATATTCAATTAGGGGAACTTGGGATTCTAGTAGCATTTTGCATCTGAACAATACAATACTATACAATTGGTGTTTGCTTTTGGCTCGTGGCCCACCATTGAGTTCCAGTTTTGTCTATCCAGGGGAAAAGGTTTGGCTACCCCTGATATAAATAGATGACTAGCACTGACTCCTGACTGCCCCAAACATCATCCTAGATTCTGCTTCCAACACCAGAACTTCTATCGTGAAGACAAGATCAAGAACTGTATAAAGCAATTCCTGAGATTTCTGACATTGATAGAGTTTCAAATGTAGGTCAAGATCGAGAAGAGACTCGACAGCCAGGCCAGCAGCTTTGTTAAAGCTTCAGTAGGAAACAATTTTTTGGCATCATTGGGCAAAAATTCCATAATAACCTTTCAGCATATTGTAATTCAAGTGTTTTGAGAGATAACTAGACTTCTGGACCTCCTCATGGCTCTGTTTACAGGCTTTAAAAAAAATCTGAAGAAGAAAATGAGGTACAAGAGGTTAAAATATTTATGTAATGTGTAGAATATACTCCAATAACAGTATGAATATTATTACTGAATTTAGATTAAACAAACTGCCTTAAACATGTAATATTATTAGGATTATTTGGGAACACAAACCATCCATCCTGACAGCTCGGTGCACACCAGCCAGTTTATCTCAGGATCACTCTAGCCTCTGGCCTTTTGTGTCCCTCTGAATCATGGCTTGCCTCTCTATCACTAATAATAACCAGTGCTGGTCTGAAGGATCATAACGTTCTCAGTCGTGCCTCTTGCAGTGCTTATCTCCGTGGTACTGCCACTGCTCATTTCCTCTACCTCTCTATGGACTCTGAATTTCAAAAGCTCTTGGGCATTTATAAACAGAAAACCTTTGTTTAGGTTGAGACAATTACTAAAAAGGCATGATTTATGTCGTTTTCCTGTACCAGCTTTGTGTTTCAGTAGTCTTCTTAGAAAAGGGAGTCTCACTTGTCAGACCAGCTACACAATCAGGTCTGACTACTCCATAACAACATACCCTGATGGCGGCCTTGTTGCAGTAGACCCGAGTGACAGCCAGCCAGGTAGGCAGGTCAAGCATGTTCTGCAGAACCTCTTCATCGAGCTCGAGATTTGACAGCTGCCCCTCCCCCTTCAACGTGCTCAGATTGATCTTGTCCGGGGACAGATTCTTGGTGAACCTAAAGAAAGGAGACCGGGTAAAAAGAGTGAATACTTACAGCCTAAATCTGGAGGAGGCTCCTAGAAGTTTAACTAACGGAAACACCTGACATCATCAGTATACGTCACTGATGATCTGGGAGACAGAAATACACAGAATTGAATTATGCAGCTTGGCCGAGATGTTTTTGAAGTAGTGCAACTGAATGAGTCATCCTGAGAAACCGTAGCAGCCTCCCTACAAGAGCCACACAGCTGTAGGTTAACCTCTTTGTGGGTGCTAATGTAGTGAGCTCCAACCACCAGGAATAAGCTACAACCCCACACAGGGTGAATATAGCAGCAATCGGAGCAAATCAATTTGTTAAGTATTTTAATTTCACATTCACCACGTGACTGAACACTGTTCTGGCAAATCCTCATGACATTTCAGACATAAAAAAAGCAAAGTTCTCTCACTCAGCATTTAGTTTGCTGCTTTTTGAAACAGTATGTGGCTAACAGTTCGGTTAATTAAACTGATGAGACGACATGTGAAGGGGGTCCAATTTTTCAAAACATTAGACATTGTTTGGCCTAACGCCATCCTGTACCTGATGAGCCTGATAATCCAGTCAAAGCTTCCCTTTGACACTGAGCAACAAACTCACACTTCTATTGTGGACAAAACCTGGGCTTTCATTTCATATCAACTCCCAAACTCTTCAAGGGCTTTTAAACCTACAGTAGGCAGAATATTTTTGGCATCATTGGGCAAAAAATCCGTAATAACTTTTCAGCATATTGTAATTCAAGTGTTCTGAGAGAAAACTAGACTTTCTGCACCTCATCATCACTCTGTTGTCAGGCTTTGACAAATCTAGCCCGTGACGGGAGAGAGCGCTCCTATTCTGTCCTATACTGTTTATTCAACGGAGGCAGCGGTCAATCACTCGCAAACTCTGATCACACAATCAAACTAGGCAGCGCTGATCAAATATGAATCAATATTCTGTTACTGTAATGCCTATTTATGGTATACTGTTTTTGGTTTATATAAATAGGCATTACAGTAACAGAATATTGATTCATATTTGATCAGCGCTGCCTAGTTTGACCGTTTGATCGAAGTTCGCAAGTGATTGACAGCTGCTCAGAGACGGTAAGGCTCCAGATCGGCTCTGATTGGTTGTTTTCCTCCGGTCTGTGAAATCTTGCAGATGCCATTAGGAGCACCGGAGGACACAGAGGCACATGATTTTTTTCAGATTACCTGTCTCATGCACTACTGTCAGGATATAGTGACCGTTTTATAAAAATAACTTCTTTTTTTTTAAATCATATTTGCTCCAACCTGCTAACGCAGGTGAGTCACGCTTGAGGTGTAAAGCTAGTTCACATGTCCAAAAATACCAAACAGCTATTGTACAACGTCATGCATTTTACTACAGTTGCCTTTTGGATTAACAGAACATAAAGAAGTGGTGGTATTCATAATTAAGACCTAAGTTAGAGCAAAGATGACTGAATAGTGGTGCTATTATTGATAAAACTAGCAATATTGGCAAATTACTCAGATTAGCATGGCTCAAAGAGTACAGAAATCCCAGAGCTTATCAAAGGCAAGAAAGAAGTCATTGTTCAGACTTTGCCAAAAGCACAACTGTTTGGTTTTACTATTAAACAATACCAAGATCCTTCTTAGACAATAAGGCCAAACACAAAAGGATCACCCTTGAACTGTTCAATTTAAATCCAACAATCCATCAGTGGTTTAACAAGTCCACTGTATATTTTACACAAAGTGTGCAAGATTACAGCAAAACTATGAAAAACTAATAAATTCAACTAACTAATAAACTGGCTATGAACATATACATAAAGATTATAGTTATCAACAGGAATGCATTGCAGGAAGGTCTCGGTTAAAACTGATAACATGATCATGTCAACATCCTGCAAGGCTTAAAATAACCATAACAATACGGCTACACTGAGTCAGATACTTAAGACGTGACTGAAGAGATGCTTGGACTATAAAGCCAATATCCTGCAAGCTATGGTCAGCAATATTAGCGTGGTTTCATGTCTACCGACCAAGTAGGCCCAGGTGTCCACTGTGTCCTATCTGGTGCAAATAATTGTTTTAATTATTCAGTGACAGAGACAACAGAGGGGAGGATAATATGAGTCAGTCAAATAGAAGGCCTCTGATTTAGCACACGCCTACTGTCCAGTCTCATGATAAAACTTTAGCCTTTACACCATACAGCTGGGGTAAGAGAGACCTTTTAAAACACACTGCTCTCACACACAAATTTCAAAACAACTGTCAGCAGTGACAAAATGACAGCAACTGAAAACACAACATGCTCTGACGCAATAAAACCTAAAAAAAGGAGGCCAAATAGCAGGCTCTATGTCTCTAGAGCAGCAGCATCACATATAGAGGAGGCGAGAGCAGGTGTGGAGAACATGCTGCAGCCATCTCTGGAGAGGATGCTGAAGGTGACTGGAATAACATATTTGTACAGCAGGGTGCCAGATTGACAGTGATGGGACTAAAACTATAGGACCTTTACTGACTATTCTGAGTTGGGGCTAAATAAAGTAAAGCATTTTAAGCACCCTGATGCACTTTTGTGTAAAGATGTAAAAGCTAAAATTCTTCCTCTATAACTCCATATGTCTCTTTGAGGAGATAGCTCTGATAGATAGATAGATAGATAGATAGATAGATAGATAGATAGATAGATAGATAGATAGATAGATAGATAGATAGATGCTACTTCAGATAGAGCTTATTCACATTTCCATTGTAAAAAAAAATATGATATTTAGGGCACTAGACCACAGTGACATAAAAAGACAAAGTAAGCAGTGGGCCACATTTAATCTAATAAATCAGCTTTTTTTAAGCAAGTATTTAAGGAAGTCTGTAGCATATAACAGCATTTAAAACATGTGCACACAGCTGGGAGAGTAATTTGGTTAACGTAACCAAATTATTAATTGACAGTGATGGGACTAAAACTATAGGACCTTTACTGACTATTCTGAGTTGGGGCTAAATAAAGTAAAGCATTTTAAGCACCCTGATGCACTTTTGTGTAAAGATGTAAAAGCTAAAATTCTTCCTCTATAACTCCATATGTCTCTTTGAGGAGATAGATAGATAGATAGATCGATAGATATTTCCATTGTAAAAAAAATTATGATATTTAGGGCACTAGACCACAGTGACATAAAAAGAAAGTAAGCAGTAATTGAAGGCACATTTAATCTAATATATCAGCTTTTCTTAAGCAAGTATTAAAGACAGTCTGTAGCATATAACAGTATTAAAAAACACGTGCACACAGCTGGGAGAGTAATTTGGTTACGGTTGAGGTTGAACTGGTGTGCTGCGTTCACTGACCCTGGTTATTCTCGTGTGTCTGTTACCGGTTAAGCTAGATGGTAACCACGGTGGTAAATCAATGCAGCTAGCTTGCATGTAACAAATACTATTAGCGAACTAAACGTGTTCCGTGTTGTATAGACAGAAAACCATCATCCAGCAAGGGGCTAACTGGCTAACACACAATATATGACACTTACCTTGACAAATGTTTCAAAATTTGCTTTTTAATAATTCCGGCCATTTCTGCTTAGAGTCCGTGTCTCACAGAAACAGCAGTTCCCCCTCTGAATTAAACATGTACTAGCTTCCCAGGCACCTCTATATGTTGTGCACAGCCCAGGCTGCTGTGTGCATCTTCTGCACAGCCTTATTGCTGCTGCTGCTAAACAACCAGACGGATACGTGCTGACTCCCGCTGCTCACATGAACGAGCACGCAAACACGACTCCCCACCGAGACAACAACACAGCAGCTCCAGAGACACAATGACGCCACCTGCTGGGTGTAGAGAGGGAGAACAGGTGGGTGGCAGAGTGTGGTGACTATTACCACTAATCTTTCTTCTTTTAAATCACTCCTTAAAACCTGCCTTTACAGGAAGGCCTTTTTATAGCAATCCCTTGTTTTAAATTTCATTATTGTTGATTTTTTGTACACAATTCTTATGTTCAACATTTTATTTTGGCCTTTGTTTTTATTTTCAGGAGCAGTATATACAGTATTGACAATAAACAGACTATTAAAAAACTACCACAAAAATTGCACAAGAGGAAAATGATATTGCACAGTGAGAATGAAATGAAATTCCACCTGAATTATACAGTATAGTGAATGTATGTGAAAATGTATTTTTTGTTTTCTTTTAGAAAGAAATTAAACTATTTATTAAGACAATATCTTCTGCAAAAAAAACAAAAAGGCTAGTAAAACGGTGAGTTTGTGCTCCCATTTTAATATTTTTACTTAAATTACTATTATTTATTTATTTATATTAAATCCCTGGCATACTTTTTTCTTATTTCTATGTTTGTCTGTTTTTATATATCCCTTTATTTCCTTTATATGTATGGTTTACCTACAGTATGTGTTGATTTAATTGTTTTTTGTATTGTTTACAAATTTAAAATAATAATAAATAAAGTTTATTCAAAAACATACATATACACACACGCACACGCACACACACACACACACACATATACAGTATATATATCTATATATGCATTTATTTGTTACATTTTGTTTTATAAAGTTAGAAAAACAATGTTTAAGTCAAGCCTGATGTTGCCTTACATATACTTTACTTCAGAGTAGCTCAACATCAGTCCAATGACAATAATTAATATGGGATTACGAGGGGAGGCAGAAGGAGAGAGCTCCCTCCATTACAAATGCCCTGCACAAATTTCTGCTTTATATCTAGGACAAATTGGTGAAATTGTCAAATCTGATTGTTAGTCTTGGGCCTATAAATGGGACATTAACTCAATTTATAGATTTTTTTATTTTTTATCTTGATTTAAGTCATTTGCTTGCTTTCCTCACTTCCATTTCTCTTCTTGTGCAGTGATATGCTTAAGCTGAAAAGCAAATCAGAGTGATTTCACACACCGATGGGCTCCACCACTGAATTCAACATGCTGAATCAGCCAAAAATCGGGCTCTTTTGATAGTAAAGGTTGCTGACCCCTGACATAGAACAAGCAGAATGCACATTTTTCTGTGTAGTAATATGATATTACAAATGTAACAACATTAAATTTACTAGGGGCCAGTGGCACCTAGTAAATTTGTAAAGTTGTGACTTTATTCTCGTTATAGTACAACTTTTTTCTCATAAAGTTATGAATTGATTCTGGTAATATTATTGCTTTTTTTTCGTAAAGTTATGAATTAATTCTGGTAATATTATTACTTTTTTTCTCGTAAAGTTATGAATTAATTCTGGAAATATTATTACTTTTTTTCTCGTAAAGTTATGAATTTATTCTCGGAATATTATTACTTTTATCCTCTTAAAGTTATGACTTTATTCTGGTAATATGACTTTTTTTCTCGTAAAGTTATGACTTTATTCTGGTAATATTATTACCTTTTTTCTCGTAAAGTCATGAATTTATCTGGTACTATGACTTTTTTATCGGAAAGTTGTGAATTTTTTCTTGTAAAGTTATGACTTTATTCTGGTAATATGACTTTTTTTCTCGTAAAGTTATGAATTTATTCTGGTAATGTTATTACTTTTTTTCTCGTAAAGTTATGAATTTATTCTCGTAATATTATTACTTTTTATGTTAAAGATATGAATTTATTCTGGTAATATGATTTTTTTTTCTCGTTAAGTTATGAATTTATTCTCGTAATATTATTATTTTTTTTCTTGTAAAGTTGTGACTTTATTCTCAAAATCTCAGATTTTTTTTCCCTCAATGTGGCTGCAAATATTTTGGGGCTCCAGACAGATTTCTTATTTATTTGTTTGCCTAAAACGTGTGTTTCGCTAGTAAAGGTAGCTGACCCCTGCCCCAGTATGACTATAGGTAGTGTGTTGTGCTCTCCTGCTGTGGCTCATAGGTTGAGCCGGTTGAGGCACTAGAGCACGGTCATGTGATCATGCGCACTCGGCCCTGTTGTTGAGTTTGTTATGACAAGTCGAGGCCTCGGACTAAATTAGGAGTGAAGCCCCCCGTCTCTGTCCCGGGCGAATCCGCTATGGAGGGCATGGAGCTGGACCTGGATCTGGACCAGGAGCTCATGCAGAAATTCAGCTGCATGGGTACAACAGACAAAGATATCTTAATATCGGAGTTTCAGAGGCTGCTCGGCTTCCAGCTGAACCCCGCCGGATGCGCCTTCTTCCTGGACATGACCAACTGGTGAGCTCGGGGACTCGTCCGCGGCCTGCTGCTCTGTGTTAACGTTAGATATAAAGACACTGTTCACTAGCTTCACACACAGCGGGTTCTCCTCGTTCAGAGACATGTCGTCCGTAAGATAGGACTGATAGGAAGCGTTACCCGTCATTGTGACAGAGGGAGAGCATTAACGTGTGTAAATACAATGACAGCTAACGACGTGGTAGGAACGTAACGACGGTTAGCTGAGTCACCGACTGCTGATGCCTGTCAGGGGACGCGGAGGAAGGCTTAGCTTCGTGATTAAAACACGCTTTACGATCAAATAACTGTAGTCAACACACGGGTTCACATTGGTGTTTTAATGTAAATACATTAAAGTCATTTTGATGTGATTTTCGTGGTTGTTCAGGCTGATGACAGGAGTTGTAATGTTAGTCACCACTTTGATCCAAAGCTAGGTAGCTGTTAGCTAGGTACGTTAGCCGTTAGTCAGTGAACTGGTGGCCGTTAGTCTCTGAACTGATAGCCGTTAGTCAGTGAACTGGTGGCCGTTAGTCTCTGAACTGATAGCCGTTAGTCACTGAACTGGTGGTCGTTAGTCTCTGAACTGATAGCCGTTAGTCACTGAACTGATAGCCGTTAGTCACTGAACTGGTGGTCGTTAGTCACTGAACTGATAGCCGTTAGTCACTGAACTGGTGGTCGTTAGTCTCTGAACTGATAGCCGTTAGTCACTGAACTGATAGCCGTTAGTCACTGAACTGGTGGTCGTTAGTCTCTGAACTGGTGGTCGTTAGTCTCTGAACTGGTGGCCGTTAGTCTCTGAACTGGTGGCTGTTACCTAGCTACGTTAGCCGTTAGTCTCTGAACTGGTAGCTGTTACCTAGCTACGTTAGCCGTTAGTCACTGAACTGGTAGCTGTTACCTAGCTACGTTAGCCGTTAGTCTCTGAACTGGTAGCTGTTACCTAGCTACGTTAGCCGTTAGTCTCTGAACTGGTGATTAAAAGTTTATCTGTTCTCTCACAGTCTGTTAAACAGTCGTCACTTTGACGTTATCGACCGCCACAAGATGATGAAACGTTAACATAACGTCTCACTGCTTGACGACAACCACAGTGGAGGATCGCTACTGTTTTATTACGTAACCGTCCAAACATAACGTCTACCCGAGTAGCTCAACAACAGCAGTGTGTTGTGCAAGAGCCTGGTGAATCTTTCCATCCATGTTGCCTGGACAAAATGTGTTAATATGTAATGTATTAATGTGTATTTCATCACGTACTGAGAGCACCTCTCAAACTGCGGTTGTTTGGGGCTTTAAAATGCGACATATTTACTAGAAACCGTGAGTAAAAAAATGAAAAAAATAATGTGTTTAAATGGCGGAAAGGTCATGTGGAAGTCTTCCCCTTAAATAAATGTTTCTGCGCATATGCAGCATTAAGCCACTGCAGGTCTACGGGAGAAAACAGATCTCTGGGCAGCAGTGCAGGCTGAAGCTGTAGTAGTAACACGTGATGCCGTGTAAGAGCTCCTCTGCAACGGGCTTTCTAAAAATAAAAGCTGCTGCTGCTTTATGGATGACACCCAGTCTCTCTCTGCAGTCTGCAGACATCTCAGTTGTTAAGCCATAATATAATATATGCATTTGAACCAGTCACAAAAAAATGCCACAAAATGATGTTAAGAATTAAATATTGTAGTAAAAATGTTTTCTTATAGAATAAGTACTTAGATTCACTCCCAGGCCTTTAGTAGTAGGATTCTCCTTTTATTTGGTCTTGTAAAATGTGTGTCCCTGTGGTTTCCACATTTAAAGTTAAAACTGCAGTGGGTAGAAATAAGATAAGATATTCCTCATTTAGTCCCTCATTGGGGAAATTTGCAATATACAGCAGCAAAGGGGATAGTGCAAAAAACAAGATGCATCAGCTAACACAGTAAAAATGAGCTAAACAAAGTGTAACAATGGAGCAAATTTGATAAAAAAAATACGTTATTTTTATAAAACGGTCACTACATCCTGACAGTAGTGCACGAGACTGGTAATCTGAAAAAAAGATCATGTGCCTCCGTTGCTCCTAATGGCATCTGCAAGATTTCACAAGCCGGAGGAAAACAACCAATCAGAGCCGAGCTGGAGCCTGCCGTCTCTGAGCAGCTGTCAATCATTCACAAACTCCAATTCAAACGGTCAAACTGGGCAGCGCTGATCAAATATGAATCAATATCCTGTTACTGTAACGTTGATTTTGCTGTAAAATGAGAAAGTTTGTGACCCGACAGCCATGTCGGGATCAGTTCAAGGCCTATGGAAAGGAGGCTGGGTCATGGGCGTAAATGGGACTTGGGGTATAGGGTATGACACATGCGCAGGGTAACTGAAGCTGCGGTCGTGCGTTGCGATTGGCTCAATGCAGACCAGATTTTACTGCGCATGTGTTGTACCCCCGAAGATATGACGCGTTGATGACGCGTGACCCAGCCTCCTTTCCATAGGCCTTTGATCAGTTGAAGAAGTACCAAGCACCGCCCACCAACCGGAGCAAACTTTCTCATTGCCTCCATTGAATGAACAGCCAATAGGAACGCTCTTTCTCTGTGAAATGACCTGTGATTGGCCCAAGTCTCCCGTCATGGGCTAGATTTTCTAAAGCCTGAAAACAGAGCCATGAGGAGGAGCAGAAGTCTACTTTTCTCTCAGAACACTTGAATTACAATATGCTGAAATGTTATTATGGAATCTTTGCCCAATGATGCCAAAAATATTCTGCCTACTGCAGGTTTAATTGGTCTTGTAAAATGTATCCCTGTGGTTTCCAAATTCACCCCCTTACAGAGGCTAGTCATCATTTTACCAAAGATAGTAATTTGAACATATATGGGTTTTATGCTGTTGGTTGGACAAAGCAAGCAGGCATAGACAGTTATCGACCAAATGATTGATTAACGAATAAAAATATAATCAGCAGATAAATAAATAATGAAAACAACCCGTAGTTGCAACCGTAGATTGATGATGTTATTTTGTTATTTTTATTTCAGCATGTTAGTGGAACTTCAGCTCCATATACATATGGCCTGACGTTCGTTCATTCATATCTGTGCAAATTCAGGTTGAATCGCGGGGTTTCCCCTACACAAATCACATGTTACACTCCAATATATATATCTGTAATGATCACCTGCATTTCTGCCTCCTGTTGTCCCAGGAATTTACAAGCAGCCATCGGAGCCTACTATGACTTTGAGAGTCCCAACATCAGCGCGCCGTGTATGTCCTTAGTGAGGGATGTGACGATTGGTGAGGGCGAGTCAGTTCCACCAGACACACCTTTCACAAAGACCTGGAGAGTACAGAACACAGGTAAGTCTACTGGAAGAATAATAATAGATCAGAGCTGACACCAGACATTGTAAATTAATAATAATTACACTCGCATTGTCATGCCGAGTTCAGCGTAGTTTCCTGCGTGTCTTCCAGGTGCAGAGTCATGGCCTCCTGGGGTTTGTCTGAAGTACGTCGGAGGAGATCAGTTCGGTCACGTAAACATGGTGATGGCGCGGTCTCTAGAGCCTCAGGAAATGGCTGATGTTAGTGTGCAGATGCAGAGCCCTGCATCTCCGGGCATGTACCAGGGCCAGTGGAGAATGTGCACAGCCACCGGACTTTACTTTGGAGGTGAGGACAGAAAACGTCACGCTACAAATAAACTTTCAATCATTGCTTTTCAGTACACATATGCTCAAGAACAGACTGAAACGATCAGTCAATTAATCAGTCGTTAATTGATAAATCGTTTGAGTCATTTTCCAGCAAATATTCCAAACATTTGCTGTTTCCAGCTTCTTAAACGTGAGGATTTGAAGCTGCTTTCTTCTTATTTTACACCATTGTAAACTCAATATATTTGGGCAGACAAGTCAAGCCATTTGAAGATGTCGCCTTGGGCTTTTAAAACATTTTTATAGAGCGGAATAATCAGCAGTTTAATGATAACCATCATCTGCTTTGAACTGAGCTGCCGACATGCAAATATCCAGCCAAGTGGTTAGCAGCAGGAGGCAACAGTGGTTACTGAAGATAAAGTGCTAGATCATTTTGTATGCATTTCCTTCAGTGAAAAAAGATTGAATGCCTGTTCTATCAGCACACACAAATTAAATTAAGAGTGATTCATTTAGTTGATTTATGATCTCCTGCAAGTTCAACGTGTTTGATGGATCCCTACAGGAAGTCCCTTAAGACTTACCTACTCACAAATTAATCAGCAGAGGGATACTCAATTAAAAATTATACTTGGCCTTAATATTTCATTTAGGTGTTCATAGCGATAATTCCTTACTTAACACCCTCAGTCTCTTAGTGGCTTTAAGAGAGGAGAATTGCAGAGCCGCAGCACTTTAGATCTTTGAGGATATTGTGGGTGTGTGGTCCAGCTTCATTTTACATCATCTAAATATTGTTTCAGAGGCTATTTGGGATTTTAAACTTGTTAATATAATCTATTGGTAGACAGTTAAGTAAGGGATAATGTACAGCTACCAGGTCATTGTTCTGAAATAAACCCTGACAGTGTGCGAAGCGGAGGGGTCTTGCATCGCCCTGAAGGGATTTATTTCACAATAATGACCAGCTAGCTGTACATCATCCCGCTTATTACACGGCTACTTACTTAAGAAATCAATAATTTGACACACAAATGGTCCGCCAGAGTCCGACATCAGAACTGCGCCCACAGCAACGGTCTGCTATACATAGCAACAGTCTGTTATAAAGAAATTTCCAGACCGTAGAACGCCGTGATTGACCAATCTTAATCGAGTATTCAACAAAGCCGTGTATTAATGTAAGGTAGATTTAACCTTGCATTAGGTAGTGTAGGACAGCATTAGTGGCTCTGTATACTATAACATGCCATTCGTTTCTTTTGACAGATGTCATTTGGGTGATCCTGAGCGTGGAGGTCGGAGGCCTCCTAGGCGTCACACAGCAGCTCTCCTCTTTTCAAGCAGAGTTCAACACCCAGCCTCACCGCAGCCTGGAAGGAGACTACAACCCCTTCGCCTCGCCAGAGAAGAGCAAGTGCCCCAACAGCAACAACAACAGCCTCCATGACGCCAGCGATCACAGGGTCGCAGGGGAACACTGGCAGGGAAGCCCCAACCAGATGCAGCAAGAGCAGAATGGACTTTCACACAACTCTGTGGATCTAGTAGCAAACAGTCTACAAAGCAATCTATCAGTAGTCTCTTATAACCAGGTAAGACGTATCAAAGGGCAGGGAGAGCTGCCATACTAGTGAGTCATGGTTAGGGATATTTCCTTCAAATTTCAGTCAAAACAAGTGCACTGTAGATGTTGAAACCTCAGTCGTTAGATGAATATCTAATCTAATCTTTGAACAAACAAGACTAAGAGTCTACAGCCACACGAGAGGTGTTGTGAGGTTATACTTGGGCATAGTGGTGATTTGAGCTAGATGCTAAAATGCTGATGTTTAGCAGGTAATATTTACCATGTCAGTTTAGCCTTTTAGCATGCTAACATTTGCCAATTATCACTAAACACAAAGCACAGCTCAGGTTAATGGGAATGTCATTCACTTTGCAGGCATTTAGTCATAAACCAAACCTGCTAGCGTGGCTTAAAAACACCAAAAATGTAAAAATATAGTTGAGGCAGCCTTAGTTGTGTCATGGATTAGAGTACATGGCAATAGGACTGAGGACGCAATGCATTGAGGCAGAACAGGTCAAAGAAAAAGGACTGTACTAAAACAGTGTTCAAATGAACAGGCCTACAGTCAGGCAGCAGATGACAGTCCAGACAAGCAAACAAATCCAGAGGGGTGAGGCAGGCAGGTCATACATATTCAGTCCTACGACGGTGGTTCACTTCTTACCGAGTAAATCATCATGGTAGCTTATGCCGTTAAATTAATAAGTCTGTTAATTTACGCATTAACACATCGCCATTTTTTTCTTTTGCCAGCTGTCCTTCCTGCATTTGACAGCTTCAACTTCAAAGACTATTTTTTAATCTGGATTATTTGTTTAACTTCTTCATATTTGTCTAATATTATAGTTTGCTCTTGAAAAAATGTGCCGCTCTGCTAACAGTAGACTTGTCCATGACTGTGATTGGTCATGTGCTGCAGACAACACCCCTTTCATGTGAACGCGCTCATAGCCAGATGGAGTAACCCTCGTTTGACTTACCGAGTTGTTAACCACGTCGTAGGACCGCTTAGTGGTCTGGTTGTTAGGGGTTAGTTAAGCCAGATAACGAGAAGAATACCCTGGGTATGTTGAACTCACTTCGTAGGTCAGGCCTCAGTTACAGATGGCTGAACCACAGAAGTGCACAACATGACAGACGGGCAGAGGGAAAGGACTGATGAGACAATTAGAGGCAGGTGTGTCCGCAGGTGGGGATGATTTGGAAGTACAGGGCATCTAGTGGACAGGTGGAGAACGGCAGGTCTGGAAAGTTCCTCAGAAGGCCTGGGGGGAAGTGAGAAGTTTTCTGGAGGGAGACTGAGCTGAGGCAGCCGTTTGAGCAGCTGTAATTTAACATTCTGTACTCTGGCAGCCCTGTTATCTGATCATGTCTCTTCCTTGCAGGGTATACAGGAGCCCTATCCTTTTGGGCACTCTTAAATCATGGGACTTGTCACAGTGAAGCAGCACTAAAACCTCCGGAGTCTGTCACACCAATAACAGAAAGAAGAGGCTTTTATCGGTAGCTGGTAGGAGAGTGTGGAGATTCAAAAAAACACTTTTATGCAAAGTCCGGCTCCACTTTGAGAAAGCAGAGGCCAACGCTCCCGACGTGCAGCTCAACCAACATCCCACAACAACCCACTGTATGCACGTGTGAATGCTAAGTTAAAAAAAAATGAGTGCTATGATGAGTCTTTTGAGTGGTAACTTCTTTCTTTTCTTTTTTTTTTAGTTGTCAGAGTGGAAAATGAAACAATGATGACAGGAGTGTGTGTGTATTTGTGAAACCGTGTGTGTATACGTGTGTGTGTGTGTGTGTGTGTGCGTGCATTGTGCAACCTGAAAGAGAGACTTTGGAGGAAAAGCCATTTATTTTGCCAACTGATTCTCCAGTTTCTGCTCTGACTCTTGGTATATCGATCAGGTTTCTTTACCTGTTCCCTGTAACTAAATCAAATAATCTATGAAACAAACCATTGGATATCATTTTTTACTTTATATCTTAATTTTTTATACACTTTTTAAGAGAAGGGGAACAGTCACAATCCTTCAGAAATATAGCTGAAGTTCATTCAACATGGCTTGTGCATAATCGGTGATCATCTCTATGCTGTCACAGTTTCTGCAATTTTTAAATGCAATGCAATTTTCTCCACTGGAGGGAGTCAGCCATTACTCCTAACAAACAGAAGATCACCACTGAGAAACAGAAATATAGCTCCTATGGTTTATTCAAGTTTAGTCATCATTGTACAGAAACATCTTTCTCCCAAAAACTATATAATCTAGAGCCAACAATTTTATTATTATGCCTTCTGTAGTTAAAACACAATGAAGGTTTTTTTCCTCACACATGAAATAGTCATTGCTGGTACTTTGCATATACACATCTATGAAATATTAGACAAATATTAGCAGAATATTTGTTATTAGTAATAATGCAGTATTTGAGATTTCCCCAGTTATTGTCTGAGGCTAAGATTTAGTTTTGTTTTACATGCTTGCATTAAAATTAAAACAACACAGGATTAAAGGTGCTATTGATAACATTCAACTACTACATGTCGCATTCTCCCTCCCCCGTTACACTCACTTCACACGAACTGGCAACTTGGTCGCTGACGACACAGAGATACCAACGTTATACTACTTGCTCACAAGCCTCGTTAGAAGTGGGAACCAAACCGTAGATATCTTCCACCGAGATAAACAAAACATTCATTTTGGACCCGTCAAAATGTTGATTAATTCACAATCGTATGATGTATTTTTAGGAAAAGCCACACTTTTATTGGGCACTTTTCCAAAAGCTCTGTGGATGTATTATTTTTCTTAAAATATTCTTCTACATAAAAATGTTATCAATAAGACCGTTAATGCACACTATGACATTGAATTCAAGCCATATGAAAGCAGTAAAAAACACAACTTCACATTATGAAAACATAAATGTTCTTCATCACCTTGCTCTGACATTTTAAAAGCTGTCTTGGAGTCGCTTTCATCATATTAAGTTGAATGTATTAGATGAATGTAGAAGAGGATCATGTTTTTGTAGAAACTTTATTAATTTACCCAAAGATTCAACATTGTATATTTGCATTGAACTGGCAGTTTTATTAGTGTAATTATTGTTCTGAATATTCCTGTCTAATGTTAAAATGATGCTTCGGCTATTCCACATCAGATGAATATTCTCACTTATCATTGATGACGTTCATAAACACATTTGATCCTGTTTGATCATTTCAGATGCAAACTGAACTGCACCAGTAAAAATACAACGAAATGACACACTCGCATTGTCTTGAAGAATTGTTGCTGCATATTTACTTGCACTAACTGGCTGATCTATGCACTGATTAATGCGAACTTCGTGACCGGGCCTGTGTGTATCTTTCACCTCGACAAGTACAGTTAAGTCCTGAAGGGTTTATAGTCTGGGATTTTATCTCCTCATCCACAGCCGGTGTGTTAGACCACCTCTGTCAGGTTAACAACCTTTACATTGAGGCACTAACTGTTAGCCCCGGGGGGTTACTGAGCTTTGACAACATGACAAAACCAGCCAATACTACTATCTCTCTGCGACACCGCTGCAAAATGTTAACGATAAATGTTTCACCCTGCCGTCAAAGGTATTTGCTGTCAATGCCAATTCATCGAGTGCGTTTTGTTGTTAGTGTAATATCTCTCTGAGGTCTCCGCTGGCCAGATTGCAGAATGAATCAGTTGGCATTAGACTCATACAACAGCACATTTATGAGTGAGGAAGTGCAAACAGATGAAAGCTTTTTTTCCCCTGTATGTCTGATGAATGTTTGTATGATTAAATTATCACTGAAAACTTAAGTCTTTGGCTTTGTGTTGTGTGTGTGAAGCAGAGTTTGCAGGACTGAAAAAACATCCAATGACATTTTCAAACTTTACAACATAAATATTCGAAATGGGCCGCTTTGTATTTCCTGTTGTAGCTGACAGGAAATAAACTTGGACCAAAGCTGTTGCCCTAACAACAGAATGGCATTGAAAAGGAAGTCATGATTTTACACAGATTTGAATGCCAACTTTTATATTACCGCCATGTGTTTTCTTCTTTCCACATAGTTAATCGTTAGCTTTTTATACTTTTTAACCTCTACTAGTTCCTACAACACGACATCACATAGTCTACTTTCAGTTTTCTTGTTAAAGGTGCTCCATACGATATCTATTGATATAGCATCAAACAACGATTTGCTATGTTAAGATATAGAGGAGTAATGTCTACCTGAGCAGAGAATGAAGTCATTCTCCCTCTGTGTGTGTTGTAGTCCGAACTTCTCCGTGCTTTGTTTTCATAGTCGGCCGCATTTGTGCTTTTAGTGCATGTTCGTGCATGTGAGCGTGCCCCACTGGCTAGCTGATGGCTGCCGCTCTGCACTGGGCTCATACGGCGGTTACAGCTGATAATGCCGTCACGATCGGCATACTTGCCGACCTTGAGACTTCAAAAATAATGAGGACTTCAAAACAAATGTGGGGGGTCTTTCTTTCCTGCTTTCTGATGATTCTGATGAAAATAAGTACACTGCAACAGCATTTTTAATCTTCAATACTTTAAATTTTACTTATAACACTCAGGAAAGAATACAGAATTCACCCCTCTGGCATGAACTTGTGTGAATTTCTGGCTAAGATTTAGTTTTGTTTTACATGCTTGCATTAAAATTAGAACAACACAGGATTAAAGGTGCAGTTGATAACATTCAACTACTACATGTCGCAATTCTCCCTCCCCCGTTACATTCACTTCACACAACTTGGTCGCTGACGACACAGAGATACCAACGTTATACTATTTGCTCACAAGCCTCGTTTGAAGTGGGAACCAAAAGTCAGATATCTTCCACCCGTCAAAATGTTGATTAATTCACAATCACAATATGTTTTTTAGGAAAAGCCACACTTTTATTGGGCACCTTTCCAAAATCTCTGTGGATGTATTATTTTTCTTAAAATATTTGTCTACATAAAAATGTTATCAATAAGACCTTTAATGCACACTATGACATTGAATTAAGAAAGCAGTAAAAACACAACTTCACATTTTAAAGGTTTAATGCGAGATCGGGAGCATTTCTATTGCCTCCGCACAGCTCTCAACAGGGTGACGGCTGAGACGGGGTCATGTCTAGGAGGTAACATGCAAATTGCGAAACTCTCGCAAGATGGTTAAGGTTATGGATTGATCTTGAGAAGGGGGGAGCTGGAGGGTGGGCGCTTCGCTTCCGTGACGGTGCCATTGGTTGGGACGGCTTTATCAACTGTAACCGCCGTATGAGAGCAGTGCAGAGCGGCGGTCGTGAGCTAGCCAGTAGGGCACGCTCACTTGCATTAACAGCGTGTGGGTCGGCCCGGCTATGTCAACAAAGCACAAATAGAAGCTTTAAGGATAAAGAAGCATTTAAATTAACAAAAAAAATAACAAGACAGTTATATACAAATAGGGACAGTGCAACATGTTGCATCTGTGTAATATTGGGCTATTGTCTGTGCAATATGGGCAAGACGGTAGACGGTACAGTGCACTACCTGGGTGCAATACCTGCCATGGTGTGTGTGATAGTATGTGCCATTATGTACGTGGACTGTGTATGTGTTGAAACATCTGTTTCTGTGGAACTGTTTCCCTGTCTTGTGTGGAATCGTTTAGTATTGCTGTTGATGCTGTTTTCATTTAGTGCTTGTAACTGCAGTTGGACGGAGTCCAGGAAAAATTTCCCCACGGGGACAATAAAAGTATATCTTATCTTATCTTATCTTATCTTACAGTATTGCACAATTAAATGCATTATATATGGTACCTATTCTTGCTCGCCATTTTTCTACAGACGACCGAGCCAGGTTTCTACATTCAGTCGCTTCCAACCAAATCACCACAGATACATTCACTCATGCTGCTGGGTCAATTCAAGACGAGTGCATTGGTTTCTGCTTTGGCAGTGAGTCCTCAAAATACTATAAAAATGTCAAGAGTGATGAGAGCCGTTTGTTATTGAGGGTTTATTTGAAGAAAACAATAACTGTAGTTCAAATGTTAAACCTGACAGAGACAGATCATCGTAGCCAGTAGATGTAGATTACAGATTACACGTTAGCCTGCAGGTTCACTGGTTAAAAGCAGCCTTGTAGCAGCTCCTCTGAAGGGTCTCACCATCATTACGATCTATTGTGTCTGTCGAGCAGAAGAACCAAACTGCCTGAGGGAGCAACACTCGCTTGACATTTGCACATTGAATGCTAAATGTGTTGCAGTGAGGCACAAGGGACGTATTAAGGTAACTCGGTGAATGCAAGATTAGCTGCTGAATGACTCTCTGTGAAGATCCAACTGACTAAAAAGCTGCAGTAAGTTGAGATAGTTTTTTTTTTACTTCAAGCTAGAAGACTTTACTGTAACAGGTTGTGAGCAGGTTGCTAAAGCTGCTGTTCTACTATTTTCCAAGAAGGCCTTTAAAGATGACTTCTGTGGGTGGATACACATGCAGCACCTCTTTAGAATATTTCAACACAACCGCACAAACTCTACTGTTTAGTTTAAGCAAACATTTACACACACTCACTTTCTCTTTCCCTCTCCTGTGCTCGCTCTGCGTACCAGTTATTCAACTTTTCTGACAATGGTTTCTCAACCTTTCAAAACAACTATATAACCATTATTTTCCCGTGGGGGTGATTTATCTATATTTCATGGATGTTATGCTCTATGTCAGGGGTCACCAACCTTTTTGAAACCAAGAGCTACTTCTTGGGTACTGATTAATGCGAAGGGCTACCAGTTTGATACACACTTAAATAAATTGCCAGAAATAGCCAATTTGCTCAATTTACCTTTAACTCTATGTTATTATTAATAATTAATGATATTTATCTTTGTGAAAACACTGATCATGTTAATGATTTCTCACAACAAATATATAGAAACAGATAAATATCAATATGCAACACTTTATTTTTATATTTTCTCTAAGTGCACATGTTTTTCAAATTTTTCAAACATTTGAAAATGATCACTTCTACGACAGTCTTGTGAAATCACAATATCCCATTTTAACTAGCTAGCCACTAACATTTTTTAACAAATCATGAATTACTTTGCACCATGTTTGTACAAATAATAACTCATGTAAAATACAAAAATCAACTCTCAAATTTTTAAATAAATCATGTCACACTTTGAACTGGACACCAAATCTGTTATCTGTTTCTTTGTCAGTTAGTGGGAAGCCTGGCATTGCATGCTGTTAACCAGTGTGTTGTACTCTGGTGTGTAACTTGACACTGCAACTCTGAGTGAGTCTTGCAGATGTGCATCAGTGAGGCGTGTTCTGTGTTTGTTCTTGATGAAGTTCATGTCAGAAAAGGCTGATTCACAAAGATAAGTTGAACCAAACAGGCTTGCAACCTTCATAGCTGCTGCGCATACACCACTGTACTTTTCTGTGTCAAGAAGGCACCAAAAGTTTGGTGCAGCCTGATGGGCTTTGAGGTGGAGGTCATTTTGCAGTGTTACAATTTCAATCTCCACCTGTTCAGCATCCAGGCTGAATGTTGCACTTAACTGCTCAGCAATACATGATATGTCTACGTTCATGAAAGGATTAGAAATGAACGACACACATGGCTCAAGCTGATCCAGGTCACAAAACCTGTTCTCAAACTCTTGCCCAACTCTGTTTATGACCTGAGAGTACTTTTCTGCAACTTTGTCAAAAGCCTCAGATGCAGAAGCATTGTCTTTCAGCACCATCTGCACAGAGGGAAAGTGCAGCACTTTTTTTCTCTGTAAATGCACAGAGAAAAGGTTCATCTTAGCTTTAAATGCATTTAAAGCACTTATCATATCGGCGACAGTTTTACCTTTGCCTTGCAGCTCACAGTTCAAACTGTTCAGTTTCCCAGTAATGTCCGTTAAAAATGCAAGGTCAAGTATCCACTCAGTGTCCTCCAGCAGCACGGTGTCCTCACCTCTGGACTGCATGAACTCTTTGATTTCACCCAAAAGTGACAAAAAACGTTGCAAAATTCGTCCCCTGCTGAGCCATCGGATTTCTGTGTGTAGTAGCAGGTCATCATATTCAGCTGACAGCTCCTCCAAAAGTACCTTGAATGTTCTGTGCTGTTTAGCTCTGGAGCGGATGCTGTTTATGATCTTCACGACGGGAGTCATTACGTGCTCAAAGCAGATCACTTTTGCACATAAGGCCTGCTGGTGTATGATGCAGTGGTACTGCAGAAAGTTTGGGAACTCTGGGTCAGCTTTACAGTGAGCAACGAATCCTGTGTGTCGGCCGATCATAGCAGGAGCCCCATCCGTAGTCACTGATACCAGCTTTTCCAGCGGCACCTTTTTTTCCACCAAAAACTCCTTCACTGCGTTATAAATGTCAACTCCCCTCGTAGTTGTCTTCAGGGGCAGTAGTGTCAGAAGTTCTTCTTTTGTGGAGAAATCATCAAACACCATCCGGATAAAGACCATCAGCTGAGCCGTACTGCTGCTGTCCACCGACTCGTCACACTGGATGCTGAACCACCGGCACCTCGCCAGATCACGGTCCAGCTGGTCGGCCAAGTTCCCAGACATCATCGACACTCTTCTTACCATTGTAGTTGCCCCGAGTTGAACATTGGAGAGACTGGAGAGTACATCGGTTCCATACTTCTCGTCTTCAAGCACAGTTTTAGCAATTATCATCATTGCTTCTTTGACAACCTCCCCGTCTGTAAATGCCTTCTTTTTCTTCATCAAGAATTGCGTAGCTCTAAACGAGGCTTCGGTTGCTTTTTGGGAGTTTTTAACCGGTCTAGTGAAAAAAGACTGCTGTTTGCACAAAGCTGCCTTTAACTCGCGGGCTTTTTCTGCTCGCAGTGCGCTGCCCGGTGGGTAGTTAGCATGGTAGCTTGTGTGACATGTAGTGAAATGTCTCTCCACATTGTGCCGCTTTGCTATCGCCACAGTTGCCCCGCAAATGAGACACACGCAGGATCCTTTCACAGTGGTAAAAAAAAACTCTACCTCCCATTCGTCGTGAAAATGATATGTTTTCTTTCTTTTTTCTGCCATTTTTTGGGGTAACTCTTCTCCTCATTTTCGTTGCGTCTGCTAGCTTGTTTGTATGAGCGCAACAAACGCTACGTTTTGGTCATGCGCACAATACTGACCTTTGAACTATACTAGGTCAGAGTTCATTTATATTAAACACAAAAAACATTTTAAATTTTAAGTGTTTTTATATATATATGTTGTCATTTGTAAGTTACATGCAAGTCTGATTTAAACAACAATAGCAAAAAAATAAAATAAATAAAATTTAAAAAAAATAGAGGCAGCTCACTGGTAAGTGCTGCTATTTGAGCTATTTTTAGAACAGGCCAGCGCGCGACTCATCTAGTCCTTACGGGCGACCTGTTGCCCGCGGGCACCGCGTTGGTGACCCCTGCTCTATGTTATGTCCCTTCCATAGCCAGCCTTTCTGGTGTCATATGAGTTCAAGCCTATAGAAATACACACTACAGTGCGATATTAGAGCCTATCTGTCTTTATATGTCACTTTCCTTCCTACTCATCTCTGTGCTATAGATGTAATCCCCAGAAGGCCCGGTGGTGACTGATTAGCAAACATGTTGGGGACCATATCTTTCACCATTCACTTGCTTGACTGCAATGGAAAGCTACTGTATGCAAACAGTGTGCTAATCCCCCAACAGTGGAACAACTTTGACAGCGAGTGTGACACTTCATAAAGTGTGATTTCACTTTTTCTGTGTTGAGTTTCAAAGCTCCTCTGGTTTTAAATTTCTACTGTAGATTTATCCCACAAATGATTCCCCCACCTCTCACACAGAACGGTGACCTTTGACACAATCACCTCAGTGGATCAGATTGGATCAATTCAGCTTTATGTTCACACAGTTTGAATATTATCCTTAAAAACTGCAATTCTAGAAATGCTTGTAAAAACTTTGTGGATGTCCTCACAGCTTCTCCCCGGGCCGTTACGACTCACCACGTTTTGTTTACTGAAGGAACTCTGCATGAATACTGCAGAACTGCCCCGGGTCATTATTAAGTAGGCACTCTGAGGGAGCAACCTCCTTCATTGGGACACTCCCTTTCTCTCAGGATTGATATGTCACCAAGGCACTGTGTCCCAAATAAGTCCAACTCTTACGGCTTGGACCAGGAATCAAACAAGGTGCATCGATAGTTGGGAGTGGACAGAAGTAATCCAGCTGTGAGTGCTGGGTAGGAGACGAAAAATTACAGTATAGCACATCCTCACCTGAGGGCAAGATAGATAGAGTCTCCAAAGGACCTTGACTTTAAGAGAAGAGGCCTCAGCTTTGGAAACGCTACTGAAGCCAACACTTACAAGGTAAGACAGCAGCTGACAATAAGACTCTTAATACTTCTACTGCTACTATACTACTATTATTACTACCACATGATAATACCTGTTACTAACACTGCTAACGCTTCTATTACCAGTAGTGGAAGAAGTTTTTAGGCCATAAAATAAACATCAAAATGTGAACTTCAAATGGATTGTGGCAGTTTTTAAAGTGGGACAAGTGATGTATGATTCTAGTGTTGTCATTAAGTTTTATGGTAATTTTTGTTAATAGTTTGTGTCTTGTGCTGATTTTTTAAATAGATTTTATTGATGATTTTTGTCTATTCAAAAAGGCCCATCTAGGCAAAAGCATTGACATTTAGCCTTGGCTGTAAATGCTGTGATGTGTGGCTTTGGTTCATGCTATATAAAATAAATGTTAATAAATATAATAATAATAATAATAATAATAATAATATAATAATATAATAATATAATAATAATAATAATAATACCGGCCTTTTTCACAGCAGATATTGTGACATGTCAACAGTCAAAGCACAGGTGTAAATAATAAAATTTATATTTTCCTACAACAACAAGTCAAATGTAAAAAAAATCCTGCTTTCATAGTTTTACATCAGCTAAAAATACCAAAATTATCATATACTATATTCTTGGTTTATTAATACTCATACATTGATGCTGTAGCAGGTCCAAGTTGAGCCACTATTTTATACAGTCGGGTTGTTTAATCTATAACATTGGCTCATATTTTATGAGATGATTACATGTTTGTTATTATTTATTTCAATTATTACCAGGGTTGGAAATTAACTTTTTTGTCCATCTGCCACTGTGGCTGATAGATTCCAACATCCACTCCATAGATCACCATTGTTTTTTTGGGTGGTGAGTGAATCAAATCTAGCAGCCACTTTCATATTTTACCAGCATTTGGCTGGTGCTAATTTCCAACCCTGATTATTACATATTCTTAGGTAAAATCCCATGGTAATATGCAAAGTAAGCGTTATTTATAGTAACTAGTAATTATTGTAAGTATATTGACTCTAAAATTAAATATTCATTAGCATAAAAGAGAAATTGACTTTGAAGTTTTTTTTAGTTACTTTCTACTGCCATTACTTCTACTATTACTATAACTGTATGTACACTACAGTTAATGCAATTACTGTTAGAACTGTAATGTATTGATATATTTCTGCTCCCACTATTTCCTCTACAGTCATATTAGCAGACTATTTTGCCACTAATGCTATTGCTACTATTACTTCCAAAACCTGTTGTCCTGCCAGTGCTCCAACTGATTGTGATTATAATAATGAGTTCTTTATAATGATGTCTAAACCAGTAAACATATCAAATATTATTTAAAGTGATGTATTTCAAATTGGGATGCAGATAATAATCAACTGTAGTTAACATCTTTGCCCCCCCCCAGTTTATTTTTTAATAATTTACCTATTTATAATTGGATAAATGGCAATAATCACTTTTTGTAAGGGAAAGTTGATTCAATGAATCAGTGTTTTGTATGAAGAGAAAAGCTAAATTGTGAGTATAGATACAAAATATATAACTTACATTACTTGTTCTCTCTCGCTCTCTTTTTTACTGCCACTTTTTGACCTGTAACACACACACACACACACACACACACACACACACATGCACGCTCATACAGATACAGCCACATGTAGACATTTAGCTGAACAGACACAGAACAGCTCATAAAGGTGTGTGTGTGTGTGTGTGTGTGTGTGTGTGCGTGTGTGTCAAACACCTTTTGTCTAAAGAACAGAGGAATGCAGGTGGCGATGAATGACCAGAACTTTTCATATCTCCTCTCATATCAGCTTGGCTGCTATCTAACGAGGTTTAAAACACAACTCCAAATAGAAGACTGCAAATAATAGACCTGCCTTCATGAGCGTGCTGCCTTCATTGGAACACACACACACACACGCACACACACACACACGCACACGCACGCACGCACACACGCACGCACGCACGCACGCACGCAGTAAAGCCATTTGTCTCAGAGAGAACGGATAATCTAGAAGAGCAAGTTTTTACCACCGCTAAACATTTAAACTGCTAATGGCTGCAGGCGAGGAAATAATATGTCTATGTATAGACATCTATAGGCCATGCACCTAGGAAGTGTTTTCTTGTACAAGTATTCCTCTAGTTTGACATTTGTTAAATGCATTGGTATTGGTAATCTATACACAGTTAATCACAACTCTGAAGGTGATGAACCTTTGTGGTAATTTAGGAAAATAAATTGTTGGCTACAGGCAATAAATAACACTGGTGTCATTACTGCCTCCTCTTTTGTCCTGCAAAGATATACTTAAATAACTTTATCAGTTATTTATAGGTCTGTTTTGTTAACAAAACTCCAACAGCTTTTGAGAAGTGCCTTATCACACCACCTCGCTCCATGTGTCATTGTTTTGGACTGAGTATCAGCTACATGATCAATCTACTTGTCAGTACTTCACAGTCAATGTTTACCAAAAGGTAGCCTGTGAATAACATTCAGCATAATGTGTTCAGTGTGAACAGTCTAATACTTTTTTTATCTATTTCACAAACTTTTGTCATGCATTTGTGTCTTTTGTAATGTCACATATATTCTACTCTATTCAAGTATATCAGTTGAAATGGAAACAGGTGTATCGTTGTGTCTAATCAAACAGTAGCATACGGCACCACTCCCAGCCCTGTGAGCTGTTCTCTTACTCATACCGTGATGAATACACTCCAGCAATTTATCCTTTATCCACAGTATTATATGTGTCCCACCCTTTATGCTCTTTTCATCAAGCTTTTATTTTGCAATTAATTTAAAATCCACCTTGATGACCTGATATTTCCAAAAGGCGCTGGGTGTTACACTGTGATACGTAAATCACACGCATTTGGGAATTGCATAAAATTTTGTATTTCCTTATAGTTGGAGTTTCAGACAAGGCTTCCTTTCTTTATCTGCATTTAAAGGTGGAGTACTGTAGATTGCTTTCTGATATTGAAAATAATGGGAGGTAAGGTCACAATTTCACACAAGCTGAACTCGTCTGACCTGGATATTTTCCCAAACGTATAGATTCATGAGAGAATCTGAAATGAATTCTCACCAATGCGAGAATACGAAACTGGATTTTTGAGTTACATTAAAACACGTTTAAAGACAAACAACGGCTCAGATGAATTTAACAGTCGCAGTGGCTCCAGTTTGCAAAGCTGGAATGACAGATTTCATATTTAAGTCCGAGCAAAGTAAATACCATGGAACAAATGTCAAGTTTACTTTAGGATTGCTTGTTTAAATATTGAGCATTAGGGTATGGTAGCATCAATGCAACTCAGAGACACTGTTGGAAATGTCAGGTTGGGTGGAAATCAGTTATGACACACATTTTATAACAACAATGGTTTCGTCTTTCCAGTGTTCAACAAACATGAGCATGGGGAGTCCAGGCTGTGAACACACAGGCTACACCGTGCACTCACCTCTGTACATCAGCCACCCCCATGGTGACGCCAGGATGGCCTGGCTGGACAAGACTGAGGACATCAAGCCGCCCCGCAGCTTGTTGGAGCTGCCTGAGCTCGGCTGGCCGGGGGTCTACCTCCCCTGCTATGAAAGGTTAACCATAGAGGAGAGCCCCTGGGTGCTGAGGATGACAGAGGCCCCGGTTCCCGCCGCTCCTCCCTCCAGGACTCCGGAGACGAGCCCGGCCAAGCCCAGCCAACCCCAGGACCCCCCGTCTGAGATGGAGGGTCAGGTGGAGGAGCGCTGCCTGGAGCAGGTCCAGACCATGGTGGTGGGAGAAGTGCTGAAGGATGTCGACACAGCTTGCAAACTGCTCAACATTGCACCAGGTAGAACAGGAAACAACTGGTTAATGTCATATTATTATTATCATCATCAAAGCAGGGCCTTTTGGTGCCCCCCAAACCCATCGGCAAACACCACACCTCTATATTGGGCTTTCTTTTCCTCCTCTTCTTTTCTCCATTTTCTCCCTTGTACACCTGAATGTTTGGATCTGTTCATTATGAAGATAAAATGGGAAAATGCTAGATATTTGTGCCTCTTGACATCTGTCCGCCTAGCGATCTTACGTCCTGAACCGTACTTGGGCTGTTGTGATGCGCGTGGAACGGTGCACTTTATTTATTTGTTCATTTGTTACCTCAATGCAGAAATGAGGATTTGTGCCCACCTGAATTTAAAAAAAATTAAATTTTTATTTTTATTTTTTTTCGAGGGTAAACAGTGCCCCCCAGAAGGTGGCGCCCTTGGCGACCGCCTATATGGCCTATTGAGCCGGCCCTGCATCAAAGGGAGACATTTGAATAGACAAACCTGCTGTAGAACGTGCGAGCAGAAGTTGCAGTCAAATAAAATAAACCTTCAGAAGCCGTCGTTACTTTGTTTGCTCTCACATCAACATCCAGAGCGACACAGCTGGTGATCATCGGAGGCCTGGCCCACCTTGTGCAAACCTCAATGTTGACAGACGATCATCTTCACTCCTTATGAACTGAGTCTTTATCTACCGCCTTAAAACTATAAAGTGCCTGTGGGATTATTTGCTTTTGATACAGCATGCTTCTTCCATAACTCAGAAAGTACGAAACACATTTATGGGGGCTCATAATTTGAAACTGCATATCATTTGAAAGAGTAAGCCAGTCATTTAGTGTCACGTTATTATTGCAAAAGAGAGTTTTTTTTTTTATTTTTAACGGTCATAATTAAAGCAGAAGAGGCAGAGATATCCTCACTATTTGTCCCAAATATACTTACAAATTTAAAACTCTACGCCCCCGGTTTATAATACAGACTTTATGTTAAAAATATGTAGTTTCTGAGCCTAAATGATATTACTCAGTAAAGTCACTGAAGCCACAGAAGAAGAATCCTACAACCTGTTTCCTCTACCTGAGTAGTAGCTACTCTGGGACTGGTAAACATTTGACAAGTAAAACCAGTCACGTGGCCTTTTAAATTAACCCTAACTTGAATCTTTAAACATCAGTGTTAGGTTTTGTTTTTGAGGTTTGGTTTGGTTAATAAATCTTCCCCAATTTCGTTTAATCACATATCCTTTTAAGGTTCTCTATTCAATATCCTGAGCATTAATATAGCAGCAAACAACTATTTGCTATTTAAAGATATAGAGGAGGTCTACCTGAGCAGAGAACGAAGTAGCTCTCCCTCTGTGTGTTCTTGTTCCGAGCAGCTTGTGTATTCAAGCTTCTCTGTGCTTTGTTCACATCGCCGGGGTGTGTTTTTAGTGGATGTAGCTCACGATGCTGCTCTCCTACGGCGGTTACAGTTGATAACGCCGTCCCAAACGATGGCGTCATTACGGAATCTAAGCATCCAACCTCTGGTTCCCATTCAGGTAAACACTGTTAGCTCTGTCAGCAGTGTTGTCGTTGTTTTCATTGTTAGAACTGTTAGCACCATTAGCTGCGAGCCGCCGGCTCAGCCGTTGCCATGTTGAGAGCCATGCGGAGGCTATAGAAATGCTCCCAATCTCGCATTCAGCACCTTTAACATTTGGTTCGGTTTAATTCCAGTTTAACAGTTTACTCAACTTGTCAAATTCATTTCCATCAAACTTTCTTCTTTTTTTGTAACATCTTTACTAGCTGCAGCAGTCTTTCTAAAATGATTCCTGACAGTTACTCCAATAATGAAAGGCGATTCACGCATAACAATTAAAAACAACAATGACAAGATTGAAGCAACAGAGCCAGAGATATACCGATTTTTAGTCCCTATGGGTCAAACTCTGGATTACAGAATAAAACCAAAACCATACGTCTGTTAGTGACCTATTGAACTGATATTTTCATGTTTTCATTGGTGAAAAAAAAATGGTTGTCTAGATGGTACCCCACAAATTGTAAAAACTTGCAAAAACTGCCCAATGACCTTTCCTAGCCTTAACCCTTCAAGGTCACTGCCTAACCTTAACCTTCTCGCAAGAGTTTTGCAATTTGCGTCTTACCTTCTAGCCATAAACAAAAATAATGTCCCGATTTAAGGTGGGTACATGTGGGCACAGTGTAAAATAATGCCTCGTCTCTCTGTGTTTCTCTCTTTAGACCCGTTGGACTGGAGCAGTGGGCACGTTCAGAAGTGGCTCCTCTGGACCGAACACCTGCACAGGCTGCCGCAGGTCAGCGCCATGTTTCAGGAGCTGAGCGGGAGGGATCTGTGCTCCATGACAGAAGCAGACTTCAGACAACGCTCCTTGCAGTTTGGTGACATGCTGTATGCTCATCTGGACATCTGGAGATCTGGTAAGAACAGGAACACGGGGGAAATGAACCTACATCAAGTTTTACGGTTTGCAAATCAGGAAAGGCTGATTGTGAAGCAAATGCAGTGTGACCAACAGTAAATATATTCTGTTTGGTGTAAACTGCTACATGATTGTTTTTTCTTGTCTGTTCCTTTAGCTGCAGCAATGAAGGAGCGCTGCCCACCACAAGACAGCAAATCTGGTAAGTTCTTGGTTATAACTCGACTTCAATACAGCTAACTAAAACAATGATTTCACTGATTAAAATGCTGAGGTAAGAGAAGGTGAAAGTGACATCTGGTTTCTGAAAATTTCTCCTACGTCAGCAGCTGATGATGATTCCTGGCCAGAGGTGAGGCGTAGCTACCCCAACCAGCCCATCCACCTGTGGCAGTTCCTCCGAGAGCTGCTCCTCAAGCCTCATAACTACAGCCGCTGCATCCGCTGGCTTAACAAAGAGAAAGGTGAGGTGATATCACATTATAGTGTGTTATAAACCATTTATTAAATGTTTTCATGCTGATTATAAATGCTAAATAGGGGTACTTAGAGTTACTTAAAAGAATAGTACAGCATTTGGGGTTTTGTTTTCTTGCCAAGAGTTAGATGAGAAGATTGATACCTTTCTTCTTCACATATAGCTTATCAATCTTCTCAGCTAACTCTCAGCAAGAAAGCAAACAAGCACTTCAAAATCCAAACTGAGTATATTTTCTTTCTTCTGTCCAAAGGGATTTTCAAAATAGAAGACTCAGCTCTCGTGGCCAGGCTTTGGGGCATCAGGAAGAACCGCCCAGCTATGAACTATGACAAACTGAGTCGCTCGATACGCCAGTACTACAAGAAAGGCATCATTCGGAAGCCCGACGTATCACGCAGACTGGTCTACCAGTTCGTCAACCCCGTATGATGAAGACGATCGGCCGATTGAAACGAGCTGAGAGGAACCAAAGATATGCTGGACATACAGTAGGAGTAACACAAACTCTGAAGCTCGATCGCTCATCGCAGATGTTTCATTTCAATTGTAAAGACTGCCTACTGAACTATGCACTCCTGCCTAGCATCACTCTACTTTATTATTCCTAATACTGATTTTATTTTATTTGTCTTTAGCACTCTTGTTTGAAATGTACTTTTTGGTGTGATATTTGGTTTCTCGAAAGGACGCGTACGTCTTCTAACTATGGAAACATTTAAAAGAAATAATGCTTATTTGCTTTCTTGCCTTGAGTTAGATGAGATTGATATCCGTACAGTACATATGTAGCTAACCAGCTGCTGGCTCCAGCTACATATTTAACATAGCCTGTGAGAGACATCAATAACTCTCGGCAAGAAAGACAACTAACGTTATTTCCCAAAATGTCAAACTATTCCTTTAAATCCTCTTTTTTTAACAATGACACTTCCTGTTATTCCCATTCAAGTGTCAGAATATTTAGAAGTTGCAGAGCAATGCCAAAGTAAGTAAATATTTTATTAAACCTGTGTAGGGACCCAGCATCTGGCTGGTTTCAAGTGACCTCATGACCTCAGTAACCTGATCCTTGACCACAGGACTCATCTCAGTCCTCATTGGCTACAGTAACATTTCACACCTAGGTGTGAAAATCACACAGAACAAAACCAGAGGAATGTTCTTTGTTCCTTCTCTTTCGTCTCTTTCTTCTCATCTGCTCATCTCTCCTGACGTGTGAGAGGTGAGCTGCTGCGCTCTCTCTGCTCTTCATCTACTCAACCCAGGCTGACCTGGTTGAGGTGAACGGCTCTCAAGTCCAGAACTTGCAAAACAGTTCTGGTTCTGATCAATGGCCTGTTAGGAAACAGCCATTGCAACCAAGGAACCAAACGGCAGACGACGCGAGTGCTCTGCCCTTTTCACCAGCTAACTTCAAGCTATCAAGCAAAGAAGTTAGCACCAAAATAACAGCAAAGACGACCTCTTTGACTTGGAACCACAACTTCAACACATGGAATCACAAAACCGGTTCTTCCATGGATTGGTAACGTACTGGGCCTTAGCATTAGCAATCGCACAGGGCTGAGCAAGACTGTCCAACTTTGATTTCTAGAAAGTACTTGTATTGATTTGGTTTAATGTTATTCATTGAGTTTGACTGTGTTGATTTATCTGTATTTGATTTTTGGGTAACTGGCTTCGCCACATCTGATGTGTTTAGTTTATGCTTCACATAGACAAGGTCTTGCATGCAACTAACCATCTTTTCTAACCCACTGCATATCTAACACACATAAAGATCACATACAGAAACTGTGAATTAGTTAAACATAAACATACAGCTTCAGATAATCTTAACCCCACATCACCCCCCCCCTCTCTGTCCTTCTTCTCAGAAGAACAAAGAGGTCATGTGATGACATGCTGATGGCCATCTTTGATTCCGCCATCTTTGATTCCGCCATCTTTGATTCAGCCATCTTTGTAGTTTTACAGTGCTCGCCATTTTGTTTGTAGGCAATACAGACATTTTGAAACAAGACGCCATCTTGTTTCCCCCCCCCCCCTCTCTCTCTCTCTCTCACACACACACACGCACACACACACACACTGTGTTTGGTTTGTTTAGTTTAGTTATTTAGTTAGATTAATATTGTGTTTTGAACCTTTATTATCTTGTAAATAAATGTTTGTGGAATATACATGCTGGTCTTTTTAATGTTGCACAAGAGTGAATACTGCCAACCTCTGCTATGTCAAGAACTCCGATATCCTTCAACCTTTACTATCTATTTTGGTTATAGTTATTAATTTAATTATTAATCAACGTTCCAAATTGATAGTTTAGCATATATAATGAGACTATATTAACGTTTTGGTCATTGGTCCCTGATTCCAGGGTGGTGCCCCGTTTATTATTAATGTTTATTGATAATCTTTATTAATATTAATAATTATATTATTATTTATTAATTAATTTGCTAATAACCAAAACCTACTTAAGTAGAACCCCTACACCTGCCTTGATGGATAATCCTTTTGACATTTCTATCTTTGGGATTTGTTCAGGATCCAGAATAAAGCAATATATTACCAAATGTTGTCTCCTTTAAAGGTGCTAAATGCAAGATTGGGAGCATTTCTATTGCCTCCGCACAACAGCTCACAACATGGGGATGGCTGCTAACATCTCTAAAACTATGGCAACACTGATGACAGAGCTAACAGTGTTAACCAAAGGGTGGGTGCTTCGCTTCCGCAACGGCGCCGTCGGTTTGGACGGCGTTATCAGCCGTAACCGCCGTATGAGAGCAGTTCAGAGTGGCGGTTGTGAGCTAGCCAGTGGGGCACGCTCACATGCACTAATAGCATGCGCGGCTGGCCCGGCTATGTCAACGAAGAAGGAGAAGCTCAGATTACAGACACCCACAGAGGGAGAGCAACTTCATCCTCTGCTCAGGTAGACATCGCTCCTCCATATCTTCACATAGTAAATACCGTAGTTGTTTGCTGTTATATTAATAACGCTCTGGATCGTATGGAGCATATTTAAAAGTAGAATCAAGAAACTATAATAAATCACTGTGCATTCCGTACAAAAAACACACGGACACTAACTTTTTTCAACAAACTTGTTTCCCCTTTCAAACCAATATCGCAATATTGACACCATCACAACAAATTTGAGTCGGGTTTTTCATCACTATCGTCATTATTATCTGTGATCATAATCATCTTTATGCATATTTAAATGAACTTCTTGTTACATCAAGATGAACAGGCACTACACCAGTTAGGAGATAAAAGTACATCACTAACTATGAACATACATCTTCTAGACCGCTAATATAGGGTTTTCACAACGTGAGCTGCTGTCCCCTGTGTGCATAAGGAATAGATCGTCAACATAAAAAAGCATTTACATGTACACCTTTTTACTGCCTCAACATGGTTAGGTCTCATTTTTCAATTCAACACAGTTGTACAGTTACAATAGAATATAATCTTTAAATTACATCATCATATACAAATCTGACAGCGTGGGATAACGTCACGCTTTTATGATACACTGACAATTCCATTGCAATGAAAGTCATATGATATGGTACCTATTACTTAATATGTTTTCCATTGCTGTTATTTTAATGAATCACATTTACATGTATAACACTACATTTTGTCTTAATAGTCAATCACTTGCATTTTTTTTTTTTTTTTTTTAACTTTTTTCTGTTACATTTACACAACTCATACACACTGGATGATGTTTTCCCCCGAAATATTAACCTGGTAATGTGGATTATGTGTCTGAACTTGCGTGTTTTCGTGTATATTGTGTGTATTGTATGTATGTGTGTGTGCGTGTGTGTGCATACGCGCGTCGAGGAAGTGGGACAGCTTAATGACAGGAGTCCTTTTTGCTATGCTGGACAGCTTTACTCTAAGACACAACTTGTGAGCTGGTGATGTGTTTTTCTCCTCATGTGTTGAGACCCAAACCTGTCAAATCCTGTTCCAGACACAGAGCTAAACACATCTGACTGCTGTTGGTCCGGTGAAATTGAAAAACTTCAGGACAACTAAGTTATAAAAAGCATCTCTCCCGTCTAATCAGAGATTTAGGTGCAACTCGTAGCGAGATAACACCGATCAATGTCTGATGAATGCAATTCCTGCTGTGAATTTAATTTCTATGGAGTAAGTTAATTTAAAAACAACCATGTAATGCACTGTGTAACATCTTACATGCAGTGCAGTACTGGTGACAAATGTATTCCCTGTGTCGTTGCGCGGTGTTTTGCAGACAAATGAAGTTTGGGTGGACTGGGAGGCAGCTACAAGTTGATCCTCGCTGAAGCTGTTTTCACATGTGATACGTGAAGTTATTGCATGGAGAGAAAACAGATAGTTGATGGTAGTGGGTCATTCTTTGGCTCAGCGGGGAAACGGGCCACATAACTAGTGCTTTTTGCTAGGTAGGGCTTTAAATGACGGTGGAGGACCATGTTAAAACAACACGCCCTCTCTCTCGAGCCCGATCACTAGTACATTCATGTCCTGTTGAAGAGGCTTCGATCTTCAGACAACCGTCTGTAGCACAGTAACGCACTGACACGCCTCCATTGGCCCCACGCTCTGGAAGAAAAGTGCCCGGCACAGGCATTGTTCAGAACCCACCTCTTACACTGCAGCGGCAACCCTCAAGAAGATGACTTGATCCGACTTCGCTCTGAGGGAATATATCACTCTTGTTAGCAGTAGTGGATTAAAATGAGACCTGAATTACTGAACCAAGAATGAAAGCTTCTGCAGAAACTGTGTATCCTTTTCTTGGATTGCATGGAGATGATATTGTCGACGGGTTTGTGATGCTAAGAAAAGAAAAAATGTCAAAAAACAAAAACAAACATAAAACCAGTTCATCAGCAAGCTTCCTTTCATGAAGACAGAAGCATGTCCTGAAGAATGCGATGCTAAAACGTGAACTCTGCATTTGTAGTTGAAGTGTTGCATCAAGTTGTAGCCTAAAACGTGGCTGCAGGATTCAGGGAATGCAAGTTTTTTTTTTGCATAGCGCATGCTGCTATGCAAAGTTCAGAAACAGTTAAAAACACATAGCACTGCACACACGGGAAAAAGAGGTTGGACCAAATCACAAAGAAAAACGAGAAAAGAAAATTAGAGGATACTGTTTGTGGTACTTTTAAACACTACACAGCATTCCAGATGTAAGATGACGACTGACCACACACAGCATTAAAAATGCTACACAAAAATGGCATCACACTGTATATACACAATGCAGGTTAGAGAAGCTCATCTTTGTCGAATGGGTGTAACTGATTATATTATCTTCCCATTTTCACAAGAGAACAGAATGCAGAATACTGCAAGTTTAAATAAGCTGCATTATATGTTAAATACAGCTACACAGAGAAGCAAGGTGTTCCTGCACTGTCTCGATGTTATAGTTGAGTGTGTATATACTGGAATAGCTGCTGCTCCTGTTTTTAAATGTGTAAGTCCACCCACCCCCAAATGCTGGATAAAATATATTATACTGATATATTGTCTTTTAGGTTACTAAGTTTTTATTTAGGCAAGACTGCTTGGCGCATCTGTTGGGCAAGGGATGTGTTGCTCTTAAGTCTCTGGCTATGTGCGGTGCGATTGGACGGGACAGTTCAAGCTGCCTCCAATGGCGTGTCCTTGTCCAGTAACGGGACTAGATCGGCTCGACATAATTGGCCGGGTACAGTCCCTCTCGCCCGTTGTCCAAGCGACCTCTACACCAGCCTTGCTCGTCTTCGTCCTCAGTCTTGATCAGTTCGTCACCTGTGAAGGAGACACCACTCCTTAATCAACACCCAGTCCTGTGTCAACTAGTGGATCTATAGTATAGTATAGTAAATCTGAAATCTCTAAATACCGCTCCACACTGTGTGATTTGTTCTATTTCACAGTCCCAGTCTCCCCCACTCCCAGTAAAATTTGACCGGATGCAAAAATAATTTTTAATCATTTGGATTTTTCTATTTTACCTACTCACTTATAAGGTAAGGTACCCTGTGGAGCTTTTGACCACTAGCGGCACTATGAAACAATGTTTGTATGAGGTGTTCCCTGTTTTGTTTGTTCACATGCACGAGTACGAGCACATGTGTGACGCGATACAATTCCTTCCAATGGTTTCACGCTATTTCATTCATGTACAGGTGTGCAGGTAAAGCGTCAAGAAAAGCAGCAACGTGCCAACAAAATGCAGAGAAGAAGAAGAATGCACAACAATTGCAAGTTAACATGGATGCAAACAATGCAGGTTTTCAAATATTAAAAAAATCAGCTTTGAAAATATTTTCTGAGGAAAGAGGTGCATTCAACACGTTTGATAGACCTCAAGGACGAGTTTTGGTGAGCAACACTGAACGTAGAAACTTTGTTTACAAGGAAAGCCTTCAGGGCACCTTTCATTGTTTATTCAAAAAGATCAAAGAAACTAAGTGAATGTCGTCATAAGAAGTCTTTAATGACACTTTAGTCATTGCCAGATATCCCTAAGGTGAATTAAAAACTCAAACAGTGTGGTTAAAAATAGGACCTGGATGTGCAGTACGGGATTCTGGATGAAGATGCACAGCTGTGGCTTCTTCAATAGTTATTTTTCTGTGCAAAAGCCTGTCTTTAAATTGTTAGTCATGTCACCGTGTGGGGCTCTGAATCACTTTTTCACACCATTTCCCAAAGAGCTTGTGTTAATTGGTGGCAAGTGCCTGTAATTTGTTTTCCATGTGGCTATTATTGACTAATCACTGCTATCTCTTCTATAGAGGAAGGGAGCTTTAGAATAGAAACCAGGACACAGTTGGTGATCGTTGACCACTTGTGTGATGCCACAGCTTGTCATCTTATCATAAAACTACAATGTCCCCGGGGCCCTTTATTGACATCAACGGGTGCGTTCTCTTTTGTTTGTGTTATTGTTTGACTTTCGAATCCGACCTTAAGTGGCATCCACAGCAGTACATTGCTTAGCTTCTGTGTTGGTACTCCTGTCTGCTTCTCCAAACTGGGAGCATGCAGACCGCCATATAAGTTATTGTAATACACAGACTACAAGGATGTATATATACTGTACATGTAGCAGCGTCATCACGCAGAAACCTATGTCAGGTCACGTGGGAAAACGTTTTTAAAAGGGCTTGGGAAAATAGCATTTTGATGCTAAAATATACATACTTTGACCAAAATTTGAACGTTCGTATACGAATACATAATGAACACCACCGGGAAGCTACAGAATGATATAACAACCTCAAAAAGACCAAAAATAATGGACCTGCTCTTTAATAAGTTCATAAATTAATGAGTAAACACAACTGTATGATAGTAGACAAAATCCTATCTTCATCTGGTCACTGATAATTACCTGCTTTGAAGGTGAGCTCATCCTGTTCCTGGCCTTCATAATCATAGAGAGCACGGACGCGGACCGCTTTCCCAGTGCTGGAATCTTCTTCGAAAGAATTCCCGTTCCCGCCGTTCCCACTGTTCCCACCGTTCCCGCCGTTCCCGCCGTTTTCGTTGCCGGAGTGCGCAGCGGGCTGCTCGTCATCGGACCACTCAGTCGAGTAAGCTTGGTTTTTCTCATAGCTGCTCACACTGGAGGGTAGAAGAAATGCAGGGTGAGATTTGATGTTAAAAAATTAAACACTAAAAGCATTTTTAAAGTCTTTCTAATTGTCAGCAAATCCCATGAAAAGGTCAAAACCAACGATGAATTGATCCTACCAACACATATCATCTGTGTAGCTTTTCCCGCTGTGCTACAGATCGACACTGTTAAAAAAACCCAATTTAAAACCCACCAATACATTTTACTATACCTGGCAGCCCCTCTTATCTTATTTTGACCGACTGACAGTGCTTCCCTAGGATTAAAACCACTTGTATTTTTTGTAGTATATGTAGTATGTGTATTTGTGCAGACTAATAGCCTTATGGCATATGAGATGTATTTTTCTCCATCAGCTAAAGTGGATGACATCATAAAGTTTAAATTATGTGAACATAAATGACTACAAACAGTTAATTTGTCCATTTGTACATGGTGCTTTGTACTTGATGTCACTGAACGCATCTTGTATGAAGCATTGAGTATTTGAAGTAAAGTTTATCAGCCTATTTTATCTGTAGTTTGGCATTTATCCTATAATTATTATTATTGTCAAAGTATACTTTATTTATTATTATTCATTTTATTTTAAATGATTTTTGTTTACCTTATTTTCTTTTCTATTTTTCTATTTAATTTAGTTTTTTGTTATTTATCCGTTTTTGCATCGGCACTGGGTGAAGGCTTTTGGGGAAAAATACCAAAATATAGAGGGATATGTTACTTCCAATAAATTATAAAGGGGAAAAAAACACATCAATAAGCCTCACTGTTGCACTGGGAGACATGTTCCTTCATCATGATGAACATGGGCACTGTAGTTTATTTTGAATTGATCCCACATACACCGTCCTGCTGCTGTTAATACTCACTAAAATGCAAAATCTGCTGCAGAAAATAGTCCCCAATAAATTAAGTTTTTACTCCGGTTTAAGTAAAATGTATTAAAAACTAGAGCCCGCCTTCTTTAGAAAATTATTTATCCTTTTAAAAGAATAAAAGTATATATTTGTGACCCATTTTTAAAGATGTGTGTATTCAGTAGGAACCAATGGGCTTGGGAGCGAGAGCCACAGGGAAGTCAGAACGTATTGAGAGAAACACAACACAACAAAAACACAAATATCAGTATAACAAGTATAAAAAGGGTTATCCTTCAGGAATTTAAATTGGACCAAAATAAATATTAGTTCCCTTAAATACAAATGAATGATGCCATTTGTCACAAAAATATAATTTGATTAAATAGTGTTCTTCAATGTGATCGATGTGAATGTAAACAACAGATTACTGACCTGCTACGGTCACCAGGTGGAGCCACATGGTCGGTGCTCGGAGTGGGTGGGGCTCCGTCTGGTTTCTTCTTCTTTGGAGGAGCAGCGGCCTGATCTGGGTTGTATTCCTGGAGATGAGATTGAAAGGAAACACATGAAAGAAGCAGACTAAAGAAGAGGTTTGTGTATGAAGGTTTGCCGTTGTACCTCAAATGCAGGCCAATTCATATGCATCTCCGGGCCGTGGTTGTTGCTGAACCACTTCAGGTCCTCTTGTGTGTTTGCAGCTAGGATCGTGCGCTCCAGTTCTCTGTATATTGTGGCATAGCTGAGGATAGGAAAGTGGAACAAATGGTGAGAATGAAAAGTGCCAGCAGAGACCCGGGGGTGCTGCCAACTTGGCGACAGAACCCACAATGTAGTTCAAATTCTGGGTTGAGAGAGATCCAACGTTGGGTCATGACAAGACTGAAGTGTCTCCCTGAGTTTTCCGCTGAAGCCTTCAACAGCTGAAGTGTTTGGCCTGAATAATCCTAATAATCCTTTACAAGGATATTATTGTTTATGTTGCCACAGTTTTCCCTTATCTCTGCAATGTGTCATAGATAAAAAAAGGGCACTTTCACTTTGTAGTTTTATTAAATAATTTACAGGATAAACTGATCTGATGAGGTTTTATATATTAAAGGAATACGTCACCCACAAAATGACTGAATTTTTTTTCCAAAGCTGGGACATTAAATAAACGGATGCTGTGTTGGATTGAGGCACACAGCCCTTTTTTGAAAACAGAAAATGTAATTTTCATAACTAGATTTGGAAAAGATGAGGTTATGTTCTTTATAAAAGGCAATGATATACTGTAATGTCTGGCAGTAGAACAAATGCCTCTCTGTGGTTTTATTCAATGATCCTGGAAGAATATTTAAGCATGTAGCATATAATGTTTAATTTAATTAAATTCAAGCCAATACAATATTCACTTGGCCTCACTTGCACTGTGTTGAATCCAGGAAACACACAAATACTGTTATACTGTTAAAGACTTTATCTCATTAAACTAAACAAGCCAGTTTCTGAGTGGGCTTTTATTTTCAGTGGGCATTTATATAGGAGTCATTACAGTTGTAAAACATAATATTCATTCACAGAAAGTTCCTAACATGCAAAATTTTTATTAATTTAAGTGGAATCTGGCATTTCTTTCCGGGATAACTTGCAGTTGCACAATAAAAAGCGATTTATATATATATTAGGACAACTTACGTTTTTTTTTTAATTAACCTCTTAAAAATCTGACGGGCTGACGTCGGGCTATGCCGCTATTCAATCTTTCTGAGGTTGCAGCTGGCTCAGAGTGAAGATACTGGTATCATAACTAGAAAAAAACTAGAAAACCTAAGGAATCCATTGGTACCAACCATGTCAGAGCAGCTTCCAACTAACTTTCGTAACGCTCCAAACAAAAACTGGCATGGGCATTTTCAAAGGGGTCCTTTGACCTCTGACCTCAAGATATGTGAATGTAAATGGGTTCTATGGGTACCCACAAGTCTCCCCTTTACAGACATGCCAACTTTATGATAATCACATGCAGTTTTGGGGCAAATCATAGTCAAGACAGCACACTGACACACTGACAGCTGTTGTTGCCTGTTGGGCTTCAGTTTGCCATGTTATGATTTGAGCATATTTTTTTATGCTAAATGCAGTACCTGTGAGGGTTTCTGCACAATATTTGTCATTGTTTTGTGTTGTTAATAATAATAAATATATACATACATTTGCATAAAGCAAGCATATTTGCTCTCTCCCATGTTGATAAGGGTATTAAATACTTGACAAATCTCCCTTTAAGGTATATTTTGAACAGATTAAAAATGTGTAATTAATTTTCCATTAGTTCATGTGATCAATCGCAATTAAATATTTTAATCGACTGTGTGTATATATATATGGAATCCATTTTATCTGCTTTTGTGTGGATATTAATATATTATATTTATGCCAAATAATTATTTGATGGTTGAGGCGGAAAAAGCCCTGGATTCAGTGATAAATAAATTGGAAAAAACATAAAATGATAATGCTTATCTTATTCTATGTATTATGGACACCCAGCTATTAAACTGAGCTATTGCATGTTTTCTTCCCCAAAAACCAGCCGTTCAGATAAACACAGGTGAGGTCATGTATAGTAAAGGACAGGTGTGGAATCAAACATATCCAACGTGAATGATGACACCAGTCAGGATGAATCCTCTAAGCAGCAAAGGGCTTGAATCACCCACGGTAACAAAATGGCACGTTTGGTTCAAGACCCTGAAAAGCACTTTGTCGCGGGTCCTGGCTTTGTTGTCACACGCAGGTTAAAAACAGCCCCGAATATGACAAGCATTCACTCTGAACAAAATTCAGTTTGGCAGAAGCGTCATTGGCTGAATAATCAATTAATTAGTGCTGCGAGTCTGCACGCTAATGAGAAATGCATGCCTGGTTGAGAAGTGTGTTGAGATTAATCAATTGGAAGTGAACTGTGCTGAATGTGACACAACAAATCAAAGTAATCTATTATAAAATGTGTTTGCAATGTGATTATTTCTGATTATAAGTAAAAGGAACAGTATGCAACCATGTTCAAAGATGAACTACACTGCAGGGACTTGATGCTGTAGCAAGAAGCATACAGAGATGGTGGTCAAAGAAAAGAATATGCAGTAGGCTAAAATGCAATCAATACATAATATCAGATCACATGAGGAAAAAGAGGTCTGTTTTACCTCTCATACAGCATTCTGCTAAATCACATGTCAAAGAAAACACAGTCAGCGATCGTAAACCAGCAGCTCTATGAAGCCTGAATAAACCCGCCTCCCTCCGCCCAGCTGACCTTGGGTTCTCGGTGAGGTTAAGATGGCGTTTGATGTCCAGGAATGCCTCCTTGAGGAAGGTCAGCCTCTTGACTTCATGCTGCTGGCACTGGTCAAACACCTGCTCCATGCACTCCATGTACTGCGGGGTGCACTTATTCAGCTCCTCCAGAGATTTCTCATACTTTTCTTTAGCCTGAGACAGAAAACAGAAACACACTGATGACTGAAGCTCTGTGGAAGAGAAACCAGTAACTGGTTTAAGTATTATTTCTATTTTAATAACTGGCTTATTAAGTAAAAATTATCCCAAATGTCCCTTTGAGTTTGCACTACCACTCATCTTTAAAGGGTTTATCATTTCGCTGTGGCAATGTTGTACAGCTAAATATCTGTTCCTATAACCTAAAACATTACATTACAACTACGAAAACCCACTTTTGCCTTTACACTGCAAACATATATATAACAACTAGGGCTGTCAAAAATAATGTGATAACAACGTATTAACCATTGTCCATTGGTACCAACCATGTTATACTAGCTTGACGTGAAGGAGGATAAATAAAGCTCCAAAATTACACTAAATTTTGGCGAGGGAAAAACTGGCATGGCCATTTTCAAAGTGGTCTCTTGACCTCTGACCTCAAGATATGTGAATGAAAATGGGTTCTATGGGTACCCACGAGTCTCCCCTTTACAGACATGCCCACTTTATGATAATCCCATGCAGTTTTAGTCAAGTCATAGTCAAGTCAGCACACTGACAGCTGATGTTGCCTGTTGGGCTGCAGTTTGCCATGTTATATTTTTTATGTTAAATGCAGTACCTGTGAGGGTTTCTGAACAATACTTGTCATTGTTTTGTGTTGTTAATTGTTTTCTAATAATAAATATATACATACATTTGCATAAAGCAAGCATATTTGCCCACTCCCATGTTGATAAGAGTATTAAATACTGGACAAATCTCCCTTTAAGGTAAATTTAACAGATAAAAAATGTGCGATTAATTTGCGATTAACCGCGATTTACTATTTTAATCGATTGACAGCCCTAAAAACAGCATAACACCATTAACTGTTTAGTCAAATACGAATATGTCAAAATAACCTGATCAATTAGCCTGATCAATAGCCATTTAAAATCCTGCCAGGTCACTATTATAAAGCTGCAGTGAGAAAGAGCCTGGGCCAGCAAGACAAGCAATGATGACACTTTCGTGTGTGTTTGCACAGAAACATGTCTTACATCTACTGAACAGTGAATGTGTTATATGTATGTGATTTTGTCTATTTATGTGTGTTGATTTCCTGAGCAGCAACCTGCTACCAAAAGATAACTTTTTTTTATTTCTTTCTTAACATCTTTGTTTTCACTCATCTTCACTTGTTTTGTTTTTCCGGCCTTGTTCTCACCTTCTGTGCATCCTGTTTGCATTTGTCCACTTTCTCGTGGAGTTTCTTCTGCTGGTCTGCTGTGACGGAAGCCTCAGTCTTGCCGTTGGCCTCTCGGGCTGCAGCCAGCTTCTCCTCCTTGCAGGCCATGTGGTAGGTTTTCTTAACTGCCTCCATCTGTATGTCCAAACACAGGCTCTGTCAGTATTTCACAAACATTTTGAGCAAAATAACACAAGGTAGTAAGCCACATCAACTCATCTCCATGTAGGAATGACCTTGCCCTGACACAATGCTGGATTTCAATGTGATTAGTATATATAACTGCATCAATTTGATGTCCTTATATCCAAGAACAGAGCCTTATTTTGCTATTTAGGGTAAACAACCAAAGCGAGTACTACTTGCTGCAGTTCATTTTTGTTTTTCAATATCAATGCACAAGTAAGGAATTCACGTTTTCCACGAAGAGACTAGAAACCCCAGTTAGACTTGTGTCTAATAAGGAAAAAACCCTCTCATATCATACAGGTCCAGCCCCAAAGCAACAAACCCAAACAACCTTGAACACAGTGCTATATCAACGGTTTTAGGCAGTGAAGTTAGTATCTTCAAAGTGTCTCCCTAAGCTGAAAATCAAGACTTGGTCCACTGACAATTAATTAGTGTCTGACTCTGTTGCCTCAGAGTTTTTGTTTGAAATATCACATGCAAAGGGATGTATGTTAATATAGCTCTCAGAGCTGTGAATCAGGAAATGTGCCAGTGAAACCACCATGGGTGCAGCCATAGACGGTGTCATGGAGAAGCTCCAGGTTTGGCCTCTAGATGTGATCATTAGTATAGCGTACCTCTCTGCCGTTCAGACACTTGTTCAAATTCAAAAATTCAAACTTAAACATAAAATAATTAATATTTTACATTGACATATTATCACCTTTTAAAGGTCTTATTGGCAACATTTTTATGTAGACAAATATATATATTTTAAATAATACATTCACAGAGCCTTTAGAAAGCTGCCGAATAGAAGTTTGGCTTTTCCTGAAAAAAATAAATAAATAAATAAAATAAATAAAATAAATAAAATAAATAAAATAAATAAAATAAATATATATATTATGACTGTGAATTAATCATTTAAACCATTTTGGCGGGTCCAAAATTAATGTTTTGTTTATCTCTGTGGAAATTATCTGATGTTTGGTTTTTGACGTTGGTATCATGTGGTATCTCTGGGTCGTCAGTTAGTGTGGAAAAAATGGATAAATGGCTGAGATTGACGTTAAGTGCTTGGCAACGACTTGTTGTGAAGTGAATGTAATTGACCGGGGAGGGAGAATATGACATCTATTGGCTGAATGTTATCAATGTAATCAATAGCACCTTTAAGCTAGATAAGATATAGTAAGTTAGTAAGTATGGTGAACTTGTTAGCAAACAGTTGCTTATTTACACAACCAGCAGTTACAGAACAACATCATCATTCATTTGGAGTCGTGTTTTTGTTCTCTACCTAAATTATCTGTCTCTTTAACTGCTAAATGTTCCACTATCGTCACCAGCTAGTCACTAACTGTGTCTGTCTGCTGAGCAGGTGCTGAGCAGGTGGTGTACTGTTGGTTTTTAGAGCTTTTTCCCTGAAAGCAGCTGCATGCTGCGGCAGAAAATTACACAATGAGAGTGAACCAAAACAGTGAAGTTAAAAACAATGATCGAAAAATCAATTAATCAATCAATAAAAAAAAAAATAGGATTAAAAGCTACTTTAAAGACTAGGAAGGCCTGGTGTTACTTTGTGTGTTGTATTTTTTTTTTTACCATGATCTTAGGTTTAAAATAATGGAATAGATGAGTGAATGAATGTTGATGTGACACAGCTGGACACAAAGCAACAAAACAACATCAAGGTGTGAGCCAGTAAGAACCAGAAAGCAGCTTATTTATGAAGTGAACACAACTTGTTCTGTCACACCAAGATGATGATTCATATAAATGTGTCTCCATCGCCCTCACCTCCTTGAGCTTTTTGGCCCACGGTTTCTGAGCCTTCTTGAAGCCTTCGTCCGCCTCCTTGGCCTCTTTGAAGCCTCCGATCATTTGCTTGTGATAGGCTTCCTTCTGCCAGTTCTTCACTTTCTCCACGTCCTCGTTCATCAGGTTGTTCTTCACGTCTTGGTGCAGCTCACTCACCTTCTCCGCCTCGGTCATCACACCCAGCCAGGCTCTCTCCACAGTGCCGTACTGTGGGCCTGGGGGTCGGACCAAATCATTCATTACACATAAAATATTTAGTGCAATAACACGCAGCCAAATATTACCAGAGAGCAAACATCAAATTGTGTAAACGGAGCATTGGCAAATTGAAAGACGGCGTTAAGTACATTCATTTGTTGAGCTATTCATGTTATTGACCCCGTCCCACATTCTGCTGACCTTTCTCAATGAGCTGTCTCCATCTCTTGGACCACGCTGTTAGCTGATCACCGTAGGATTTTTCAATCTTGGCACGTTCCTGCAGGCACCCCATGAGGTCATTGCAGAGCCGATGGCCGTCATCGACTCTCTTGACAGCACGTTTGTAGTTCCCCACCTGACAACACCGAGACAAAGAGGTTCAAGGAACGGAAAGCAAATCTGTCTTTATATATATCACAGAAGAAAGAAATACATCAAAATATACAAAAAAGCTGATGAAAAGTGTATCTTTATAGATCAGTGGGACACAGTCAAGCCAAAACCAAGCACCTCCAGTCGGAGCAAACTTTCTCATTTTACAGCCAAACAATACACTACAAGATGTTTCTGAAAACATTTGAGGAGAGAAATCGACATTACAGTAACAGAATACTGATTCATATTTGACCAGTGCTGCCTAGTTTGACAGTTTGAGCGGAGTACACAAGCAGTGATTGACAGCTGCATTAGAGACTCCTTGGCTCTGATTGGTCGTTCGCGCTGGAATCTTGAAAATGCCGTTAGGTGCACTAAAAGGAGGCAGAAGAACCTGATTTGTTCACAGATTATCTGTCTCTTATGACACGGCTTTGTTGAATACTTGATTCTGATTGGTCAATCACAGCGTTCTACGGTCTGTTATTTCTTTATAGCAGACCGTTGCTATCTATAGCAGACCGTTGCTATGGGCGCAGTTCTGATGTCGGACTGAGGAGGACCATTTTGTGTCAAATTATTGATTTCTTAAGTTACTAGCCGTGTAATAAGCGGGATAATGTACAACGAGCAAGTCATTGCCGCATCGCCTCGTCAGGGTTTATTTCATAACAATGACCGGCTCGCTGTACATTATCCCTTACATGTACTGCTGTCAGGATATGGTGACAGTTTGAAAAAATATGATAAAAGTTATTTTCGTAAAAGTTACCAACAGCAGCTTTAAGAACATTGTCTATTTACTAGGGCTGTGTATTGGCAAGAATCTGGCGATATGATACGTATCATGATACAGGGGCTACGATTCATTATATTGCAATACTGTAAGCAAGGCGATATATTGTGATTTTTTAAATCTAATTTAGGAAAACTTTCATAGTATGGAGAACACACCACCATATGCATCAAATATAAGTAAAAAAAGTGAACTTTTCTATGCAATCAGATAAGTGAGATCTGCATTTATCACAGTCCCTGTAACATTCAACATCATAGCACTACTTTGAGAGGGCACATACACTAAGAGGGCACATCTCTTTGCAAATTAAATAAAGTAATGACTGGGTTAATCTTTGCATGTAAACTATTGATGAAAAATCAATAGTGTTTTTGAGAATCGATACAGTATCACAAAACATAATATCGTAATAATCAATTTTTTCAATATTTTCTTCCACCCCTACTATTTACTGAAAAAAAAATTTGGTTTTTGAATATGATTTCTAAAGTATGATGCTAAATAAACCAACACAGTTTTGGTGGATTATTAAATGTAGTTGTTATAGCAAGTACCCCCCAAAAACAAGCTAATGGGCAATCATGTCTTAACTGATTCTAGGTATCTGCAGATTTGATTTGATTTCTTTTTTTCATTGACACTGAGGGAAATAAGATTTTTGAGAGGCCAAGTTCATGTAAATATGAATAAAAAGGCTGCTTTAGCTTCAAAGGTTATTGGACCTCAAATGAGAGAAAATACAAAAAATATTCAATTCTGTCATCATTTCTGTCTGTGTGTCATAATTATGGTTTATTCTTCACTAATCATTTCTATCTGAATGCTAATTATAGTTAGTGGATAGGTTTTGCTGTCTGCAAACAAGCATTATCGGAGTATGAAGTGATTTCCTGTCCTTTCCTGGAAACACAAAATAATGTCTATATAGAGATCATAGTATTTTTGTCTTCACACAAAATTGTGTGTGGGGGAAGATGTTCATGTTTTTACATTTTTATAATTAACAAAACAAAATGAACAAAAAACAAACTTATGAATGGTTCCTCACTTTTTATTTTATCATCAATAACCAAATGTCTGTCTGTGTGAAAATACACAGATCATTTAAAACTGATATTAGAAAAAGTTTCATCAAGATCTGTGCAGAACTACAAAACAGAAGCAGGTAAGATGAACATTTACAAACAGCAGCCCTTACTGCATGTGTTTACCCTATAATGCATGTTATCCAGCACTGTTTTGGATAATTTGAAGCATATCTCTAAACATGTCCTGAAATAATGTTCAGTTAATTGCAATATATATGATATGCTATACTATTCATGCACAATTTAAATCCAAACAAGAAACAGCCTCAGCCACATTAATTTTCTGAATAGAGGTATCAAATCCTACTCAGTCAAACACACCAGTACTCAGGGTGATTTTCAGCCAAAATGATTTTACAGCCTTTTTCTTTTAGATCTCGCCACCTTAAGCAATACCGCCTTAAAAGAGCAGAGCCAGGCCGCTTGGCTCCGCCTCCTCAGTGCCTGCAGGGGGCGTGAGCTCATGGTGCATGATGAAGAGAAGGCTAGTGAGGAGGGGGGAGGGGGATGCTCGTGCCTGTGCATGTGTAGTTATGCAATGACATGGGCTTGTGTTTGTGTGTGTTTGTGTGTGAATGTGTGTGAGTGCCTTAATCCTCTTGAGTGGTGTAATGCAGGCAGACAGATTCTCAGGGATAGACGTCGAGGTAGAGACAGAAATATACATGGAAACCACACGGTGCTTGTGTGTACGCTGTAAATACATACAGTCATGTACATACATCATCACACGCATAACTCGTCTGCAGCGCCGCACTGTGATTGGTCCTGACACGAGCATGCATGTGATGTTACTGTTTGAGATGAGAGAGCTGCAGGGAGGCAGTGAGACAGGTGTACGACGGTGTGAGTTTTGGCCCGTGTGACAGATTGCCAAGTCACACCAACAACAACATGCAGGTGGACTGGCTCTGCCTATGAAAACACACACACACACACACACACACAGCACTTGGATTTGCACAGTGTGGTGGTTATTTCATGGTTTCATTGAGTTTGATTGGTGCCTCTCAGCCCAAATATCAACATTTCTGATGACAAAACTTGAGGATTAAAATGTTTTTCTAGCTATTATAAACCACGATCTGACCCGGGCTGTGTTGCTAGTATACAGATGCTATAGGCAGGTGCATGTGGTGAAAGGGCGCCTCAGAGCGACTGATGACTGAGGCTCTTTGTCTCCGTCTCCGCGGCTAAGAGCCGTGACACAAAGAAGACTCTGTACTGATGGAATTCATTAACGCTAATTTGGTGCGGGTAAAAAGTACACAGGCTGCATCCCAGCACAAGAAGTGAGGATGGATTGAACTATGTATGATTTTTATATTTGTTGTGATATGATTTATTATACATATGCTGACTTATATTAATGCAATATTCTCTCAAATAAGAAAAAACTGTTAAAGAAGTGTGTGTAGCAGGTATTTATTGTGAAATTAATTTAGTTTGCGTCGACATAGTTTAAGTAAATGATGGAAGCCCATTTACATCCAAGAAAATAATGACTGCATTAGTCTCATTTTATTTTTTAAAAAGTAATTAAATGAGTTTTTCATATCCTGTCTTCTTGTCTGCCAAGGGGAAAAGAAATGCTAAAAATATGAATAAGTCCAATTTATTTGAATATGTAGCTCATACTATTGATGTACTATGAGTAGATTTATTCTTATCATTCCAAACTTTAATGTATTTTTCTTTCCTAGCAGGAATGGGCTTTATTAACCAAAACACTAGTAAACAAGAGTCAAGCAGGTTATGAAGACTCAAGACTCAATTACTTCACAAAAAGAACATGTGCAGGGTCACAAAATGAGAAAAAAAAGATATAAAAATGAGAATAATGCAAGAGTGTCTGTTTGAAAATTACTCCTCATTTTTGTTCCTTCTTTAAAGCTGAATGTGTCAAACCAGTATGCTATACAGACACTACTGGTACTATTATAGTCTAGTTAAACCAAAAACTAGCTCTAGCTTGTGCACTATTTTCTTCGCACTGTGACCAAAGATAGACTCTGCAATCTCCATTTGCATAAAATATTTTTAGCTGCAGCTCTGCTTAATGAGATGGAGGAATTCCTAATCAGGTCGGCTTTAAGAAGCTCTTAATTTAAAGCGTTACTGCGACACTTTGGCAAACACCCTTGCCAATGGTATGATGGAGTTGATACCACTCTCATATCTGTATGTTAAATATGAAGCTACAGCCAGTAGCTGGCTAGCGTAGTTTAGCATAAAGTGTAAAAACAAGGAGTTGTACCAATCTTCTCATCTTACTCCTGGCAAGATTGCTTTTGCTTTGAAGTGTAGGCCCATGCTTGATTTAAAAAAAAAAAAAAAAAAGTCCTGTCGCCGTTGAGCCTCAATGGGATTCGAACAGCGTCGCTACAACTTCTCCTCCTGTAAAAACTTGGTGACACTCATCTTATGATCATGGTTTCTGTGGTGACTCTGTTGGGCTTCAGAAGTCACATCAATAGAGAGCTACAGGAATGAGTCCTTAAACCTGGAAATGATTAGCATTGTACACTTCCTGTTCACTTGTCTGGAAGTCAATGGTTTTTTTTTAATTGTTTTTTTGTTAGATGCTTGAAATAAGGTCTGTGGTTAACACAAGCTGAAGAGATTTTAACGTTTTGTTCTATGACATTAAATAAATCAATAAATACCCCGCTCGTGAATATTGAAGCACTTATATGTCTTAAAAAGGCGGTTGCTAACAAGTGGTTAAATGAGACTACTAAACGTCATCACGCCGCCTCGTCCACCTTTACAGCCTCGTTGTTTATACTCGCGCTCATGCGACCGTGGTGTAGTTCCTTTATAGCCTAACGTTAGCTTTTACTTGTGGCAATTGCATTTACGCTTCAAAAATCAGAGAAGCAGTGTTCAGTTGTGGAGATTATCTTGCTGAACAAAACGTGTAAGTATCAAACGTGTTTGCCAGAGAGCTTATTTTCTGCAATGATCCAAAACCTAACGGACAAATCTCATTGGGTTTTTGTAGAGGGAACCAGGACGATGCTAACTTCCTGGTTGGCCCACAAAAATACGTCATTCTCCAGGAATGACGTATTTACAACACTCTCTATACAAGACAAATAGGAGGGTAAAGGCTCGTCAGAACAGACATGACAGTTTGGTCCGTACCTCCCAGAAGCTGTCCATGGTGTCGTCAGCACCTGCACATTCATCGTAGGAGCCAGACATTTTCCTGGATGTGGCAAAGCACTCTAATGACTAAACCTGTCCTCTGCAGCAGAGCTGGTTTCCTCATGCACTGAAAGATACAAACAGAAAAACAACAACGTCACATTACGTTACACAAAATACAGCAGCAAAGAAGCACAGTGGATATGCATGAGCAGACATTAGAAGACCAAGCTGTAATGTAGGAACTTTCCCTGGCAACGGGAGGAAACCTTCCAGTGTGAGGGTTTCTATTTGAGACGTTTATAATAATGAGATAAAAATAGTCTCCTCCGCCATGCATACAGCTTCGTGCCCTGAGGAATGAGAGGGGGCATCTTATACTGGCGTGTCCTAGAAAAGACACCACAGAGAGCGGAGCGTCACGGCAGCTCTGACCCTGAATCCTTCCACTGTGCAAATACTCATTCTACTGACACATTACATCTGAGACACACACATGCATACACAGTTCACACGCTACACTGTGTATAGTAGCCCAAAATGCATCTTGTGTGTAAACATAGAACCGTGTAATGGCCACCATTATGGCTATTACTGTTATCATACCATTATTACTATATCCAGTATATTTATATGGTTTCGCATGTGTATAGTACGTTTAATGTGTCATCATTGTCCTTTGTCTCTAGATTTATCCCCCGATAACCAAAAACAATACACATTTTTCCTATATTATTTATTTATTTTCAGGTTCATACTTGTATTTTGGGTTTCTACTACAACTTTAATGTTCACAAAATGCTTTATATTTGTCATACCAGCCACAAAAAAACAATATAACAAACTAAAGGACAGGGAAAAAGCACAAAAAGCATAATAGGACACCTTTAAAGAAAAAAAGAATCGTGTAACCCTAAAATAGAACGGAAATAAATACACAGAACACATGTATTTTTACAGCGATATGTCCTGTAATGATGCGGCTTAATCATCTATTACTTTGTAAACCCCAAGGAATACAGTTCCTGCTGGATTTCCTCCAGATTTATATTTATTTGTTTGACGTGTGGTCGATATCTTGCCACCATGGTTAAAACAGAAGAGGCTGCGAGACGCTTTATCGGTATTGAACTCTTTTTGAAGGCTAATCTATTTTGCTCACATGACTAATGGCTTTCCCTTGACAGAGAGCTCTTCATTGCACTGCAGCAACCAATAAGAAAAGATTGTATGTGCCTAATAATAATAATAATATAAATGAGGTTCCTGCGCGGACACGGTTTCAAGTTGATTGTGTTTGTTATCTACTTCTGCACATAGCCCAACAGTGCTAAACTTTATTATAGCCCTTAATTAAAATGATAACGAGTTTTGTAAAAATGTTATTAAGAGCAATAATTGATTGATTTCTAGTATGCACAATGCAAATTAAGTGTTAGTTAAGCGTGCTAGATAGAGGTCAATGCAGATAAAGGATGACTCGTGGCCATTTCGGATGAGAAGCTGAGTCGGCACTCTACAGTCTGCTGCGGCACAAGGAATATTTTGTTCAAATATTACCAGAAGCCCTCCGTGCTCCATCCTTCAACTTCCCTGTGCAGTTAAGTGCAAACTAATTCCTGCAACATCCTTCGTCCCTGCAATGAGTCATGAAAAATGACTATCTGCGTTAGGCTCATTTTGAACCGGCCTGACCTCACTTTGCTTATACATAATATAACAACACAATCGTCCTTGTGAGAAAAATTAGAGTACTGAAACTATGAGGTCAGCTTATGAAGGGAAAGTATTATTAGTAGCAGCTCCCGCAACACGCTCTCGTGTTTTCAAAGGGGGTCTACTCATCAGAAATGTTATCAGGGGAACATTTGGTGGTGATTGGTTCTGGTTTCAGCTGCAGAACAGGCAATCTATTCCTGCTCACTCAGTGATTCTGCAGAACTCATTTATCCGAGCTGTATTTTATCCATGGCCTCGGTCACTGTCACCACTCATCACACCTGTCTGTGGGGCTCCTAACAGTCGAGGCTTTCAAGGACCGGCTATTTCAAAAGTGCACAACACAACATACCAAAGAACTGTGTCATGATTTGGCAATTTTACCGTCAGTGCCTGAATCAGAGACAACATGCGCCTTTCAGTTGAACTGGGATCAGCAGCAAAGTGTTTTTCTGGTAATTCATCTTTTTTTTCCCTGAAAAGAGGCCTCAGACAAGACTGTGCACTCTACTAGTCTACCATACCTACAGGGCTTGATATAATAGGAAACTGTGTTTTCTTCTCATGGAAACAAAATAACATTTTACTGAACATAGAGTACTGAAGGAATCCAAAAAATGACTGATATGGTCCTAATCCTGTGCTATAGATCTCTGTCATTAACTATAATGTTTCAAAATGAAAGTTTACATGAATACACTGCATCCTTCCATCAGTTTACTGACCATCATCATAGCTTCATCTGTTGGGACAAACCCTCAGAGGCCCGGGGAGGCATCTTAGCATGTTAGAACCAATACTGCATCAATGAAGACGATTCATGACAATGAGGAGTCATTCAATCACCTCACTGACCTCTACTAAGGAAATTCACTCAACATAGGGCTGGGAGATATGGCCAAAATCTTCTATCACGATACAGGTCATTTCATATCTCGATAACGATATATATCATGATATAGCACGTTTTCTGGTAATTCAATTAATAAATAGTCTATACCAAATAACCACATGGTAAACCTATCTTTGTATACTCCTGTGTGAATTAAATATTTGACAAATGAAAAGTATTATCATTTTATGAACTTGAATGCAAAATGAAGTTTTAAGCGAAATTATAGAGAAAAGATAAATAAATAAAGGCCTAGTCTACATAGCGATAGAAAGAAAAATATATACGATAGACATTTTTGTATCGTTTTGACGATATATATTGTCATATTGCCCAGCCCTAACCGAACCGCCCTCCTGTCCAGGGGACAAACAGTATCCATTGAAATGCTGTGTATGTTATGTAAAGCAACAGTTTGACATTTTGCTAAATATGCTTATTCACTTTCATCCTGAGAATTACATCAGGAGATAGACACCACTCAGCCACAGCCTGTCTCTGTTTAAAGGTAACAAAATCTGCCAACCAGCACATCTAAGTAAGTGCTATTACACGGCTCCTTACTTAAGAAATCAATAATTTGACTCAAAAACGGTCCGCCAGAGTCGGACATCAGAACTGCGCCCATAGCAACGGTCGGTTATACATAGCAACGGTCTGCTATAAAGAAATAACAAACCGCAGAACGCCGTGATTAACTAATCAGAATTGAGTATTCAACAAAGCCGTGTAATAAAGCTCACTAATTAACACATTATATTTAGTTTGTTTAATCCGTACAAAATAACAAAATGTAAAAACTTCAACTTTGTGCTAACTAGCTGCTGGCTGTAGCTCTATATTTACTGTACAGACATGAGAGCGGTGTTGATCTTCTCTTCTAACTCTTGGCAAGAAAGCAAATAAGCATATTTCCCAAAATATTCATCAATATTCTGGCTAATTCCCCAGTTGGACTCCACATTGAGGATGGTATTCTTTTGAGCATATGTTTTGCGGCGTATATGTACTTGTGTAACCAGTGGGCTACCTTAGGGTCTGAGAAAATGACCCTACTTCTCTCTTGATTTATTACCTCAGTAAACATTGTAAACATGAGTCTATGGTCTCAATCGCTAGTTTCAAGTCTTCTTCAATACAGCATGATGTTCATTTAATAAATTATGGTCCCATTTAGAGTGAAATAGAACATAAAGCAGGGTATGCTTTAGGACGTGGCTACCTTGTGATTGACAGGTCACTACCACGGCGTTGTCCGGTCTGGGATCTCTCCGTGATTTCGTCTTTAACAACTTTAACCCTTTCACAGTGGTTTTTCTAATCATAAAAGTTAATTATAACCTGTTTGGTCGCCTAAAAATGTCTTATTCAGAGTTCGGTTGTACTTAACTCCAACCTCTAGTATGACTTCTGGTTGCAAAAATTAGAAACGGCGACGGCAAAAATGCTGAACTCGAGGCATTTTGCAAAATTGCAGTCCACAAACCAAATGGGTGCCATCACGGTGATTACGTCTACTTATTATATACAGTCTATGTGTGTAACCAAAGGGACCAATAATATGCTTATAATAAAACCCACTTGCAATATGTGAAGGTGTAGATAGGTTAAACAAACTGGCTCATACTTTGTTTACTCATTTTTTTAGGGACCTGTGTGTATTCTGTTTGCATTTACTGAATATAAAAAAATTGTAAAAGCAAATTTGCTCAGCTTTGATGACAACATTGCTTCCACTTGGTGAGATTAGTCTGAGCCTCTCTCTCTCTCACAGACACTATCATAAAAACAGCAGAAGTCTAAGACACCTTACCTTATAGGTAAACATTTTATTTTTAGTTGAAGAAAGGTTTGAAGACACACTGAAAGGAACATGACATAAAACCTCGACTACGTGATGCAAGAGGGCACCATGCGGCCAAGTGGCGTGTCTTAATCTGAGCAACAAACAAACACCATTGGTCCGGCTCCCTGTCCATCAGCCGAGTCCCCCAACTAGCTTCTGCATCCCTGACTACAACACCTGGTGACATCAAAGCCAGTTAAGCTCCGGCACAATGCCAGAATCCCAGCTCATAACACAAATCTAATACATCCAGAGGCTTAGTTTAACCAAAACTCGCACTCAAACCAACACACACTTGATGATGTCTAGAAAGCATTCGGATTAACACGATAATTCCAAGATCAGCGGTCCACCCGTTTTCTGAAATTACTAGACCACAGTCAAATCATTCTGTATCATGGATCATTATATAGAAGGTGAAAAGACAATGGGTGAGAGCTGACGAAGCTTTGAATCTGTGCAAAGACAGCGTGGACATAAAAGTCATCAGCATCACACATTACAAAGACGTCTCAGTTTCGGTCCATTGTGGGAGATTGTTGTGTGTCCCATGAGATGGATAAGTGTGGGGGGTAGGAGTGGTAAGCATTGTGTAGAGGGGCTTATACTTATTGAGGTCAATCCACCTCAATGACTGCAAACACACCTCCCATTAAGTGGTGAGGAAGTCATAGTGAAGACAAAGCACTGTTTCTAATATTACTCAGGTTTTTGCAAAACAAATCTGATGCAAATGGGACAGAATAATGAAATAGGCTTGTGTATAATGCAAAGACACATACAGTCCATATGTAAAATATAAAAGTAACAGCTGGTCTGTACGAGACACATTTATCCATTTGGAAGCATCTTTCAGTTGGAATCTGTTAACAACCCACTCGCTGACCACTCCAACACTCGCTGCTGTCAAAGCGACTGCTTTTGTAATTGAAAGTCTTTGAGGAGTCGTCTGTTGTGATTGCAGAGGCGGCATTGTTGCCTGAAGCTGACAGAATACTACAAACTCTTTCACATTCGTCAGTAACTAAACATTCTTCTAAACATTCACTTACCACGGTTGGCTCCATCATTGAAAAAGAAGAAAACAATCCAGAAATTTGAAATCGAACGCGACTCCTTGAAAAGACTCCTTGTGGATGTGTGAATCTGAATGTGTCCTTTAGTTTACAGCTGGTACTTTGAATGGTTAATGAGTTGCAAATTTTATTATTTTTGCAGCTTTGACCTCTGTGGCCAAAGTGGACCCAGAGAGGACGATAAGTCTGACCGAACCAGCATGTCTCAGAGGCTGAGGGATAATCCTGCAGTGTGCCACTTGAATGGCTTTAGAGGGGGAGGGTGCTACAGTAGCTAGGAAGAGGAGCAGAGAAGGGGATAGGACGAGTGAGACAAAAAGTGGATAGAGAGGAATGTTGATGTGAAACTGTAATTATGACATTATATACTGGCAGGATAGCGGTACACACGTTGCACTGTTTATTTCTGCATGGGAGCACATGCATGCATTAGAGTTTGTGAAAGTATAAAAGTATAGATTTCATCACAAATGCTCTCCTGTTACTGATTTCACAGTAATTAAATACTGCAATGCTTTTAAGAGAGTAAGAGAGTTAAAAAGACCCCCTGATCCAGGTGACACAAATGTTCCTGACACAGTCAGAAGGTCCAGTGTTGACGAGGAACCATAACAAACGTGTAAGCTTGTTACCGTAAGAAGATTTCAGAGAGATGAACTAACTTTACTCCAGCACATCACCAAGCACTCACTATCTCCTGACTGATTAGACAACAGCAATTCAAAGAAGTCGCTCAACAAAGCCTACTTTAGTGATTTGTTTCTTTTTAGTATAATCACAGAAATCAACTACGGCGGCACTTAAAATGAATGTGACGTGTCAAATATTCTGAGAATGAACTCTAATAAAAGCCTTCAGTTGTTGTATTTTGATCTACAGTTGGTTTACGATGCATTCTGTTTGATAGGCGCAGCATGTCCTCCTCTACCGACTGAGCGAAAGAGGACAAACGAGGAGAAAGACGGAGGGAGGTCTTTCATTGAGATATGAGCAAGGGAGAGAGTGACAGAGAGAAACCGAGCGAGACAACAGGAGAAGAGGAGGGGAGGCGAGATGAAGACAGAGGCAGGGAGGGACGTGACAGGAGAGAGGTGATGGGAGAAGAGGAGGGACGAAGGCTGGGAGGAGTTAGGACGAAGCGTGGAGCTGCTCAGACAGACAGCCGGACCGTTCCTGAGTAGAATAAATAGAGTCATAGGGCCAGAACGACAGCTGAACACATCAGGACAGAGATGTGATTCATCTCACGGTACAAACAGGCTTGTTGGGTGTTGCCAGGAGACAGAGCTGCCTTGCGCAGACTTCACACACGCCGTAACAGCCGAGGCCCGTCGTGAAGCCGCCCATGGGACCGACGCTGGTGACGCTGTCCGTCCCACAGTGGACTCGTGGGACGTCCTTGAGTATGTGCATGCACCAAACACACACAAGAGGGCAACTTGTGAAGTGAGAAATACAAATTAGAGAGGGATGGAAGAGGAGGAGACTCATTCAAAAAGAGATCTGAGCTAGATAAAAAGAGGCAGAGCGAGGTGAGGCTGGAGGGTGACGGTGGTCTTGTGTTGTATTCATCGGCTGAACGTGTAGTGCCGTGAGGCCTCTTCGCTGCTCGCTGGGGCATGGAGTGGGAGAGTCAAATCTGAACTGATGTGTTGATCCAAATAGGGAGTCTGCAACAGAATTTAGGGAAAAAAACAACCCTCATTTTCCTCTCTCATCTCCATCAGCTAACTACTGGCCTAACCAACTAAGGAAAGCCCCTGAAACTAGAGTTGTTCCGATACCAGTATCAGAAATGCGTCCGATACCGACCAAAATTTGTGATCGGGTATGCGCCAATGTGATAGCAGGGTTTCTACCAGTGTATTGCAAGCCGGCGGACCTGAGATGACTCCCCCGCCAGGCCAAACCATTGGGGAATTATGTATTTTAAAGATATTTTTAGACTAAAATCTGTGATACAAGTTGTAAACTCATTTAAGGAATAGCTCGTTTTGTGCGTAGGTTGTGTGTATAATGTTAGGGAGTGTTGGTGTTTGCACTCAACAGAGACCGACAGAGAGAGAATGTGTGATGGAGTGACGATGAGATGAAGTCAGCCGTAACTAGCTGTGAGCGTAGCAGCGCAGCGTGTGTACAGTTTAGGCTGTCGGTGAATAAATGCTACAACTCCTCAAGACACAAGCCAAGTTCCTGTGTATTGTAGGGTTTTTCCATACATGACTCGCCGCGTCAGCCCAGTATAGCAGGGATTGACGTCTCCATTACAACAGAGCTACCTGCTTGGGTGTGTGTAACCACGGTTGTGACTAGTGGTCAAAGGTGAGGCTGTAAAACGGTGATGAACGCATTCCATTTTCTATATTCTTCACAATAAAAGTCCCTCGTTATTTTGTTATCTAAAAGCTTTTACTATGAAGCAGCAAAATCAGGAAATCAGCAGCAACTTAACACGACAGCTGAAGGTGAAACTGTAAAATACAGCAGATATTTGAAAGTACAAACAGGGAAGCAGGAGATTCAGTTGGTACATCATACCATATCCATACATGGTCAGCAGTAAACAGCTGTAATAATAATAATAATAATAACTATATGTTTTTTTTATCACGCTGGAATCGGATCGGTACTCGGTATCGGCTGCAAGTTCAGGTATCGGAATCGGTATCGGGAAGGAAAAAATGGTATCGGAACATCTCTACCTGAAAAAGATTTTAAAAAACTGATATGAGCAAGGAAGATCAATGTGCTACCCATGTGGTCTTTCATGGTAAGGAAATGCTCAACACGTACAAGTACAAGTATGTCAAAAAGTGCAGTATTTGAGTACATTTAGTTACATTCCACCGCTGCATACATGACTGGATGAGGGTGGGACTCTTATAACTGTTGGCAAGATGTCACTTTCAATCTGTCTCCAATAATCAAATGAGATATTATTCTGGAGATGAACATGTCTTCATAACAACAGAACAGCAACTAATCAAACACATGTTTCAGTCAGATGTGTAATGCCTCTATTTAATGAGCTGCCAGGTATTTTAACAAAGAAATCTGGTCCAAAGAGGCCTTTGCCTGTGCAGGCTACCAGTGTGGGTCATGATTTCAAGCAAACAAGCGCAGGATGACTCAGCGATCTGATTATGAATGCCTCCGGAGATGCTCTGGGTTGGCTGCACAAGAATCAAGTTTCTGCATCATTGTTTGTTCCTTGTGGAGGGGTAGGGGGGGTGGGATTTTCAATCAATATCTATTTTGTGTAACCGTGTGAGTTAGCCAGGTGTGCTATTGCTCAGATCCCAGAACAACAGACTACACACCGATTCATCAGCACTGGGTAGGAAATAATAATAAAAAAACATTAATATTAATATATATTTATTGATTTCTGTAGAGATATGTTCTCTTTCTCTTCCTCCACCCCACAGGGGGGGTCAGAGGTCACGGTCAGCTACAGGTCATATGGAGCTGGTAGGGATTGAACATGCTGCCTGTCATCTGACAGCCCATAAAACAGTTTGTACTCTGGTTCAATCTCCAATATCTGGTACAAGAACTGTTTAATGTCACCAGAGCAGTGAGGTAATGGCCTGGCACTATGAAATGGGTTTATAGAGTACATGTTGTCAACTGAATGAAAACAAAGGTATGCACACTGTTTTGGATTACTGAAATAACAATCAACTTAATGAAAGAAATAATGGGAACTAGTAAAGCTTGTTTCTCTAAGGTGCTAAATGCCAGATTGGGAAATAATCACCTGCACCAAATTTCATGGAAATACATCCAATAATTGCTGAGACATTTCCCTAAAAAACAAAACTATAAACCTACTGGTGGAGATAAAGTCAGGGGTTCATCAATCAGTATTCCTTTTCTTTATCCTGGCAACTAAATTTCATGGCAATCCATCCAATAGTTGTGGATATCTCAGTCTGGACCAAAGTGGTGGCGCGACCATCATCGTCATGCCTAGAGTCACGCTGGCGGCATAGCTAAAGACTAAAATACAGAGCTCAAACTAAAGTTAATCTTATATAATAACTGAGTGATACTCCTGAGACACAGAGGGATACAACTTAGTTCACATCTTCCCTCTGTTCTGTATTTCCCTTATGATAACCTCAACTGTCTTCTTGTACAAAAAAGATTTTCTGTTGGCAGTTATTATGCTCCTGTAAACTTCAATCATGCAACACTGTATGCAAGTACATAATTTAATAGTAATACTGGCTTTAACTAGCAGCAAGAGGCTGTAAAACGCCTACTAAGAATTAAATGAGCCCCTCAGCCAGATCAATCAATACAATGATGATGTGACTCACTGTCTCTCCAACCTTGTTTACAACTATAACTACAAACTAGGCACCGTAACTAAGCACAACTCTATGACTACACCGCTGAGTATTTCAGTTCATAGGAGAAGTATGATTTTCAAAACAGCTGTCAGAAGCAAACACCAGTGACAGGCTAGGGGGTGGCGTGTGCTCATCCAATCAGGCCAATCAGAGTATTTACCATCTATTATAGAGCCTACCTGTAAAAAGTAAGTTCCTACAGAGGAGTGACGAGGGAGGTGTCAGTTACCTAGAGATCCAGAGGTAAACGTTATGTTTAATATCTGCTTGAAACAAGTTAGGTTACTGGCTGCTGAAACATTATCCACTCTTGGATGGGCATCAAACTCTCCCTGTTGAACCATCAGTACAAACTACTTGCAAAGTTAATGAAAAACAACAAAAAACAGTTAACTGACAAGAGTCAAAGATACAAGACTGAGTACATAAACATTTCATGACAGAATTACAAATCCCAAGCAGCATTGCAGTGAGAAACAGGGATGCACTGATACCGATATTGGATATCGGGTCGATTCAAAACGCAAATACTAAACATGTTCAATATTTACGATATGTGTGGGGAATCCCGAAGACAGCTGATGATGCATCAATGTGGGAAAGAACGATAGCCAGTTGGGAACCAAGCAGACTAAAGAAGGAAGTCAACCGCAGCAAGTGCAAACGCGAAGCATAAAGTAGTAGTAAGATGGACCTCAGAAATGAAGGACCATCTTGTTGATTTGTGGCAACAACTCAAGTGTTTATTCAAGATGTCTCAGTGACTTCATCCATATTTTTTTCTTCGTCAATTTTCAGTAAAAGCAGTGCAAAAACTAACACTGATGCCAGTCGTCCGCCGTGTTTGTTTACACCACAAAGTCACGTTTGATCACAAGATATTTTGCAAAAATGTCCAGTTCTGAGAGTCGATACTTCTCGTTCATGAATGAAATCTGTCAGTGTGTGGTGTGCTGTTTTGGCCAAATCAAAAATTGAACATAACATGTCATTATGTGTGGGGTCTCCTACATTTTCAACATCTGTTATCTGGATATTTGAATTTTCTTTGAGTGGGCCAGCCATAGGATGGTGAACATGGCAAACATGATACCTGCTAAACATCAACATGTCAGCATAGTCATAGTGAGCATGTTAGCATTCAGCTGGAAACTCCTGTACTACTGTAAAATTATGCAGGAGACCCCTGTGTTTCTTGGAGTAAAGTGTTTGTACATCTAGCTGTCCTGTTGAACCATCCATGCCAGACACTTTGTAAGGATATAAACCAAAAAGCCTTTTTCAAGAACAGATAAACAGTGAGAGATCCCAGACAGCTGGAAACAAACAGAGGGACAGAGAGAGAGACAGACAGAGAGAGAGAAAGGAAGAGACTATTGAATGGATGCCGACTGGATCCGTCTCCAAATTTGGCTATGACATACATTTTACAACAGGCAGCACCTATAAAACACACACACACACACACATTTGCGACTGCGTTGTGATTTACCACAGAGTCCCGAGCGCTGCTGCAGTGGTTATGTAACTATCAAGCCTCTTGCCACAAGCCTCCTGGTGACAGTGTGGTGACGACAGGGTTAAGAAACGGCCGGGGGAGGGCAGGAAGAGAAGGGCAACAGAGGCAGAGCAGAGCGGAGGAGGGGAAGACAGACATATTGTGATGGGTGGTGATGAAGGAATGAACTGCAGACATGCAGCAGTGGCTGTGAGATGGAGCAGAGAGGACGGCGGCTCTGGTTCCAGTCCACTTTTTCCTCACATCCAGGCAGAAAGACGGAGCAGAGGAAGGGAGGGAGGGAGTGAATGAGCGAGGCAACAGTCAATCTGGGAATGCTGCACTGAATACTGATGGGCTCCCTTCAAACGCACTGCCTGTACATGTGTGTATGTGAATTTATGAGAAGTGGGTGGTGGAGTTATTGTAAAGGAGGGTGTGCTACAGATTAATTTAAAGTGGCAATCTCTTAGATTTTTATTCAAATAAATGTCTGTTAAGTCACTATATCTATAGCCAAATGAGGTAACACAATGGTGATTGAACCTATGGCCTACTGATTAAAGTATTATTATTATTATGAAATGGGTGTCCGTGGTGACGAGTTTTCAGAATTGTGTGCATAGTTCAATTTTTGTGTCTGTATACAATGGAGAAAAACTGTAATACAGCATTTTTTTCTGTGAATGTCGCCACCATAGAAATAGAATAGTAGAGTAGAAGGGTCATTGAATTGTTTGCTGTGGTAATTTGACTAGTACAAAAGAAAATGGCAATTGTTGTTAGTTGTTATGGTGACAACAGAACCCATGTGTAACTTTATATACTTATGATCATGTGCCATGTGATAATTTATGGTAAGATTATTAGTATTTTCCTTCAATAGTGATGTAAGTTTGATGTTCTTTGTTTGACGTGTATTTTTTTTCTCTTCTCTTTTTTTCATGGTGCAATGGATATGTGATGATGTCACTTCCTCAACCAATACGGATGGCAAACACTTCCAATCATCCAATCACATTGATTTGGTGGTATTTAAAAGAACACACACCACCATTTTATCTTCTTAATGTCCTGAGGAAGGTCCTTGTTGACTGAAACGTTGACTAATAAAGCAGAGAAAAGTGTGTGTGGGAGCAAGTCATTTTTTTGACAACAGAACCCACGTCAACGGGGCTGTAAAGTGTGTGGTCGCAGTTCGCCAGGAAGAGAACGGATGCAGCTCCTGGAGACAGCTGGCTGGCTAGTTAGCTAGGTAGCTTGTCCCCAGGCGGAGGGACCGTTTAGACCCGGCGCTGTTAGGCTCATTTTTTCGTAATCAGTGCAGCACCAAGGCCTGGCGGAACCAGCCCAAGAGCTAAACAGCCAGCTGTCCGCTGCTATCTTGCTAATACTAGCTATCTTGCTAATTCCCCACTGCTTACAGAAAACAAAGTCGTCACTCATCTGGCGATAGCAATATGCTTTCCTTCGCTGTGACAAGTGTGGATGAAGCATTAAGTTGTTAAATTTGACTCATTTACATTTTCTATGTGCCTCGTAACGTTACTACTCCACTGCTCGTTTAGTCATCGTTAACTGCAAAACATCACCTCAGTGTAATACTGCAGATCTATAAATATTGCAAATCATTCATCAGTGGGCCATACTGTGAGCTCAATCACCATTGTGTTCCCTCCTTCGACGATACACATTAGTGACTTAACGGACATTTATTTCAATGACAGTCTTTGAGACTACCACTTTAAATGCAGCCCCAAGGTCCGTTAGTAACGGCCTTTGGTTTACTTTCCAACATGCGAACTGCTAAATGAAATTATTTCATACTGACTTTGAGAACCAGTAGGAAACTTGATGTTTCTGATGATAAAAATGTATCTTTGCTTTTGTTTGTACATGAAAGGGAAGAGAGGAGGGGCTGCTTACACAGCAAAATGAAAATCTCCCACAGTCAGCTGGATGTCCCTTGAAAAGATATTAAGAAGATTAAAACACAATAAAATAAGAGAGTTCACCATCTCCATCTTGGTTTAGCGTGTTAGCATATTAACATTAGCAATAAGCAAAACATACAGCTGAGACTGATGGTAATGTCATTATATTATATTCTATATTAGTTTTGCAGGTATTTAGTCATATAAATTGTTGGGCAAACTGATATTTTGACCAGATGATGGCACAAAAGAAATCATCAAAGTTAATGCAATTCATCCTGAGGGGGACATGAATGTTTGTAACCTTATTCATTCTAATCCATCCAATAGTCTATTAGTAATTTGACTATAAAAACACAAATGTCCACCTCATGGTGGCGCTAGGGGAAAAGGGGGGGATCATTGAAGTCAGTATCATTCATCCTCTAGGGACCATGTATGTATGTACAAGATTTCATGAAGGACTTCGCCCACATTGATCCATAGAGCCACAATGCTAGCATGGCTGAAAAACTCTATGCATGGGAAATCTCATGTTCCTCAAATACTGACCATTAACATAGCAACAAGCTATCTCCTGCTAACACACAAATATATGAAAGAAAAGTAAAATGGTGTGTCGGACACAGTGACAATGCAATGAACACCTCCTCGATTTAGTTAACTACGATCATGATAACAGGAAACTGACACGAGAATACAAGTAACAAGCACCAGTTTGCCCAGAGATACGTCAAGTGAATGTCCAGACTATAATCACCTTACATCCCTATTTATACCCACCTATAATACCCAGAAGCCATTGAAGTAGACTAACTGACCGATTACTTGTTTATGGAGAAAGTCAACTCACAGAAAACAAGCAATAAGACTGCATGAAGACATAACTCAGCAATTAAATGCAAAAACTCAAAAATATATCATACTTTGAATTGGCACACACCTGCAGTATTCATTTGAAGCAGTCTTTTCAACAGATATCGCCAATTTGGCTTGGAGAGTGATGGATGGATATGCATAATCATGAGCCAAACTAGTGCTGCCAGTTGTTAAATAAAGATGGAAGAAAAAATAAATAAGTCTGGTGTAAATGTTTCCATGTAGGAATTGGCTAACCAGCCTGCAGGCATAAACAAGCCACCAAGCCTGGGCGACCTCCCCAGCTGGCATGAGGAGGAAGCAGCGATCAACTCTAAATCTAACTTTAACTATTTAGAATATCATTATCCTACTTTCCAAATGTTTCGAGGCCATGCTGCAAAGTGAGGCTGACAGATAATAAACACATCAAATGAAATGGTGGGTTTTATTTGATTGCTTGCTCTTTAAACATTATTACTGGCTGTGCTGCAACCACAACAGATTGTAACACATACATTATACTTCCTTTTCCTCAACAGAGCTGTTATTTGTGAAATATAGAAGATTATTACAGATGTAGTGTATTGCCACCTCAAAGTATCACATTCATTTATGACTTTCCCTAAAAATAATCATGACTGGATAGGGACTTGTTCTAAATCAAGACCTTACTAGACCAGTAGGTATATTTTAGTGATTATTAAAGGTGCTAAATGCGAGATTGGAAGCATTTCTATTGTCTCCACAACTGCTCTCAACATGGACAGCTGAACTGGCAGCTCGCAGCTAATGGTGCTAAAAGTGCGGACAGGAGGGCGGGTGCTACGCTTCCGCAACGGTGCCGCCGGTCGGGACGGTGTCATCAGCTGTAACCGCCGTATGAGGGCAGTGCAGAGCGACGGCCGTGAGCAAGCCAATGGGGCACGCTCACATGCACTAAAAGGCACACATGGCCGGCCCAGCTATGCAAACAAAGCAAGGAGAAGCTCGGATTACAACACACACAGAGGGAAAACGACTTCATCCTCTGTTCAGATAGACATTACTTCTCTATACAGTATCTTTCCATAGCTAATAGTTGTTTGCTGCTACAGTATATTAATGCTCTGGATATCATATAGAGCACCTTTAAATAATGGCACATTGATATTATGAAAATGCGGATTGAAATTGGTTCATATTCTCCTTAGTTAAACATTTGAAAGTAAGATGATTGAAAAGTAGAAATCCCTGAGCTGATGACTCATTTTTAGCTTATCTTAAACACAACAACTAAATAACAGAGACATCTCTGCAAATCAAAAATACAACATGATATCACCAGTGTATTTGTGGACAAAAGGCGAATAATGTCTGGACTAGACTAACAGGTATAATATTACTGCTGGTGATATTATTTTGTTCGCAGGGCCTTCCTGCTAAACCTTTGAGCAGATTTTGTTTACCTACAGTATAAACACTATAATATTCTTCTGACCCAGCTTCCTCTCCCAGTCCAAACTGCACAGGATCCCTGGAGAAACCTTACCGAACTGGGCCACCATGTTCTAATGAGCCTCCCCTGCATTACACAAACAACAGTCTGTGCTCATCAAACAGCTGCAGTGAGGCTCTGCCATGATGCACACAACAAAACAAAGACCTCAAACGAGGAAATCAATAATCACTCCTGAGTCACTATTCTCTCCGGTGAGACCGTGAGAGCTGCTCTTAGTGAGGTAATAAAAGGTAAATTCTGAGGCAACCTCCTCTAAAAACAAACAGAGAGTCTAAATATTATTGCGACCCAAAGGGACTACAGATCAGTGGATACGATCAACTGTAGCTAGAGAGCTGAAATGCAACCCTACAGTAGCGTTGTAATCCTATACCTAATATTAATCATGCAGAGAATAGACCACATAAAGAACGATTCAATAAAAAAAGTCTAAAATAAGAAACAAAAAATGACCTCGGTTAGCTCACTGACAGACTGGAACACCCTCATGAAATATTAACACCATTGACAAAGAGCTATTAATTACCTCAAGTGGTGTATTTACCATTATACATTATACAAAAGGTCCTTAAAAAGCACTTGATGGAGTACCTGTGAAACTTGAGACTAAATGAGGATCAAGCAAAACGGGAAGATTTTGAAGAAGACAGCACAAACGTGTACAACTCACCTTCTCCACCAATGGGAGGTCAGGTTTCCATAAACCTTAGAGAGAGCTGTTGGTCCCCTGCAGGAGATCACCTGAAATAAAACATGAGATGTTGGGGTCAGTCTATTGAGCATCAAGTAACAGTGAGTTTAAGTGCAGCTAAATTGCTCTTAATGGGAATAGAAATGGAAATCAGCCCAATACGAGTCAAAACACCAATTAAAATAAATGTTAACGGAGATATTAAGAGATTAGTTGAATTTCATTTTAAAACTGTCACAGTTAAAGGGAGATTAGTAAACTCTGACACTGTGGGAAGATTTAATTAATGATATCAGCCTCCTCTGTTTCTTTATGGTTGCACACTAATACAACAGATGATGTACATAATTAAAGTTGGCAGAATTATAAACCAGTTAAAATGAAAATAAAAGGGAACAAGTTATGAACTTTACAAGTGCTGTTCAAATACAGTAAAAGCAATTATGTACCGTAGGTCTATTTGGAGTGAAAGGATCAGCAGACAACATATCATACTGATAATGATGTCATGTATAATGTATACATTCAGCATTCATTTTGTCACTAACACATACCACATTTTAACAGTATGCAGCCCACACAGCACACAATTCAACAGATATACTGCTCACCCACACTACAAAACTTTAAACTATCAATATAGTTGTTGTGCACAGCTGTTGCATTATATTAGACAGGTGAATCATTTGATTGTAAAGACAAGAATGTGCTTTATAAGTGCTACATACACATATAAGCCTGAGGGTTTGCTAATACCTGGAAAAATCATTACCATCCCATAAGGTTTCTTTTGCAATGGAAACATTGTTCACTGCTCCAGTAAATTGGACGGACCTTAGCAACGACTTGGCAACGAGAGATAATTCGACTCCGCTCAGCTCATACAGCCTTTTGGCTCAGCAACGAGCTAGAAAACTAACGTTATGCTAGTTGGATTCTGGTTCCAACTTCTCAAATGTGAGGATTCGCCGCTTTTCTCCATCATTATAAATGGAATATCTTTGTGTTTTCGACTGTTTATGTCAAATACCAAGCAGTTTGAAGGTGTCACTTTGGGCTCAGGGCAATATTTTTTCACAATTGAATCCAATGAATAGTAAAAATTGCCAGCTGCAGCTCTAGCTTCAACATCATGCACATATCATCATACGGCTATGCTGCTTTAATACCTAGACATTGAGTGAAGAATGCTGACGAGGCTATAATGACTTCAATTCAGCTTAATCTGTCTTCTTAAATCTAATGTGACTGACGCAAGTTATTCTCTTTTCTGCATTTGTATTTGAAAAAGTCTGTGTTTTTAGTCATTTATGTAGTGTGACTGAATCGTTCTCCCTGTGTAGGGTGTACCCCACCTCTCGCCCAGTGTAAGTGTGTGTGTGCTGGGATGTACTCCTCCTGCTGCACCTTATGAACAGGATGGGCAGTTTAGATAACAGATGGATGGACTGGATTTCAGGCAATAAACCCACGACGAAGCAGCCCACCCATCGAATGAAGCAACCTGAGATGTGGGCACCATGGGACGCCTGACAATGACCACGTCCAACAGATTCTGGCACAAGTTAAAATGCTGAGTCATGGTCACTTAACGCCACTGGTGCTTTTCATCTGAAAGATACAGAGGTCAGCGGTCTCATGATGAAGAAATCATCAAGCTGCAGTTTCTGATAGAGGTGAAACGATTAATTGATTAATCGTCCACTAATAGAAAATGAACCGACAACAATTTTGATAATTAATTTATCACATTTATTTATTATTAATTGATAAACATGATCAACATGATCTGTTTCCATCTTCTTAAATGTGAATATTTGCTTGTTTTCTTTATTATGTGTAATAACAGATTAAATATCTTTGAGTTTTAGACTGCTGGTCGGACAAAATAACACATTTGACTCTTTATAGACCAAGCGACTAATCGGTTAAATAATTGTTATTTGCAGCTAGTTTACCATGACATACCATGACAACTGCTTTACCATCCAGTCAAGAAGGCAACATTATACCATCTGTCTGAATATGTCCATGAGGAACACACCCTCTAGTGTTCACAGCAATGATCTGAAACTGCTGCATTCAATCACTCAATCACCACCAAACAATGCATAAACGAAACCCCCATTGACGCTGATGTTTAACCATTCACACCAGTATTGATCCAAACTCCAGCACGATTCATACGCTGGGACTCCATTTTGAATTACCCAAAAGATCATGACACACACTGACTCAGTGTTCGGCCTCAGGTTGAGCCACAGCTACACGATGATGGTTCAGAGGAGGCAAACACTGACTGCATGAAAACCAGCTGGTAACATGGACCTCATTCATACTGTTCTACTAAAACAAACACACTTGTTTGAGTGGAAAACTGGAGAAACGTTATCTACGATATGCACCAAAAGACGTTTCTGATCAATGTAAACATTATAGCATCCCATCCTCTTGAGGGTATTTCATAGATAAATAGAATATCAATAGCATCTTACTTCTGTTCATCTCTCCAATTAGCATAAAATGAACGCATGGAAACAGATTCACGGATAGAAAAACAAAGTAAGTGTGTTTTTGTGCAGCCAAAGGCGCCGTGGACTCTTTTGATCATCTCCAATGTCGTAAATCAACCAGCGAGGATAGAAGCGCTACCTCATGTGTGTTCTCCGCTGCACTCAGAGAAATGAGATGCTCCAGCTGCCCTTCAGACTCTCTGTTCTTACATTGCCTCTTTTTTCACACCTTGTCAGACACCACTATCTCCTCTTTTCACGGAGGAAAAGCAGCCTTTAACCCTTACAGTCAACAAACACATAAAAAAACAACCCCACTATTTCACACATTGCCAGCTCTCTCCTTCACACATGGTGTCTCAGCACCGTCAAAAACACGGACAATGTGACACAGCAAAACAAAAGGTCACCTACATGAGGAAACACACCATTCTTCCATGTGAGAGAGACACACACAGCGAGAATCAGATTGAATTGAAACCTATTCTGTGTGAGCTGCACATATATATCAGTATTCTGCACCAGTTTCTCTATTAGCCCTTGCATTGTCTTGATGTATTGTAATGAAACATAAGAGAAGAGACCAACGTACTGTGATAGGAACAAAGCAACCCTCACTTGTCAGAAGCACTGCACCTATTTTTCCCACGTTAAATAGAAGAATAAACAACGAAATGACAATAGCTTGAACCGCAGTGCTTCCCACAAATCCCACGCTCCTGTTAATCCTTTGTCAGTTATTATGGACATGGCCAGAAAGAAACCAAATTGAAGAGGAGTCGGATTAAAAACTACCTAAAACCATTTAGCAAAAGAACTGCCCAAAACTATTACGTTTTCACTTCTTGGGTTAAGCTTGCTATACACCATGTTCCCTGTGGTAGATAACATTAATGTCACTACGGTTTTCTATTAAAGATAACCACAGATCAAATCAGCGGTTGCGTGAGTGCAAATCCTAATTAAATTCTGACAACGACCCTTCTGAGCAAGGAGATGCGGCTTCGCCATAATCAAAAACAAAAACAAGTCGAGCATGGAAACACAAAATGAACGGTACCCCAGACACACTGTGAGCACTACAGGAAGTTTGAGTACTTGTGGCTTTAGAAAATAAACAGCTTCAAAGTGAGAGGAAGGATAGTATGTGACTTAATTAACAGCTCGGTGCCTCTCAAGGACACGGACAAGTGCTGTAGTACACTGACACAAACAAATGCACATAAATAGAGAGGAATACAGTTGTGACAGGGCCGGTGAGGTTTACCAGTGGGGCTGGATATTTGCCAATGAAATATCTGAGTTTCAGTATTGAAACCAACACTTTTTTCAATTACCCACTCTGAGAGCTGGAGACATATTTTTGCATCTTTAACAAAAGTGGCCACACCTCTTAAATCTTGCATAAAAACAAGCAGCTGTACAATTCCCTTGGCCAGATAAAATTGTATAGACATGGAAAAAATGAGTAATTCGGGAACTATCTGATCAAAGAATAAGTAAACAACATAATAAATCTACCCTGACTTTCAATGCCAGCTTTTGGTACTTGACAGTTTTCAATATTTGGTCTGCACAAATAGGTATTAAGGTTTGATACCCGGCTTTACTTACTAGGCCCCAATTTAGGTCTAAATAGGCCCAATCTGTGGATAAATCTGAAGATAAACCTGAAGGGCCAAACAATGATTAAAGGGACAAGAAAGTAAATAATAGATTAGTTTTGCACAAAATCATGTTTGTGTTTCCTATGACTTTCCTCACATTTTTTTTATTTTATGGCTTTTATTCCCCATGTAAAAATAGTGAATATTTTTATCCCTACAGGGCGGTAAAAGTCATTCATATGAAACACACAAAGGCCCTAATTCTTGTGTGTAAAGTTGCAGTGGGTCGAATTGGAGCAAATATGATTAAAAAAAAGCTGTTTTTATAAAACGGTCACTATATCCTGACAGCAGTGCATCAGACAGGTAATCTGAAAAAAATCATGTGCCTCTGTGTCCTCTGGTGCTCCTAATCGCATCTGCAAGATTTCACAGACCGGAGGAAAACGACCAATCAGAGCCGAGCTGGAGCCCTGCCATCTCTGAGCAGCTGTCAATCACTCGCGAACTGATCAAATATGAATCAATATTTTGTTACTGTAATGCCTATTTCTCACCTAAAACGTTTTCAGAAACATCTTGTAGTGTACTGTTTAAATGTAATCAGTTTGATTGATTGATCAGTTGAGGAAATACAAAGCAACGCCCACCGGCCGGAGAAAACTTTCTCATTTTACAGCTAAACAGTACACTATAAGATGTTTCTGAAAACATTTGAGGCAAGAAATAGGCATTACAGTAACAGAATATTGATTCATATTTGATCAGCGCTGCCTAGTTTGACCGTTTGATCAGAGTTCAGCAGTGAGTGACAGCTGCCTCCGTTGAATGAACAGCCAATAGGAACGCTCTCTTTCTCTAATGACCTGTGAATTTTCTAAAGCCTGAAAACAGAGACATGAGGAGGTGTAGAAGTCTAGTTTTCTCTCAGAGCACTTGAATTACAATATGCTGAAGGTTATTATAGCATTTTTGCCCAATGATGCCAAAAATATACGGCCTACTGCAGGTTTAAGAGCCATAAATGTTGGAAACCACTGCTACACACAGACAGACAGAAAGATAGATAGATAAATAGATAGAATATTCTGCCTTTGCTGAAATATCAATGAGTTCCTGGTGATGCGCTTTTAACTCGCCTCCACCGTGAAGAGAGAGTGAGGAGTCCTCTAATAAATAGCAGGTACTCTTTGACTTTCCCCTTTCCGCAACACAATTGGATTACCCTCTCTCTGATAGTCTCCTCTCTGCAGCCTGCCTGGTTGTCAGGCTCTCTTGGGGGCACCTTGGCTGCTGACAGATATCATGCACTCCGGCAACACAGCGAGTTCAGCACCGCGGACAGCTCCACAACAAACTGCTGAGGCTGAGGGCACCAGCAAACCTGTCTGTCTGTCATCTGCTACGTCACCATTACAAGCTACAGACACACACAGAAAAAACACACACAACAGCCCCTTTAATGAGCCACATATTCTCTATGTGACGCCCCCATGCAGCTCCAAAAACACCAGCAATAAGATAACTTCTCCTGCTGCTAAACGTGGTCAGCTGTAAGCCTGGATGGATTTCAACTAAGGGGGTAAATTCGACCACATGCACCTTTAATCCCGTGTAGAAAAACAGGATGCTCCTCCTCTTGTTGGTTTGTCAGAGGAAGAAGAAACAATGACGCCAGAGAGATGGCTCCTCGCTGCGCTCTGACAACCAATTACATAACGTCAGAGCTGGAGAGCTCTCATTAACATCATCCGCGTCCATTTCACCGAGAAACACTCACATATTAAGCAATTCCTGACTCCTATCCAGAGCATTGCTCCCGATAAAAACCCACTCACTGTATGCATACATGATCACGACATGTTTGATCGACGTTAGGCACGCTCCTGTCCTCTTGTTTACCCGTTTGACGCATGGAAAGGAAACATAAAATGGCAATCATCTCATCCTCCAGCCTTGACCACCATCATCTCCATCTATATGCTATGGTGCAGGCCTATACTTAGCAATGGCATCATATCTGTTTTGATATATCATATCTGTAGAGAATACTTAAGCAGATAAACATACAGCATTGGTAATCCACTTTGGACACTGAGGTCAAATTTTGCTTTTCGAAGCTGCATAGTAAAAACAACACCCTGCATCATGCTTGTCGTTTCAAAGAGGAAAGCAATAACATTAGCAATACTGTGCAAAAAACAAAACTCAAGAATACAAGCAAAGCATGTAGTATAGTAATCCAAGATGATGCAAGATTCACCCTTGGCGTATATGCACACCATTTAAAATGACGCATGCATAATTGAAAATATGGCTATTGCGAATGAAATCTGTAATACTTCTTGGTCGGTATCGCAGCAGCAGAGAGGGAATGAGACATTATCCAAACGATGTGGAAAATGATGCCAGATTCCTTTATCCCTGCGTCGCCTGAAAGGATGCTCAGCTCCTCTTACTAGTGCACCAATGTGGCATCAACACACACACACACACACACACACACACACACACACACTGACTTACCAGAGATGCTGCTGCTGCTGCTGCTGAAGCGCACTACCACTCAATAGCCTATGCTGCAATTTGTTCAGTATTTCCCCTTGCAGTGACAGAAGGTGACCCTGCGTTTCTCTCTGCAAAGACTCTGCATCCACTAGATCACGATGCGCGCAGCGAGGGGGGAGCTCCACGGCACGGGCACGCGCATCAAGGGGGTGGGGGGTTGGTTTGTGGGATGGCCCAGAGATTTCTCTTCAATGGACGACAGAAATAGGAAACTGAGATCAAAACAAACCATGAATGCAACTTGGATGCTAAGGACTTTTCAAATTCCCCCTCCCAACATTAGAGCTTATAGGGGAGCTTTGCCAGATGTGTTAGCATCTGCAGGTGGGGTTGGAGTGGGTCATTTGCATTTTTATGTTGTTTTTTTTATCATTAAAGTTTTATGTGGATCATATTTGAGTCTGTGGAAGAATGTTTTTTCATTATAGTTATTGACAATTTCTAAAATAATATGGCAGTTTCAATAATGGGGAGAGCCCCAAATTATGACTTCCTCTCTCCAGCCAATGAGGAGAGGGGAAAAAAGGAGGCGTTGCTGCTTTTTCTTGTCAATCACGCCCACATTGCACTCCCACTGCATTACACTGCAGTGGGAGGGAGATGGAGTGTTTTTGTACTTTTAAACCTGCAGTCGGCAGAATTTTTTTGACATCATTGGGCAAAAAATTCCATAATAATCTTTCAGCATTTTGTAATTCAAGTGTTCGGAGAGAAAACTAGACTTCTGCACCTCCTCATGGCTCTGTTTTCAGGGTTTTAAAAAATCTCCCGTGACGGGAGACTTTCAGGTCATTTCAGAGAGAGAGCGTTCCTATTGGCTGTGGTCTGGCTGCTGGGCGGTGCTTGGTATTTCCTCAACAGATCTCAATATGTCTGTTGGGTCACAAACTTTCTCATTTTACAGCCAAACAGTACACTACAAGATGTTTCTGAAAACATTTGAGACGAGAAATAGGCATTACAGTAACAGAATATTGATTAATATTTGATCAGCGCTGCTTAGTTTGACCGTTTGATCGGAGTTTGCGAGTGAGAGTGACAAATATATTTTTTTTATCCCTTTTTGATTGCGCCATGAATCACACATATGGCGTTTGTCGATTTTAAAAGATAATTTTGCAAGTCAAGAAAGTCAAATTTGTTGTAAAACTGTTGAAGTATAAGACTGAAAATATGTAGTTAGAAGGACTACACACCGAAAAGGCGCATAGTAACGTTTGTTTTCTCTGAAGCTATGATGCCTGTGTGTTTCATACTGGGATGTCTCTGGATAAAACACATCAGGTAAGATAACGTTTCATTTGTGTTTGGAACATAGCTAAGTTAGCTAGCTAGCTAATGTTGGTGACGTTTATTATGCGAGACCATGGCTGTATAAAGAGAACTGGATACAGCGTTGGAGGCGAGGCCTCATTCATTCCTATGAAAGTTGCTCAATGGCGCACAATGCCAAAATGGCTCGACTTCCGAGTGGAAAAGTACTGTTCCTGGGGGCTTGGGAAAATAGCTAAGTTAGCTAGCTAGTGTTGGTGACGTTTATTTCGCGAGACGAGAAATGTAGTTCACTGAGCGGTTTCACACAAAACTAAATTATACTACGACAAACTGCGACTTTCTTGACTTGCAAAATTAGGTTTTAAATTGACAAACATCATATGTGTGATTCATGGCGCAATTGAAACGGGATCAAAAAAATATTTGTCTCTCACTCTTGACTACCGTACATATTTTATCAAAAATAAGGTCCCATGATGGTCCACCGGAAGGGCCAGGACTTCACCTCTCTATCTCCATCAACGGTCCACACAAGTGCACAAGGAGGGTCTGTTCACCTGCTGGTTTATATGGCTGTGCAGAATTCTTATATTTGGATCCAAGTGCTCTGTCAGTGGCAGCACAATATGACAGTGCTGCATAGTGAAAGGGTCAAAACCATTGTAAACGGAGAACTGACCAAGCAACCCAGAGGTGAGCTACAAAAAGATAATAATGGAGGAGGAGGAGGAGAGTAGCACTGAAATCTTACAATCTCTGTGGGGTTTTTTTCACTTTTGGATGACTGACTTATGTTTGGAAGAGCCAAGGTCAGATTTGCTGTGACTGTTAGCTTGCTAAAAATACATGACAAATGGAGTTAGGTTGGTTCATCAATGTGAGAATTTCACTAAAATCACAAAATCCAAATAATGGTGTTTTGTGTATATTGGTGCCTTCAAATGAAACTTGTGAGCTTGTGTTTACAACATGAGAAGTTGCTAAGCAACGGCAATATTAACGTTACTGTCGGTGTCTGGAAGCCAGAAAGGCTAACAATTTATCAAGCTGTAGCATGTGGGTAACATTATGTAGTAAATGTAAAGGCATAATGACAGAGGAAAGAGATTAGTCAGTTGGGAATATCAACATTTTCCTCAGACATATCATACAATTACAAAGAAAAACAATATATTACTAAAATTACAATGTATTAACTTATTATATTCCATAATTAATTAACTTCCATGGCCTCCGCCATTTCTGACAGCATCAACAAACACGTCACAGCTCGTGAACTCTGAGCTTTCAGAAACGTTCCACTTAAGAGGGCATGAATAAGATAAGAAGGGGGCGTTCATATGGATTCTTCTCCTGAACACTGTAAACACGGCCCCATTTGAAGGCACCATTTGTAAAGCGTTTTAGTCCTGTGTCTAATGGTTGCATCGCATCCCTCTATCAATCAAGTAAATAAAAAACAATTTTGAGTATAAAATTCATTTATATTTTTCTCTTTATTGACTCAAAAACTTCCTGATTGTTATTTGTAAAGAAATTACAACATGTCTGAGGTTTTGAGCATAATCACCAGACGCTCACATTGCAGGCTCTTTCCATTACCATTCCCTTTTTAGTTCACTTTGTATTAATGGACAAATCATAAGACAAAAAAACATCTGCTTTCACTCTTTATGGATTGATGCAATGATAAACATTTTGAAATTTCATCTGCCCGTGAGCCCGACAGAGGCAACGTGCTGATTATCTAGTCTCCAACAAAAAAAGAAAGAACTGAAAACACATCTCTGTTCGATCAGGGGAAAGAATATTCTTGTTTTTTTTGCAGCGCTGGTTCTTTCAACTCTCAGTTGAGCAAAGCGCCCTGCCAAAGCCACTCAGCATCTAACACAAACAGGGCGAAGAGAGGAGGTGTTTGTTTTGTGGAGATGAGGTTGCTGGAGGAGCAAATGCCTTAAAGTAGATTAGCTGGTTTTGGTCTAGCTCTTATAGGAGCAATAACTTTATGCTCATGATATAATGATACAGACTGTTTATTTGATCACTCCATTTCTCTTGTTACATATAAATGTGTGAATGCTCAGGGACTGTATCCACTGCATGCATAACCTTGACCCCTAACCTACACAAAACATCAAACAATCACATGCAAATGATTTAATTCAAACATATATTAGACTCTTAAACACTGACAGCTCTCACAGATTGTCAAAAGGAAATATTTTTCTCTTCCCTTCCTTTCTTTCTGCTTTGATAAAACAATGCAATCTCAGACTATAATGCCTCCCTCTCTCTGCTGTGGTTATACTTTATGCTGCTGAGGGAAATTCAACCTAACTGGAAGCAATTATATTGTGAGAATTTTCTGTACCAATTAAATTCTCTTTGAATTCACAATGTTAGAAAAACTAAAGCATTCTGAAGAAGGAACCTGATCGCTTTGGTATCCACTGTGTGTGGTCTATGGTTTGTTTTGATCTACTGACAGATAACAGTTTACATTATAGTGCACCAACTAAATATAGAAGTCAGTTTTAACTGAATATCCAACATTTACATGGTCATGGGAAATCACAAGTTCTACCCTCAACATACTCTTGTTAACTCAAAGGTGTTTAGTGACATCTAGTGGCAACAGACTGGCAGTGCAAAAAACAACTGTAAACACGGTGAAGATACTATAGCTGGCATCTCAATTCCTGATTTTTTGCCTCCTCGTCTCCTCGCTCCTCGGGCTTCTGACCCGGAAATCGATCTCAGAAAAAAAGAAAGTCAGAGAGAGAACTTTTTTACACATTTCCATTCAGTCACATGTGAGGCTGATAATTCCTGATTGTCGGGTTTGACAGACATCATTTCAATTTTCCCTGAACATTTAGCCCAATAAATAATTTCCAGTGTCAGAATATCAATATATACAGACGCTAATAATGAATAACTAATATAAAGGCATTGTGCCCCATAGTGCATTATGCTGAAATGGTCTGTAAACAGGACTCAGTCCACAGTATAAATACAGACTGCAGCTGTTATTCATGTGCATTCATTGTTAAACAGATAACAGGATACTGAGAGAAAGCACTGCTGATAATAACTGTGTGTCTTTATAAGTATTTTAGATCAGTTCAGACATAAACAGCTGTTAAAGCCGACTGACAGCTGATCCAGCTGTGATCAGCTGCTGCTGTCATCAGCTGCTGCTGTCATCAGGAACGGACATCGCTTCATGTGACGCTTCAGAGGAAAGGATGTCTCAGTTCTCCTAAAACATATTATTTCCTCTCTCCTCGTGTCTCTTCCTCGCCTCCTTCGCTCGTATCTCCAGTGGGCGGGACTAAGACGCGAGGAGAGGAGTCGAGGAGAGGAATCGAGCCGTTTAAAACTCAGAAATGGAAAAGGCCCTATGAGATGCAATTATGTTTGTGTGATAAAAGTTATGTTATATGTGACATACTATATATACAAATATTTGACCAATTTAAACATTTTTTTTTATTCAGGCCAATCATTGTTTATTGTCTATAGTAACAATGATCGTATATATGTGTCATAGCATCATTTATCTTTATGGAGGCAGAAAAGATTTATAAACATGTTAGTTAACGTTGACTAGCAAGTATACTTGACAACCCTCCCGATTTTCCCGGGAGGCTCCCGGATTTCATTGTCCTCTCCTGGTTTCCTCCCAGGGTCACAATTCTCCTGATTTATGGCAAATTTTCAGACTATTTTTCCCATTCGTTATCTCAACCCGTTTCTGACGCTGTACAGCGTGAACAAGCCCTACTGTTTCCACCCAGACAACAATAGAGCTACATCAAATGAGAGCTGTCTATGCTCGTGAGTTGCAACACAGCACAGTTTGAGCTGTGCTCGCCGATGGTTCAGCACAGATCACGGCGTGCAGCGCCAGAAGTTGAGCTTTGTTTCGAATCACAGTTTGCATTCTCAGATGTATGTGATATCTGTATTCTGGCACCCAAACAACACAGAAGGAAAACATTTTCAATGTGTAACCTTTTGCCCTCTGCTAGTGTTAGCCTCAAGTCAAGGCCTATTCCAAGAGACTGGTACACAGGTTTTGGTAAATGGGGTATGACACATGCGCAGTAAAATCTCATCTACACTCGCCGAAATTGAGCCAATAGCAAAGCACGACCGCAGCTCCAGTTCCACTGCGCATGTGTCATAACCTAGCGCTCAAAACCGTGTACAAGCCTCTCTCAAAATGCCTTGCCTCAGTCTTTCCTGTTTTTCCTCCAGCTAACACCGTGACGTAGTCGTGATGTCACACAAAATGGTCTCTAAAAACATTTTTGTTTAAAACCTCATCTGTAGTTCCAATTAATTTCTGACATCATCAACATTCTAGAATGATAATTGTTAGTTGGCTGTGATCTCACAAACACACATTCCACATTCCATGGAATGTGGAATGTGTGTTTGGGAGATCACAGCCAATAGAAGAATGTGGATAGACATATACTGTATGTCTGCTCTGGACAACTGGACAAGAAGCAACTTTTGGACCAAACTTCTCCACTGAAATCCAGCTGAAATCACTCTAACAACTGAACTGATCACGATACCCTCTGTAGCTGATAACAAGTATGTCACTATTTTATTTTCTCTCTGAGTCTCTGGGGTCAAGTGAATCTGTAACTTTTGGGCTAGGCGATATGGCCAAAATCTTCTATCCCAATATAGATAATTTAATATCTCAATAATGATATATATCACGATAAAGCACATTTTAGGGTAATTCAATATATAAATAGTCTATATATAAAGGCTATTTTTTGTACACTCCTGTGTAAATTAAATACTTGAAAAGTACTGAGTATTTTTTCAGGCAACACTTTATAATAACCATCATTTATAAATTTAATTAAACTTATGTTTACTAATTATTAGTAATGCTATAATATCTGTTACTTAATTATTATTTTGCATAACCATCCATCCATCTGCATAACATTAAATAATTAGTTTATGAATTTGATATTGTATCATAGCTGATAGGAAACAATAACAATTACCTTCTGATTAAATTAGTAAAGTATTTATTAACAGTTTATTGTTGCACACATTATAACATTTTATATAAAGTACTATATTCGTTAATGATTACCAATTGATTTGTAAACTTTTAAGAATTTGTTTGTAAAATATCTTTAAACATTAAATAGATAGATGGGCCAGAAACCAATTATTAACTATCTATCTAAATAATATTTATAGATGCTTTACAAAGTATTATTAACCATTTAACAAGGTATTATAATCATCAGTTGCAACTTTATAATAGCCATCCAAATAATGTTTATAGATGATTTAAAAACCAATTTCTTCAAGGATTACCAATAATTTCATAATCATTAACAAATACTTAATGTTGTATATAAATGTTATGTGTGCAACAATAAACTGTTAAAATAACACTAGTATTAATAACTAATATTTACACATTAGTAAATATTAATAATAATGTCATGGTTTGTTAACAGACAAACTAAAATAATTATTAACTAAATTTTAATTAACTATCAATTTACCATTTATAAATAATGGTTATAAAGTGTTACCCAATAGTTTGATTTAAGTACACTGGGGTATTCCCAAGAGCAGAATTCTTATCAATTCCGATTTTCTGAGAAATTGAAGTTAGTATGTGCTCGTTATTATCCGTTTAGACAACATAATTGTAAATCATGATATATCAATAGATGATTTAATCACGATACGATTCCATTGAAAGACGTTGGATTATCATATTGAAATATCGCTCAGCCCTACTTAGTGGAATGACGAGTAAAATATACAACATTAGTATCTTAGTGTATATTTATAACTGAAGTGTTTTAATTAACAAGAAGTCATGGGGGAAGGAACAGCAGGTGGCTTCTTGTAAATTACCTCTATAATTTAAGTACAGTGTACTTAGATTAATTGTTCACCTCAATTCAAAATGTTCTTTGGTGGCAATCAAAACAAGCTGGAAAAGTATTTGTCTGTGCAAACACTGGGTAATCTGATTAAAATCATTAAAGTGGGGCTTTAAAATACTAATTAAACACTTATTGAGGCAGGCAAACATTAAATTATGGACATTGGAAATAACATATTCACACTTTGCTTTCAGCTTTATTTGCAGAAATGGCAACTGACGTCAAGACATCAAACTTAGACAACTACGAAATGCTTCATGTCCTGGGAGAGGGAGGCTACGGAAAGGTTGTAGGATGTTACAAACGGGACACCGACGAAATTGTGGCTGTGAAATTCTTAAAAAAAACGAGATTTTCACAGCACCTCGACCGAAGGGAGGTGAGCTACTTTTTGATGATCTTTTTTTTTTTTTTTACTAATGACATTGCTTGAGTCATTATGAATATGTGCAATCACATAAACTGTTGATGACTGTTTCAAACTTGTCATTTATCCCCAGATGTTCATCTTGGAAAAGCTCCGATGTTTGGACCCTGATGAGTCCAGGATCATCAAATGCTTTGAGTGGTACCACGACAAAGAAACTGCCTACATGGTGTTTGAGATGCTGGACATTAGCCTCCAACGCTTCATGGCTCGCAGAAAATGGGCTCCTTTGCCATTGGATGGCATAAGGACCATCATCAAAGATGTAATTATACCAGATAGTAGATAGAATTGAAGCTCTATCGGTTTTCCACTCTGGCACATCCTTATTTACATATATTCTGTGACTGACTTCACTTGCAGTTGGCCTCAGCATTAGCTGCCCTGAGGAGTGTCGGTCTGATCCATACAGATTTGAAGATGGACAACATCATGCTGGTGGATCACAAGAAGCAGCCATTCAGGGTGAAGCTCATTGACTTTGGCTTGACTCTGCGGAAATCCGAAGCCTGGTCAGGACAAGGTGTTCAGCCTTTGCTGCACAGGTGAGACCTTTGTATTAGAATTGCTTGGATTCAAGTTTCCTGCCATTTATTGATATTAATGTACACCTCTCTGCTGGAATGTATTTCTAATATTTTCTTCTGTATGTAGTATTTTCCCTTAGAAGGTTTTTTCATTGCTCTTTCTAAAAAGAATGAAACTTGATACCTTAGTTTGGTGCACTCCCAAACTCTCGTCAGAGCTGGAGTGCTTTCATGTTAACAAAATAATTGTCATAATTTCTTGGCCAAATTTGTTTTACTATACAGCACAGTGCTATATATCTATTGAGCTTGGATTATGGTCAGAAAACCCCAATATCCCCAGTATCATGTTTCAGCTTTTAAGATAAAGAAACATCGTGCCAAGCCTCATTGAACAGAGTTGCTTGAAAAGCTTTCTATAAGTGCGAGAGAAATTGTTGAATTCAAGGGCCCACTTGGCATCCTTATATTGATGCTGTGCATTCTTATTTTGGGGCAATTTATGCAATGGCCAGAGTTGTATTTTCATGCTTTTAAACATGACAGTGTTCTTCATTTATTTGTTGCTGTTCTTCCACATGCAGGTCTCCTGAAGTCATTCTGGGCTACCCATTCTCTGAGGCCATTGACGTCTGGGCTCTCGGCACAATGATGGCCAAGCTCTCCTTCGGCTTTTCACTTTTCCCGGGGGTTCATGAGTATGATGTGGTAAGTATTATTGCTGGTTTATTTCTATATCTTTCTTAATGTATGTAGTAATATTTCTTTTGACATGTACTAATATTAAAAGGTTCGTCATTTTTAATACTTTGGCTTCTTTAAGTGGAGTCGCACCAAACAAAGTGCTAAGAAGACAACTACTCTACAGCTAGAGGCTCTGCAAGACTGTGCTTAAGCACATTGCTGCTTTGAGCTAAATGCTAAAATGCTAATGCTTAGCAGGTTTAACGTTTACTATGTTCATCATCTTAGTTAGCGTGTTAGCATGCTAATATTTGCTAATTAGCACTAAACACAAAGTACAAGTATTTAGTCATGAACCAAGGTATTGGGCAACTGAAATTGTTGACCTGATGGTGGCGCTAGATTAAAAGAGAAAGGATTACCAAAGTGATTACAATCTTGAGGGCAACATGAATATGGCAATCCATTCGGTAGTTGTTGAGACATTTCACTCAAAGACACAAATGTCAGCCTCATGGTGACGCTAGAGGAAAAGTCAGAGGATCACCAAAGCCGGTAGTGTTCATAGTTTGGGAGGATGTCTACAATACATTTCATGTTAATCATTCATGTTGAGATATTTCAGTCTGGACCTAAGTGGTGGACCGACCGACTGACCGACCGACCGACAGACAGCCCACCCAACAATGCAATCCAAAAGCCATCGAGCATGGCTTAACATTTATAAAGTAGTCAATAATGATGTTTCGTTGTGTTTTGTCTCCAGCTGCGTTACATCACTGACCTCCTGGGTGAAGTTCCGCAGAAACTTGTGAAGGCTGGGAGAAGGACAAAGCTCTACTATCAAGGAAGAGCAAATTTCTTCATGAACACGGAATGGACAATGAAGGTATAGTATCACAACCTTCTTTGACTTCACTAGCCAAACATGAACTATCCTGTATAAGAACATTTTCTGTCAGTATAAAAGCGGTAACTCTGATGAAGAGATAACTCAAGTAGATTTTGTCTTCTTTTAGACGCCAGAACAGTTTTCCAAGGAAACCAGCCAGAGCACAGAAGAACACAGGGCATACCAGGCTCCCTCTCTGAAAGAGCTGACAACGGTAGGTTGTCAAGTAGATGTTGCTTGCAGAGGAGCCCACAAAATAAATCTCACAATTTTCATGAACCAGGAGGGTTATTTTGTCTAATGTTAATTTTTACTCAATTTAGATGAACATACTCCGAGGAAACAAGGAAGAGGAGGCTGATAGGAGCGCTTGTTTTGACCTGATGGACAAAATGCTTCAGATGGATCCCAAGGAGAGGATTACCCCAAACAAAATCCTGGCACATCCATTCATAACGGGGAGCTACGTCAACAAAGGGTGGTAAGTGTGGCTGTATGATATTAGGCCTCTTCTTGGCACAAAGGTTATTAGACACCAGTAGGCATTGTAGATTATTTTACTGGCTGGTGTAATGTGAATTGTGTGCAATTTGAACATGATAATTATAGTGTAAATTTATCCATTGGCAGCACAATGTCCACAGTCGTTGAGGTCAAAAAGCGCCCTGCAGAGACCAAGGTTGATGTCTGGTAAGTGATGATTTATATTTTTGTTTTGGATTGTGTGGTAGTAAGGGCATATTTTTGTACTATCATTCTGAAACACTTGTTCTTGACTCGGCATGCTTCTAACTTCTGCTCAGCACCAAATGGCAGACAGACACAGTTAGTTGTAGAGTAGAGTAGCTGGGGAACATAGTGGAACATTTAGCTGCTAAGGAGCCCGATATTTCCTCTAGGAGAGCTAAAAGAGAGTAAATATTGGACATACATTCATCAGGTGGACAGAAACACGACTACAAATGAATGATAATGTGGCTCCATAATGTTGGTTATATTTCTGGGTTTCCGGTGTAGCCAGCGGATATCCAAGCCAAGACTTCCTTTTCCGTGAGCTGCTCATTGTTTACTTTCCGATTAGCAACTTGAGACGTGAGACTGGAGTTGAGAGACAACGTGTACGACCGGATTGTTTCACAAGTAGCCAGTTTACAAGCTCTTTTTAAACCAATAAAAAGCTGAATCATCGTCAAACGATAGCTGGCGGGTTCCCAGATTGCATTTCGGCCAATGCGTTCCGCCTCTTTTGCTCTCCACACGGACTGCTTACCTTCATTCAACCAAAGCCTGCTCGAACGTGATTCGTCAATACTACTCGATTCTACTTGTGAATGCAGAATCGATTTATTGAGATTATTGCAGGTTGAGGTAACATGTCGTATGAACTTCACAGCTGGACATTTACCGAATGTGGAATTAGCGCAACTTGCTACAATACACAAGTACAAGTAGACTTTTTTTTAGAAGTCCATTTATATTAGATACTCATTACCACAACACTTGGAATATGGGAGAAATGGCAGGTAGTGGTAACAGTGTTTTAGACGACAAATGGGCAGCATGGCTCGAGAACTCGTAGGCCCCCCTTCTCAATCACCTGTAACAGCATTTATGAAATTCCTGCTGTTTGCCAGCAAAATACACCACACTAGACATATAGCAAATGTCCATTCACCTCATTGAACTATTATAGGTGCTATCAAAAGAAGTAACGGCAGGCGCGCCCTTGCCATCAAAAAGATAATGTCCCTATTTCCCTCTAATCTGGACAGGCAATGCTTTTTTGTTCTAGTATGGACCAACAATGACTCCGTGTATATGTGTGTTTATATAGTCCCCAGGCTGTGGAGAAGAAATCCCACCATCCAAGGGTTGAGAAATCCAACTCTCCAAAGGATGAGAAATGCAACTCTCCAAAGGATGAGGAATACAACTCTCCAAAAGATGAGGAATACAACTCTCCAAAAGATGAGGAATACAACTCTCCAAAGGATGAGGATGCTAGAGACTCAAAATCGGTCAGTGATTCGATTGATAGCGGCCTCTCTAGTAACAAAGACAGCCCATTTGAGGACTTGGACAGCGTGATCATCCCATTGGCTCCTCAAAACAGTCCAGAATCCTTTCACACACCTGGTAGGAAATATTCACCTCCACCCCTCCTTCCACTCTCCATTTACAGTAATTCCTTCATGCATCATGACTTCACGATTAAAACACCGACTATACTTATAATTTGCAGGGGCCATTGAGCCCAAGAAGAGGGAGAAGAGAGGAATCCAAAGATTCTTGTCCACCTTGAAGAGGAACGTTTTCTGCTGCTTCTGTGCGCCAAAGAACGGCGATGAATGAAACAGCGAGTCCCTCGATAAGAGTCACTGACCGGTGAACGGCTGAGACCAAAGGGGACCATAAACGCCTGTCATAGAAGAACTCCTACTCCTACTAAGGTATGCAAACTAGGATGAGTACAACTTAACATGTGATGCTGTATTTGAAAGTTGTGCTGCATTTTTTTTTAATCATTTAAAAACGTTAATGCCATGTCTATGAATCAAATGTCATTAATGACACCAACATTTCCACAACCTTTTCTCAACAGCCTTCCAAAATATAGTCCAGGAAGAAAGCTACCACCAGAAGCTACACGTCTGTGACTTGGAGTCCCAATAATCAAGGCCTATTGAAGGAGGCTGGGACACGGGCAGACACGGGTCTTGGGGTATAACACATGCACAGTGTAACTGAAGCTGCGTAGTGCGTTGCGATTGGTTCAATTTCGGCGAGTGCAGACCAGATTTTACTGCGCATGTGTTGTACACCAAAGATATGACGCGGCGATGACGCGTGACCCAGTCTCCTTCAATAGGCCTTGACAATAATCAGACTGGTTAGCCATTTTTCCTGAAGAACCACTCCACAACCACTCCATCCGACACATATTATCCGTCTGTCCGTTCTGGAAGAGGGATCCCTCCTCTGTTGCTCTTCCTGAGGTTTCTTCCATTTTTACCCTGTTAAAAGGGTTTTTCTGGTTAAGTTTTTTCTCATCCGATGGTGGGTCGTACTGTAAAGGACAGAGGGTGTCTTATGCTGTACAGATTGTAAAGCCCCCTGAAACAAGTGATTTGTGTTATTGGGCTATACAAATGAAATTGACCTGAATAAGAGCCTGTGGTTTTGATAATCGCTGGAGAGTAGAGTGTGGGAGCATTGGCTGGTGGCCTGTGAAGGGCCGCCGATACAATACTTTCACGCTACCTCTTGCTGATTGCTGCACCGTGGTGGAAAAGGAAGTAGACAAACTTCGAAGTCAGCTACAACAGCATGGAGTTGAGTGAGGAGTGATAAAGGAATGGGAAGGCTAGTGGGAGTGGGAGGAATAAACAGGATAAATAAATAAATATCTTTATAAAATAACCACATGGTAAACCTATTTTTGTAAACTCCTGTGTGCATTAAATACTTGACAAATGAAAAGCACAGAGTATTTTCTCATTTTAAGAACTTGAGTGCAAAATAAACATAATTTTAAGTGAAATTATAGAGAAAAAACAAATAAATGTAACCTATATCGCTGTGATGGTCACAGCCACACAGGGTAATATCATTCCGATTCACACTCTCTCATCTCATTAGTTTACTACCTACACAGGTTCATTTAATTTGCAGCCAACTATACCTTTACAATTAACATCACTTATTTGTGTTTAACCTTATATAGTTTAGATTCACACATTAACACTGTGACACACATATTATTATTTGTTATATTAATCATTTGTTTCTTTGTTTGAGTTGGCTGTTGGGGGAGCTGACTTCCTGGTGGAGATAGGGGCGTGGCTGAAGACTCAAACCAAGTGCTGCCATGAGGACTCAAACTGGGCCAAACCAAGTGCTGCAATGTTATGGGGGGGATTTGGTTGTAGTTAGTTCTGCTTGGTATTTAATTATATTTTGTGTCCATCTTGTTTACCCCTTTGTGTTCTATTTTGGTTTGGCTAAGCCCTATATATATCTGCCCTCATGGTTCATTGTTTAGGTTAGTTTTTGTTCAGTTAACATCTGGTTTAATAGTGGGAATAAGTATTTTTATATTACTTTAACCTCTTTTTTGTTAGACCTAGGTATTCAATTATTGTTTAATAATGTTTTGTTATTTTTTGGCTGAATAAAAAGCCCAAATTATTTCAACAACTCCTGTTTCCTCGTTGCTTCACTGCTTGGTCCCTTACAATCGCAATAGAAACGATATACATATATATATATATATTTATATACAGTATATATCATCATATTGCTCAGCCCTAGTGGTGATGAGGTTTGAGGGGGAAGGAGGCGTAAAGAAAATGGGACTGTAATTTATCAATACAATGTTCAAGTCCTTTTTGTAAAATTATTATTTATTATTATTTAGTATGATGAATACTGTTCATCATAACTTTTTTTAATTTGTCCATCCATCCATCTTCAACCGCTTATCCGTCATCGGGTCGCGGGGGCAACAGCTCCAGCAGGGGACCCCAAAATTCCCTTTCCCGGGCCACATTAACCAGCTCTGACGGTGGGATCCCGAGGCGTTCCCAGGCCAGAGTGGAGATATAATCTCTCCCCCTAGTCCTGGGTCTTCCCTGTGGTTTCCTCCCAGCTGGTCGTGCCAGGGGGCATCCTTACTAGATGCCCGAACCACCTCAACTGGCTCCTTTCGACGCAAAGGAGCAGCGGCTCTACTCCGAGTCCCTCACGGATGACTGAGTTTCTCACCCTATCTCTAAGGGAGACGCCAGCCACCCTGCTGAGGAAACCCATTTCGGCCGCTTGTACCCGCGATCTTGTTCTTTCGGTCATGACCCAGCCCTCATGACCATAGGTGAGAGTAGGAACGAAGATTGACCGGTAGGTCGAGAGCTTTGCCTTCCGGCTCAGCTCTCTTTTCGTCACAACGGTGCGGTAAAGCGAATGCAATACCGCCCACGCTGCTCCGATTCTCCGACCAATCTCACGCTCCATAGTCCCCTCACTCGCGAACAAGACCCCGAGGTACTTGAACTCCTTCACTTGGGGTAAGGACTCATTCCGTACCCGTAGTAGGCAATCCATCGGTTTCCTGCTGAGAATCATGGCCTCAGATTTAGAGGTACTGATCCTCATCCCGACCGCGTCACACTCGGCTGCGAACCGATCCAGTGAGTGCTGGAGGTCGCAGACCGATGATGCCAACAGGACCACATCATCTGCAAAAAGCAGCGATGAGATCCTCAGTACACCGAACTGCAAACCCTTCTCCCCCCGACTACGCCTCGATATCCTGTCCATGAATATCACGAACAGGGATGGTGACAAAGCGCAGCCCTGGCAGAGGCCAACCCCCACCGGAAACGAGTCCGACTCGTTGCCGAGGACCCCGAACACAGCTCTCGCTGTGGGCGTACAGGGATTGGATGGCCCTGAGAAGTGCCCCCCTCACCCCATACTCCCGCAGCACCCCCCACAGTATCTCCCGGGGGACCCGGTCATACGCCTTCTCCAAGTCCACAAAACACATGTAGACTGGATAGGCATACTCCCAGGCCCCCTCCAGGATCCTTGCGAGAGTGAAGAGCTGGTCCGTTGTTCCACGGCCAGGACGGATCCGCCTTGTTCCTCTTCAATCCGAGGTTCGACTATCGGCCGAACCCTCCTTTCCAGCACCTTGGAGTAGACTTTACCAGGGAGGCTGAGTAGTGTGATACCCCTGTAATTGGCACACACTCTCTGGTCCCCCTTTTTGAACAGGGGAACCACCAACCCGGTCTGCCACTCCTTAGGCACTGTCACCGACTTCCACGCAGTGTTGATGAGACGTGTCATCCAAGACAGCCCCTCCACACCCAGAGCCTTCAGCATTTCTGGATGGATCTCATCAATCTGGTACCACGTACACTTATGAGCATCCTTATGTTCGAACATGGTGTTCGTTATGGACAGTCCATGACTAGCACAGAAGTCCAACAACAAACGACCACTCGGGTTTAGATCCTCCCAATCACGCCACTCCAGGTGTCTCCATCGTTGCCCATGTGCGCGTTGAAGTCTCCCAGCTGAACTATGGAGTCCCATACTGGAGCCCCTTACAGGACTCCATTCAGGGTCTCCAAGAAGGCCGAATACTCCGAACTGCTGTTCGGTGCATACGCACAAACAACAGTCAGAGTTTTCTTTTATTTATTTTTCCACTCCAATCTGTTTAACACGGAGAAAAAAGTAGAAGAGGCAAGAAAGCTGCTGTGTGTAGGAAGAATTAGGGGCAGTGAAAACAGCACCAGTGTGTGCTCTTCAAGTTGAGGCAGGAGATATGCCACTGTAGCTCCGTAGGAAACAGCTGATGGCCAATTATTACTGGATGAATCCAAGGCCCTGCCAGAAGTGACCAGCCGTCCGCTGTAAAGATAAATTGAGTATAAATCTTTGGATGCCTATAGTTAACTACACTCTCAGAAAGGATGTGTCAATATCAACACAACCTGTGTTAAAATCCTACACATCAATTAGTTGAATTTGGGTCAACACATGTTATGTTAATTGTGACGCATTAAGTGTGTCAAGGATATTAACACAGTAACTGTGTCAGCTAGATTAACACAGAGATGTGTAATGATGTGTTAATACTAACAGAGTTATGTGTGCAAATATTAACACATTCATGTGTTGCTCAAACTTACAGTTAAAATCACAAATCTCACTTTATAACAATGAAAATGTCACTTGGAATTTTTGAGAATTCTTTATTATTATTTTAACAACAAACAAAAAGACATTTACTCAACATTTCATGAAATTAAACAGTTGAAGATAAATTCATGAAGTTAACTGTTCTTTATAAAACCTTATACTGTATCTAGGGTTGATATAAATCTGGTTTACCTTAAAACCATCACAGTAATCTTGCGAGATTGCTCTTGTGAATGTACTACACGGAGATGCCAGCGAAGTTTCCTGATCTCACCAAGAACTGTCTGTTTACATACAGTATACGGCAATGATACACGCCAAGTTGATTTAGGCCAAAGCCTGAAGCTTGCCAAAGAGCTCCACCACTTTGGATTGTCTCTCAGTCTTTGACACTGGCAAGTCATGGATATATTCAAGAAAGATGAATAATTAAGCCAGCTGAGTGTGATAAGCAACATTGCATACCCAGATAAACTTGAGCAGCTTATCCAAGGCACAGGTTAGGCTGTCATCATGCAGTGGAATGGCGACCTTGTCACTTCTGGCAACAATGACGAACTGGTGTGCTTGGCTGGTCAGAGGCTGATGCACACTGGCTGTGGCTAATGGGTCCTCAAGGATCTCTCATCGCTGTTATAAAGCGAAAGGATGCTGGTCCCAAGCTTGAGAAAAGAGAAACACACTTCTTTAACATGGGTTATAACCCCAAAACACAATATTTAACAAAGTAAATCACATTTGAGATAAGAAAAAAAAATCAAGGAGCTGGACAACAAACTGGACTGAGGTGGCAGAGGAAAGAACACTCAACAGCATGCTGGCCTTACTGGACAACGCCAGCCATCCTCTGCACGACATTATCACCAAACAGAGGAGCTCGTTTAGCGGCAGGCTGCTGCAATAAACCCTCTGAGAGCAGCTGCTCATTGTGTCATGAGTGGTGCAATCCTTTGAATGGGAAAAAGTAGATGATATTAGGAAAGTAAACTCACCCACTCCGCAATGGTTGCAGTACCCCTTGAACGAAGCTTCACCTGAAAAGGTGGAACACCATCGCATTCAGCACCCGTCTGGTGGTCACTGTAATAGCATTTCTTGATGGGCAACTGGAGGAAGGTGGCCAGTTGCATCAAGCTGCTTTCGTATGTGATGCATGCAGGCTGGTCAATGATGTCCCCTTCACAAATGACTCGCTCAGGGCGAGGGAGGGAGGGCATGTTACAGGCCAAGAGTTGCTCTGCGTCATCAGTTTGTTCCTGTGCTGGCGCATCCCCACGGTTGTGTATGTCCAGTACACTTTCCTCAAGACCAACAATGGAGAGTCCATCAATGGCCTTCTGTAAGGCACCACCAGCTCTCTGTGGGGAAAACAAATATTGTAAAATGCATATATGCAGAATGAAATACACATGGAAGTTATCAAAAATAGAGGATTGAGGGACTGTTTATACCTTTTGGGTATTTATCCGGCCATGTTAGACAATATATTACTATAATATATACCGCACAGGGATGGGGGGGCAGAGTCGACATCAGATTTGTCTGAAGCCACTTGGTCCTCCAACTCAATTCTACAATAGCAAAAAATGACGACAAAAAAATCAATACCATGCTGTAAAATACACATGAAAGAAGACAGGATGTGGTGAAGACATCTGTTCCACTTACACGGTGCTCAGAAGGCTGTTTGCCTGTTCTTCATCCACTAGTACAGAATCCCCCAAAAGGTCCATGGACTTGATGTTACACACAAAACAAGTTCACAAGTTCATCACATAGTTCAACCCCCACTCCGCGTGCTGATCTGGCTGGTAAGTCAGCTGGCTTTCCGTTAAAAAGTCATTTATCAGCTGATGTTACAAAGCAACTAACACCAGATACGTGCCGTGTAACCAGGCTACTCACAACTTAGCTGACGTTATAGATAGGTGGCCTCTTCTGCCTTGCTAGTAGAACGCAATAGCTCGTGGCTAGTAGAAAACACATTTCCACATTTGCTTTATACCGTTACATCATTTGTTGTTGACTAGACGGCAGTTTGCTACGTTAGCTTGCTAGCTATTCATCCGTGTTAGCGACTAGGCTAACGTTATCAACATCAGCCAGCTATAACCACAATATCACTATATATTTCTCATGCTTGGCAGTAATATTAGCTTACCTGTCCAGTAGGAATTTTGCCAGCTCGGAATCCTTTTTGATACCCAAAACCGAACGTAGTTCCCTCCATGAATCGAAGGACCGGCCGATGTTGATCCTAGTTTTCGTCCGACGTCGGTCACTTTCTCGTTTTGCCAGACGGGCTTCACTAGATATGACTTTGTTTTTTTTGTGCTTCCCTGGAGTTTGTGTTGGAGTCTGAGTTGCGGTGGATGCTGGTCGTTTGTTTGCGTTGGGCAGACTCCATTTCTAACCAACAGTGAGCTATCGTTAGCTATCCATTTATATGAGCTGAAGAGAGCGGAAGAGAGGAGCGACACGCGAGCGCGCACAACGTCACATCCGCTTCATACCGGGTTCGGGATCCAGTCTGTTATTCAGTCAGTATAAAAGTTACAAACAGTCCCTTTAAGACAGATCCCATAACAGTTTATAAAGCAATTCCACTGATGTTGACTGGGCATTATGAGGGACAATATGAACTTTTCCTTTAAACAACATACCGGTACAAAGTCCAGTAAGTATGACATAGCTGACTTCCAAAGCATCGGGTTGAGACTGCTGCACCCCTTCCTGAAGCCGTTGGTGGAAGCAGGTGTGTGAGAACCTGCAGTATACTGTGGCACAGCTCATCTATTTGAAAAGAGCACAAGCAAAAGATTCTGTAAATGTAAAATTACTACATTCGGTGGATATTTTAATTAAAAGGGACTGTTTGTAACTTCTTACACGTACGTATAAATCACCCGGGTCGGTGTCCCATGCACGCTTGCATATGCGCGCTCGCATGTGGCTACGCTGTTCAGACTCAGACTCCAACACAAACTACACGGAAGCACCAAAACCGCAAAGTTACATCTAGTGAAGCCCGTCTTGCAAAACAGTGTTGGCCGCGGACGTAGTACGCGGGAGACCGTAGCTTTGGTCTCCAGGGCCGGAGTCTCTGCTGTACTCTGCCCCTCTGCCTGCCTGCCTGCCTTCACTCAGCTCGCTCCACCTCAAGTGCATGCGCGCTCACTCCACACTGCAGAAGACTTCGTAGCTCTGAGAATATCTGGTGAATGTACAGTGGACGTTTGTGCAGAAATAACTGCTGCAGCTCCTCCAGACCAACAGAGGTTTCCCATGTCCTGTGAAGTGACGGGGCTCCGCAGCGAGAAACGTTATCGTCTCCGACCGAGTGCCGGTGTCTCCCCTGTTCCTTTCGGCCGCTGTCGGGATGCTGAAGCAGGAAAAGCCAACACTAGGATCAGCATTGATTCATGGAGAGACCTTCGTCTGGTCAGCTAACATTACTGCCAAGCAGGTGAAATATAGAGTGATATTGTGGTTTTAGCTGACGTGTGTCGCCTCACTGTTTTGACCGATGCTCGGTCATGTCTATTTAGAGCGAGCAAGCGCGAGCCCGACGCTGACTTTCGTTGACTTAACGGCCACAGGTGTCGCTGTTAACAAGCATTTCTGATTCTTACCAACAGTCCCTTTAATAAAGTACCCTATTATATGGTTATATATTATAGATATATATTTTCTTTTTACAAATCCGGGATAGTAAAAGATTCATAAAATTAAAACTATTTACCATCATTCTGGCTTCCAGTCTGATCCAAAAAGGGGGACGACACACCCTTCTCCAAATGGACGACTCTCACCTCCCGATGAACATCTCTGCCTTCCCATCAAACAGTCTTCCAAACTCTATATCTAGCTGATATAGGAAACAGCAATCACACGTACATGTGTTAATTAGATCTAATATTACTATTTTCATGTTGGATTATTAACCATTTCCAAGTCCCACTTCAACCTCAAAGTTCATATCAGTGAATACCTGGGATAACTAATTGGGAGTCTTATAGATGGATACAAGCACCAGCTTAGCCAGTAGTCCAGGGTCTGGTGGTGGATGAGGGTCATCTGCAGACAGCTCCGTTTAGGTTACTGCAGAGGAAAAAGGAAAAAGTTTCAATACAAAATGTAATGATATAATTAACATTATAATCTGGGCTTTAAACTCAGACCCAAACAGCAACAGATATGAGACAAAACTAAAACATTGCACAAATCACCACAGCATTAAAATTACAGAGGAAACACTGAACTAGTATCATGTTCAAGTTCTCAAGTTTATAACAAACTGAATGTCATGAAAATAGGTTCAAAATGAATCGAGTTACACTCCATGTTGTAGTAAAGTTTGCATTTCTAAATGCCGCTTACTAGCGTCCGCCACTTTGGGGTAACTGCTCCAAAATGGTGGACGGGCAGACGCACGTCAAATGAACGAACAACGGTAACGTTATCTATCAAAGGATCAAAAGCACCGGCACATTTTCCCCATTCCCCACTTCATAAAGATTAAATCTTTCATCTGGTTCACTTAAAGGTCACATATTATACTCCATTTAAACTAGTTATTATAGGTCTCAGACACCTCCAAACCATGTCTCTGAAGTTTTTTTTTCAAAAAAACAATCAGATCATGCATTCCAGCATGTCTCTATAACCTCTGTTTCAGCCCATTTCCAAAAGTGCTGATTTCTGTGTCTGTAGCTCTGTAGGTCTCATATTATGCTCATTTCCAGGTTCATAGATGTATTTTAATGTTGCACTAGAACATGTTTACATGCTGCAATGTTCAAAAAACCCTTTATTCTTCTCATACTGCAGCCTGAGTCTGCCTGCCTCAGAGCCTAATTCAGCCTCTGTCTGAAAACCCCTGATTCACAGCCTGTCTCCTCCCACTCTGCTCTGATTGGTCAGCATTTTCTGTCAATCAAACGTCCTCAACAACAACAGCATCACTATCTCCCCCTCCCTCCCGGAGAAGCTCTGGAGAGAGGAGTGGAGAGAGAGGAGCTAGAATAAAGTTTATAAACCACTTTGAAGTTTATAAACCAGAAACTTCACCCAGCGCACGTTACCGGAGGAATCTGATCAGAAATCGGCGACACATGATGAACATCTGCGGTCCAGACTCCAGGTTTTCCTGACGGTTTCTCTCAGGTAAATAATACTATTTATATCTCTGTTAGTTAGCTCAGTGTTTACCTCATGCATCAACTCTGTAAACCGTAAACATACACTCTGTTTTACGTCTGTCTTTACAGATCCATCTGTGAGAAATGACCGACAGAATCATCCCAGAGGAGAGCAGACAGCTGAGAGCAGACAGCTGAGAGCAGATGGCTCTGTTTACATGGAGATACAGAGCTAACCCGGTAGCATGTAGCTAACCCATTAGCATGTAGCTACATGCTACCGCTATGACACGGTGTGTAAACACAGCGACCATCAGGGTGGAAAATAGAAGATGTGAAACAGTAGTGACTCTGTTATGGCACAAAATGGCGCCAAGGTGCTAACGTTAGCTTAGCCAAGGTTAGCTCCGTTTACTGAGCTTAAAACTTAAATTTTCTGCAATGCTAAACGAAGACAACTTCCACCGCCAACAGCTCTACTACTACAGATCTTAACTGTTTGTGTTGTTACATGTCAGCTGCTTAAAACAAGAAATATACAAGCTTAGAGCAGTCTCAGCCCGCTCAATGATAAGCGACATAACTTCACAGTATCGGGGCTCTCTGACGTTGACGTAGTGACGTCAGATAGCGGTCACTACAGCCATCAAACCTTGAGGTGAACATGGTTTCTACTCCGGCAGCAACATTCTATCGTTGTAATTTTGTTAGTGATATTGACTGGAAGAAAGTTTGGTCCCTACCGCAGAAGTTCCTTCTAACAAATAAGGTAAACGAGGTGTCATTTAATTTAGTTGATCCACAGATTCTATCCAGTGAAACATTTCTTACAAAAGTTAAAGAGTGACATAGATGTAAGTTGTTCCTTCTATGAATCACATCCTGAAACTTGCTCTCTTTATTCTGGTCAGGTAAATATACATGTGAATTGTGGAAAGATGTCAACAATGTTATAATTGTTAACATTTTCTCAGCTATTGCACTGTACTATAGAAATATTATATTTGGTTGCTATGATTACCGTGACAAAGACAGTAATGCATTTTTTCTTATTAATTTAATTTTAATTCTTGCCGAGTTCCACATTCACAAGTGTAAATTTAACAAAAAAAAGCCTAATTTCTTTGTATTTATGAAAGAAATTGAATTATATCTGTCAACAATTTCTTCCTCACATAACAAAAAAGCAATGAAAACAATGCATGTATGCAATATCTTTAATGTTTTAAGTGAAATTATTGTCATACTCTCGCGTGGTCTTTTTAAATTATTATCTACTTATTTATTTATTTTTATTGTGTTTTTTTCCAAGCTATGTTTCACGTGAATAGGATGTGTTGCCACACTTCATTATTGACGTGAGTCCACAGTGTCTCTTCATCTTCATCACGTCCACTGTCACTCTTCATCTTCAGTAGTCTCCCAAAGGCGCAGGGATAGCGGGTTACCATAGCGACGGTGGATGTGCAATGTGATTGGCCAATAGCGTAACATGTTTGGGTGTCTTGAAGAGGATCAAGCATGTGTTACACGGATAAGAATGATGCGTAGCTCACATTTAATTTCTGTTAACTTCAGGAGCACTCTCGGTGGCGTCCATACTTGAACTCACTCATCACATACTGACTACTGGCAACTACTTCTTCACTGGCGAGCACTGTACAATAGGAATATTATATTTGGCTGCTATGATTACAGTGACAAAAACAGTAATGCATTTAATTTCTTTCTTATTAATTTAATTTTAATTCTCGCGAAGTTCCACATTCACAAGTGTAAATTTACCAAAAAAAAGCCTAATTTCTTGATATTTATGAAAGAAATGGAATTATATCTGTCAACAATGTATTCCTCACAAAACAAAAAAGCAATGAAAATAATGAATGTATGCAATATCTTTAATGTTTTTAAGTGAAATTATTGTCATACTCTCACGTGGTCTTTTTTATTATTATCTATTTATTTATTTATTTTTATTGTGTTTTTTTTATTTTATGTTTGTTTTGTTTCATTTCTGTTGTCCTTTTATGTTTGGCACAGCTCTTTGTTTATGTTTTCGCTATGCTTCTTTTGTATGTAAATGTTTTTAATGTTTTCTGCTGTTACTATGTATACTGTAATTTTGAAATAAAAAAAAACTTCTTCACTGGTGTCAGCTACTAATGCACTACACCCTCTGCTGACCATACTGTGCTTAGCAGGAATACACATAACCACACATACAACGACCTCATAGGAGAATAGCACAGGTAAGTGACACAGCATACCTTATGTTTTTGAGTCCTAGCTTTCACTGAATGCAATAATGTTCAAAATATGTTCAAAAATTAGGGGGGCTAATATTTCTTTGTCAGTTAGCACACCCAGTGCCACACATGCAACACATAAGTTGCAGAAATTGACACAAAATGTGTTATTTTGCTATCTACACATTAATTGTGTCAGGAAATGACACATCTTTATTAAGAGTGTAATATCGGCGAAACGTTTCAGAGATGGAGAGTGAAATGTTGCAAATATTCAGCCTTCTGCTAACCGCAGCCAACGACTCACGGCTGCGGTTAGCAGGCGGTTAAATATTTGCAACATTTTACTTTCCATCTCTGAAACGTTTTCGCCGATATTGTAGCTCTCTAGAGCCTCGAATCACAGTTTGCATTCTCAGATGTATGTGATATCTGTATTCTGGCACCCAAACAACACAGCATGAAAACATTTTCAATGTGTAACCTTTTGCCCTCTTCTTGTGTTAGCCTCAAGTCAAGGCCTATTGCAAGAGACTGGTACACAGGTTTTGGTAAATGGGGTATGACACATGCGCAGTAAAATCTCATCTACACTCCCCGAAATTGAGCCAATAGCAAAGCACGACCGCAGCTCCAGTTCCACTGCGCATGTGTCATACCCTCGCGCTCAAAAATCGCGTACAAGCCTCTTTCAATAGGCCTTGCCTCAGTCTTTCCTGTTTTTCCTCCAGCTAACACCGTGACGTAGTCGTGATGTCACACAAAATGGTCTCTAAAAACATTTTAGTTTAAAACCTCATCTGTAGTTCCAATTAATTTCTGACATCATCAACATTCTAGAATGATAATTGTTAGTTGGCTGTGATCTCACAAGCACACATTCCATGGAATTTGGAATGTGTGCTTGGGAGATCACAGCCAATAGAAGAATGTGGACCGTAGACATATACTGTATGTCTGCTCTGGACAACTGGACAAGAAGCAACTTTTGGACCAAACTTCTCCACTGAAATCCAGCTGAGATCACTCTAACAACTGAACTGATCACGAGAACCTCTGTAGCTGATAACAGTTAAGTCACTATTTTATTTTCTCTCTGAATCTCTGGGGTCAAGTGAATCTGTAACTTTTGGGTTGGGCAATATGGCCAAAATCTTCTATCCCAATATAGATAATTTAATATCTCAATAACGATATTTATCACGATATAGATCATTTTTGGGTAATTCAATAAATAAATAGTCTATATATATAAAGTCTATTTTTGTATACTGTGTAAATTAAAAAAAGTACTGAGTATTTTTCAGGTAACACTTTATAATAACCATAATTTATAAATGGTAAATTGGTAGTTAATTAAACTCAGTTAATAATTGTTTTACTGTTAAAAAGCAATGAAATGATAATTAATGTTTACTAATTATTAGTAATGCTATAATTTCTGTTACTTTCTTATTATTTTGCATAACATTAAATAATTAGTTTACAAATTTGATATTGTATCATAGCTGATAGGAGACAATAACAATTACCTTCTGATTAAATTAGTAAAGTATTTATTAACAGTTTATTGTTGCACACATTATAACATTTTATATAAAGTACTATATTCGTTAATGATTACCAATTTATTTGTGAACTTTTAAGAATTGGTTTGTAAAATATCTTTAAACATTAAATAGATAGATGGGCCAGAAACCAATTATTAACCATTGACCAAGTATTAACTATCTATCTAAATAATATTTATAGATGCTTTACAAAGTATTATTAACCATTTAACAAGGTATTATAATCATCAGTTGCAACTTTATAACAGCCATCCAAATAATGTTTATAGATGATTTAAAAAACAATTATTCACCGTTAACAAAATATTTGGTCCATCTATCTATGCAATGTTTATAGATGTTTGCAAACAATTTCTTCAAGGTTTACCAATAATTTCATAATCATTAACAAATACTTAATATAGTATATAAATGTTATGTGTGCAACAATAAACTGTTAAAATAACACTAGTATTAATAACTTATATTTACACATTAGTAAATATTATTAATAATAATTGAATGGTTTGTTAACAGTAAAATAACTATTAACTAAATTTTAATTAACTATCAATTTACCATTTATAAATAATGGTTATAAAGTGTTACCCAATAGTTTGATTTAAGTACACTGGGGTATTCCCAAGAGCAGAATTCTTATCAATTCCGATTTTCTGAGAAATTGAAGTTAGTATGTGCTCGTTATTATCCGTTTAGACAACGTAATTGTAAATCATGATATCTCAATATATGATTTAGTCACGATATGATTCCATTTAAAGACGTTGGATTATCATATTGAAATATCGCTCAGCCCTACTTAGTGGAAAGACGAGTGAAATATACAACATTAGTATCTTAGTGTATATTTATAACTGAAGTGTTTTAATTAACAAGAAGTCATGGGGGAAGGAACAGCAGGTGGCTTCTTGTAAATTACCTCTATAATTTAAGTACAGTGTACTTAGATTAATTGTTCACCTCAATTCAAAATGTTCTTTGGTGGCAATCAAAACAAGCTGGAAAAGTATTTGTCTGTGCAAACACTGGGTAATCTGATTAAAATCATTACAGTGGGGCTTTAAAATACTAATTAAAACGCTTATTGAGGCAGGCAAACATTAAATTATGGACATTGGAAATAACATATTCACACTTTGCTTTCAGCTTTATTTGCAGAAATGGACACTGAAGTAGGATCAATCTCAGACAACTACGAAACCCTTAATGTCCTGGGAGAGGGAAGCTACGGAAAGGTCGTAGGATGTTACAAACGGGACACCAAGGAATTTGTGGCTGTGAAATTCTTAAAAAAAAAAAGTTTTTCACAGCTCTACGACCGAAGGGAGGTGAGCTTCTTTTTTTTACTAATGACATTGCTTGAGTCATTATGAATATGTGCAATCACATAAACTGTTGATGACTGTTTCAAACTTGTCATTTATCCCCAGATATTCATCTTGGAAAAGCTCCGATGTTTGGACCCTGATGAGTCCAGGATCGTCAAATGCCTTGACTGGCATCACGGAAAAGAAACTGCCTACATGGTGTTTGAGATGCTGGACATCAGCCTCCATCGCCTCATGGCTCGCAGAAAATTGGCTCCTTTGCCATTGGATGGCATAAGGACCATTATCAAAGATGTAAGTATACCAGATAGTAGATAGAATTTGAAGCTCTATCGGTTTTCCACTCTGGCACATCCTTATTTACATATATTCTGTGACTGACTTCACTTGCAGTTGGCCACAGCATTAGCTGCCCTGAGGAGTGTCGGTCTGATCCATACAGATTTGAAGTTGGACAACATCATGCTGGTGGATCACGAGAAGCAGCCGTTCAGGGTGAAGCTCATTGACTTTGGCTTGGCTCTGCAGAAATCTGAAACCTGGCTTGGACAAGTTGTTCAGCCTTTGCTGCACAGGTGAGACCTTTGTATTAGAATTGCTTGGATTCAAGTTTCCTGCCATTTATTGATATTAATGTACACCTCTCTGCTGGAATGTATTTCTAATATTTTCTTCTGTATGTAGTATTTTCCCTTAGAAGGTTTTTTCATTGCTCTTTCTAAAAAGAATGAAACTTGATACCTTAGTTTGGTGCACTCCCAAACTCTCGTCAGAGCTGGAGTGCTTTCATGTTAACAAAATAATTGTCATAATTTCTTGGCCAAATTTGTTTTACTGTACAGCACAGTGCTATATATCTATTGAGCTTGGATTATGGTCAGAAAAGCCCAATATCCCCAGTATCATGTTTCAGCTTTTTAGATAAAGAAACATCGTGCCAAGCCTCATTGAACAGAGTTGCTTGAAAAGCTTTCTATAAGTGCGAGAGAAATTGTTGAATTCAAGGGCCCACTTGGCATCCTTATATTGATGCTGTGCATTCTTATTTTGGGGCAATTTATGCAATGGCCAGAGTTGTATTTTCATGCTTTTAAACATGACAGTGTTCTTCATTTATTTGTTGCTGTTCTTCCACATGCAGGTCTCCTGAAGTCATTCTGGGCTACCCATTCTCTGAGGCCATTGACGTCTGGGCTCTCGGCACAATAATTGCCAAGCTCTCCCTCGGCTGTTCACTTTTCCCGGGGGTTCATGAGTATGATGTGGTAAGTATTATTGCTGGTTCATTTCTATATCTTTCTTAATGTATGTAGTAATATTTCTTTTGACATACTGTATACTAATATTAAAAGGTTCGTCACTTTTAATACATTGGCTTCTTTAAGTGGAGTCGCACCAAACAAAGTGCTAAGAAGACAACTACTCTACAGCTAGAGGCTCTGCAAGACTGTGCTTAAGCACATTGCTGCTTTGAGCTAAATGCTAAAATGTTAATGCTTAGCAGGTTTAATGTTTACCATGTTCACCATCTTGGTTAGCATGTTAGCATGCTAATATTTGCTAATTAGCACTAAACACAAAGTACAAGTATTTAGTCATGAACCAAGGTATTGGGCAAATGAAATTGTTGACCTGATGGTGGCGCTAGATTAAAAGAGAAAGGATTACCAAAGTCATTACGATCTTGAGGGCAACATGAATATGGCAATCCATTCGGTAGTTGTTGAGACATTTCACTCAAAGACACAAATGTCAGCCTCATGGTGACGCTAGAGGAAAAGTCAGAGGATCACCAAAGCCGGTAGTGTTCATAGTTTGGGAGGATATCTACAATACATTTCATGTTAATCATTCATGTTGAGATATTTCAGTCTGGCCCAAAGTGGTGGACCGACCGACTGACCGACTGACAGACAGCCCACCCAACATTGCAATCCATAAGCCATCGAGCATGGCTTAACATTTATAAAGTAGTCAATAATGATGTTTCGTTGTGTTTTGTCTCCAGCTGCGTTACATCACTGACCTCCTGGGTGAAGTTCCGCAGAAACTTGTGAAGGCTGGGAGAAGGACAAAGCTCTACTATCGAGGAAGAGCAAATTTCTTCATGAACACGGAATGGACAATGAAGGTATAGTATCACAACCTTCTTTGACTTCACTAGCCAAACATGAACTATCCTCTATAAGAACATTTTCCGTTAGTATAAAAGCGGTAACTCTGATGAAGAGATAACTCAAGTAGATTTTGTCTTCTTTTAGACGCCAGAACAGTTTTCCAAGGAAACCAGCCAGAGCACAGAAGAACACAGGGCATACCAGGCTCCCTCTCTGAAAGAGCTGACAACGGTAGGTTGTCAAGTAGATGTTGCTTGCAGAGGAGCCCACAAAATAAATCTCACAATTTTCATGAACCAGGAGGATTATTTTGTTTAATGTTAATTTTTACTCAATTTAGATGAACATACTCCGAGGAAACAAGGCAGAAGAGGCTGATAGGAGCGCTTGTTTTGACTTGATGGACAAAATGCTTCAGATGGATCCCAAGGAGAGGATTACCCCAAACAAAATCCTGGCACATCCATTCATAACGGGGAGCTATGTCAACAAAGGGTGGTAAGTGTGGCTGTATGATATTAGGCCTCTTCTTGGCACAAAGGTTATCAGACACCAGTAGGGATTGTAGATTATTTTACTGGCTGGTGTAATGTGAATTGTGTGCAATTTGAACATCATAATTAAAGTGTAAATTTATCCATTGGCAGCACAATGTCCACAGTCGTGGTCGTCAGAAATAGCCCTGCAGAGACCAAGGTTGATGTCTGGTAAGTGATGATTTATATTTTTGTTTTGGATTGTGTGGTAGTAAGGGCATATTTTTGTACAATCAGTTTGAAACACTTGTTCTCGACTCGGCATGCTTCTGACTCTAAAGGTATGTTTAGCTGTCCGACCCACAACTTTACTGTTTTGGTTCACTCTCACCACTCATAGCATAATTTTTGACCGCAGCAGGTAGAACTGTACACTACCTGCTCAGTTACACAGTTAGTTGTAGAGTAGAGTAGCTGGGGAACATAGTGGAACATTTAGCTGCTAAGGAGCCCGATATAAAAAGCTGAATCATCGTCAAATGATAGCTGGTGGGTTCCCAGATTGCATTTCGGCCAATTCGTTCCGCCTCTTTTGCTCTCCATACGGACAGTTTACCTTCAGTCAACCAAAGCCTGCTCGAACTTGATTCGTCAATACTACTCGATTCTACATGTGAATAAAGAATCAATTTATTGAGATTATTGCAGGTTGAGGTAAAAAATTGACACCCTTGTACTTGAGTATTTCCATTTTATGCTACTTTATACTTCTATGTCACTACAATTCAGAGGGGGATACACTTTTTACTCCACTACATTATTTTTATTATGCAATCTGCAAACTCGCTGCTAGCTGCCGCCAGATCCTACACACTGCACCTTTAACATGTCGTATGCACTTCACAGCTGGACATTTACCGAATGTGGAATTAGCGCATCAGCTACAATACACAAGTACAATAGACTTTTTTTAGAAGTCCATTTATATTAGATACTCATTACCACAACACTTAGAATATGTGAGAAATGGCAGGTAGTGGTAACAGTGTCTCAGACGTCAAATGGGCAGCATGGCTTGAGAACTCGGAAGCCCCCCCTCTCAATCACCTGTAACAGCATTTATGAAATTCCTGCTGTTTGCCAGCAAAATACACCACACTAGATATATAGCAAATGTCCATTCACCTCATTGAACTATTATAGATGCTATCAAAAGAAGTAACGGCAGGCGCGCCTTTGCCATCAAAAAGATAATGTCCCTATTTCCCTCTAATCTGGACAGGCAATGCTTTTTTGTTCTAGTATGGACCAACAATGACTCCGTGTATATGTGTGTTTATATAGTTCCCAGGCTGTGGAGAAGAAATCCCACCATCCAAGGGTTGAGAAATCCAACTCTCCAAAGGATGAGAAATGCAACTCTCCAAAGGATGAGGAATACAACTCTCCAAAGGATGAGGAATACAACTCTCCAAAGGATGAGGAATACAACTCTCCAAAGGATGAGGAATACAACTCTCCAAAAGATGAGGAATACAACTCTCCAAAAGATGAGGAATACAACTCTCCAAAGGATGAGGAATACAACTCTCCAAAAGATGAGGAATACAACTCTCCAAAGGATGAGGAATACAACTCTCCAAAGGATGAGGATGCTAGAGACTCAAAATCGGTCAGTGATTCGACTGATAGCGGCCTCTCTAGTAACAAAGACAGCCCATTTGAGGACTTGGACAGCGTGATCATCCCATTGGCTCCTGAAAACAGTCCAGAATCCTCTCACACACCTGGTAGGAAATATTCACCTCCACCCCTCCTTCCACTCTCCATTTACAGTAATTCCTTCATGCATCATGACTTCACGATTAAAACACCGACTATACTTATAATTTGCAGGGGCCATTGAGCCCAAGAAGAGGGAGAAGAGAGGAATCCGAAGATTCTTGTCCACCTTGAAGAGGAACGTTTTCTGCTGCTTCTGTGCGCCAAAGAACGGCGATGAATGAAGCAGTAAATAAATAAATATCTTTATGCAATAACCACATGGTAAACCTATTTTTGTAAACTCATCTGTGCATTAAAAGCTTGACAAATGAAAAGCACAGAGTATTTTCTCATTTTAAGAACTTGAGTGCAAAATAAACATAATTTTAAGTGAAATTATAGAGAAAAAACAAATAAATGTAACCTATATCGCAATAGAAACGAGATAGATATATATATCGTCATATTGCCCAGCCCTGTGTGATGAAGTTTGAGGGGGAAGGAGGAGTAAAGAAAATGGACTGTAATTTCTCAATTCAATGTTCACGTCCTTTTTGTAAAATGATTTATTATTATTTAGTATGATGATTACTGTACATCATAACTTTTTTTAATTTGTGAACAAATATAATAAATGATACATTATTTAAAAGTTTTGTGAATCTGTTCTTTTAGGGCAAACATTTCCAGAAGAATTAAAAGTTCAGATGAAGGCTGTGATATGTGTAAATAATAAATAATCATTTAACTGGTATTACTAATGGGCCAAAATGATGTAAAATTGCTGAGTTTCCTTCAAATTTTCTTGGGGTAATACTCCCAAAACCCAATGTCTCCTAGTATCTTTTATTCAATGTCGGAGTATCCTGACTGGGACACTGCTCCTAAAACCTGAATGATACCCTCACTATAGGCTACAAATAACACAGGAAAGCACTTTAACTAGCAACACTTAAACACACCACCATAACCCTATAATGTTCCAGTTGGAATATTATTGGAATATTATAGACCTACTACAGAAGATGCATAGCCCAAGTATAATAATTGCAATAAAACCACAGCTGGTTATGACTGACACAGTATAACATGCTTAAAGAAATCATGAATAAATAGGAATAAGTCGCAAGAGATTGCCGCTACCGGCCGATACACACGCCAACATGTGAATAAAGGCCATTTAGACCAAAGCCTGAAGCTTGCCAAAGAGCTCCACCACTTTGGATTGTCTCTCAGTCTTTGACACTGGCAAGTCATAGATATAAGAAAGATGAAAAATTAAGCCAGCTGAGTAAGATAAGCAACATTGCATACCCAGATAAACTTTTGCAGCTTATCCAAGGCACAGGTTAGGCTGTCATCATGCAGTGGAATGGCGACCTTGTCACTTCTAGCAACAATGACGAACTGGTGTGCTTGGCTGGTCAGAGGCCGATGCACACTGGCTGTGGCTGATGGGTCCTCAAGGATCTCTCATCGCTGTTATAAAGCGGCAGGCTGCTGCTCCCCAAGTGCTCCACAGATAGACTCAGGAAATCCTTTGTCCCCCGAGCCATCAAACTGTACAACACCTCTCTAGGGAGGTGGGGGACAAAGCTTTCCAAGCTATGTTTCACGTGAATAGGATGTGTTGCCACACTTCATTATTGACGTGAGTCCACAGTGTCTCTTCATCTTCATCACGTCCACTGTCACTCTTCATCTTCAGTAGTCTCCCAAAGGCGCAGGGATAGCGGGTTACCATAGCGACGGTGGATGTGCAATGTGATTGGCCAATAGCGTAACATGTTTGGGTGTGTTGAAGAGGATCAAGCATGTGTTACACAGATAAGAATGATGCGTAGCTCACATTTAATTTCTGTTAACTTCAGGAGCACTCTCGGTGGCGTCCATACTTGAACTCACTCATCACATACTGACTACTGGCAACTACTTCTTCACTGGCGAGCACTGTACAATAGGAATATTATATTTGGCTGCTATGATTACAGTGACAAAAACAGTAATGCATTTAATTTCTTTCTTATTAATTTAATTTTAATTCTCGCGAAGTTCCACATTCACAAGTGTAAATTTACCAAAAAAAGCCTAATTTCTTGATATTTATGAAAGAAATGGAATTATATCTGTCAACAATGTATTCCTCACAAAACAAAAATGCAATGAAAACAATGAATGTATGCAATATCTTTAATGTTTTTAAGTGAAATTATTGTCATACTCTCGCGTGGTCTATTTTATTATTATCTACTTATTTATTTATTTTTATTGTGTGTTTTTTTATTTTATGTTTGTTTTGTTTCATTTCTCTTGTCCTTTTATGTTTGGCACAGCTCTTTGTTTATGTTTTCACTATGCTTCTTTTGTATGTAAATGTTTTTAATGTTTTCTGCTGTTACTATTTGTACTGTAATTTTGAAATAAAAAAATAAATAAAAAAACTTCTTCACTGGCGTCAGCTACTGATGCACTACACCCTCTGCTGACCATACTATGCTTAGCAGGAATACACATAACCACACATACAACGACCTCATAGGAGAATACCTCATGTTTTTGAGACCTTAGCTTTCACTGAATGCAATAATGTTCAAAATATGTTCAAAAATTAGGGGGGCTAATATATCTTTGTCAGTTAGCACACCCAGTGCCACACATCTTTATTAAGAGTGTATCCTTCAGTAAAGTCAGTCAAAAAGAGTCATACAATATCAAAGCAGCGTTTCAGAGATGGAGAGAAAGTGTTGCTAATAGTTTAGCCTAAATATGGCTAAATATTTGCAACATTTTACTCTCCATCTCTGAAACGTTTCGCCGATATTGTAGCTCGCTAAAGCCTCGAATCACAGTTTGCATTCTCAGATGTATGTGATATCTGGATTCTGGCACCCAAACAACACAGCATGAAAAAAATTTCAGTGTGTAACCTTTTGCCCTCTGCTAGTGTTAGCCTCAAGTCAAGGCCTATTCCAAGAGACTGGTACACAGGTTTTGGGAATGGGGTATGACACATGCGCAGTAAAATCTCATCTACACTCGCCGAAATTGAGCCAATAGCAAAGCACGACCGCAGCTCCAGTTCCACTGCGCATGTGTCATACCCTAGCGCTCAAAACCGTGTACAAGCCTCTTTCAAATGGCCTTGCCTCAGTCTTTCCTTTTTTTCCTCCAGCTAACACAGTGACGTAGTCGTGATGTCACACAAAAGGGTCTCTAAAAACATTTTTGTTTAAAACCTCATCTGTAGTTCCAATTAATTTCTGACATCATCAACATTCTAGAATGATAATTGTTAGTTGGCTGTGATCTCACAAGCACACATTCCACATTCCGTGCTTATGCTCTGGGCTGTAAACTGTATGTGTGCTCTGGACAGCTGGACAAGAAGCAACTTTTGGACCAAACTTCTCCACTGAAATAACAACTGAACTGATCACGAGAACCTCTGTAGCTGATAACAGGTAAGTCACTATTTTATTTTCTCTCTGAGTCTCTGGGGTCAAGTGAATCTATAACTTTTGGGCTGGGCGATATGGCCAAAATCTTCTATCCCGATATAGATAATTTAATATCTCAATAACGATATATATCACGATATACATCATTTTTGGGTAATTCAATAAATAAATAGTCTATATATAAAGCCTATTTTTTATATACTCCTGTGTAAATTAAATACTTGAAAAGTACTGAGTATTTTTCAGGTAACACTTTATAGTAACCATAATTTATAAATGGTAAATTGGTAGTTAATTAAACTCAGTTAATAATTGTTTTACTGTTAAAAAGCAATGAAATGATAATTAATGTTTACTAATTATTAGTAATGCTATAATTTCTGTTACTTTCTTATTATTTTGCATAACATTAAATAATTAGTTTACAAATTTGATATTGTATCATAGCTGATAGGAGACAATAACAATTACCTTCTGATTAAATTAGTAAAGTATTTATTAACAGTTTATTGTTGCACACATTATAACATTTTATATAAAGTACTATATTCGTTAATGATTACCAATTTATTTGTGAACTTTTAAGAATTGGTTTGTAAAATATCTTTAAACATTAAATAGATAGATGGGCCAGAAACCAATTATTAACCATTGACCAAGTATTAATTATCTATCTAAATAATATTTATAGATGTTTTACAAAGTATTATTAACCATTTAACAAGGTATTATAATCATCAGTTGCAGCTTTATAATAGCCATCCAGATAATGTTTATAGATGGTTTAAAAACCAATTATTCACCATTAACAAAGTGTTACAAATATTTGGTCCATCTATCTATGCAATGTTTAGAGATGTTTACAAAAAATGTCTTCAAGGTTTACCAATAATTTCATAATCATTAACAAATACTTAATATAGTATATAAATGTTATAATGTGTGCAACAATAAGCTGTTAAAATAACACTAGTATTAATAACTAATATTTACACATTAGTAAATATTAATAATAATGTCATGGTTTGTTAACAGTAAAATAACTATTAACTAAATTTTAATTAACTATCAATTACCATTTATAAATAATGGTTATAAAGTGTTACCCAATAGTTTGATTTAAGTACACTGGGGTATTCCCAAGAGCAGAATTCTTATCAATTCCGATTTTCTGAGAAATTGAAGTTAGTATGTGCTCGTTATTATCCGTTTAGACAACGTAATTGTAAATCATGATATCTCAATATATGATTTAATCACGATATGATTCCATTTAAAGACGTTGGATTATCATATTGAAATATCGCTCAGCCCTACTTAGTGGAAAGACGAGTGAAATATACAACATTAGTATCTTAGTGTATATTTATAACTGAAGTGTTTTAATTAACAAGAAGTCATGGGGGAAGGAACAGCAGGTGGCTTCTTGTAAATTACCTCTATAATTTAAGTACAGTGTACTTAGATTAATTGTTCACCTCAATTCAAAATGTTCTTTGGTGGCAATCAAAACAAGCTGGAAAAGTATTTGTCTGTGCAAACACTGGGTAATCTGATTAAAATCATTAAAGTGGGGCTTTAAAATACTAATTAAACACTTATTGAGGCAGGCAAACATTATATTATGGCCATTGGAAATACCATATTCACACATTGCTTTCAGCTTTATTTGCAGAAATGTACATTGAAGTAGGATCAATCTCAGACAACTACGAAATCCTTGATGTCCTGGGAGAGGGAGGCTACGGAAAGGTCGTAGGATGTTACAAACGGGACACCAAGGAAGTTGTGGCTGTGAAAGTCTTAAAAAAAACAAGTTTTTCACAGCTCTACGACCGAAGGGAGGTGAGCTTCTTTTTTTTACTAATGACATTGCTTGAGTCATTATGAATATGTGCAATCACATAAACTGTTGATGACTGTTTCAAACTTGTCATTTATCCCCAGATGTTCATCTTGGAAATGCTCCGATGTTTGGACCCTGATGAGTCCAGGATCGTCAAATGCCTTGACTGGCATCACGGAAAAGAAACTGCCTACATGGTGTTTGAGATGCTGGACATCAGCATCCATCGCTTGATGTCTCAGAGAAAATGGGCTCCTTTGCCATTGGATGGCATAAGGACCATCATCAAAGATGTAAGTATACCAGATAGTAGATAGAATTTGAAGCTCTATTGGGTTTCCACTCTGGCACATCCTTATTTACATATATTCTGTGACTGACTTCACTTGCAGTTGGCCACAGCATTAGCTGCCCTGAGGAGTGTCGGTCTGATCCATACAGATTTGAAGTTGGACAACATCATGCTGGTGGATCACGAGAAGCAGCCGTTCAGGGTGAAGCTCATTGACTTTGGCTTGGCTCTGCAGAAATCTGAAACCTGGCTTGGACAAGTTGTTCAGCCTTTGCTGCACAGGTGAGACCTTTGTATTAGAATTGCTTGGATTCAAGTTTCCTGCCATTTATTGATATTAATGTACACCTCTCTGCTGGAATGTATTTCTAATATTTTCTTCTGTATGTAGTATTTTCCCTTAGAAGGTTTTTTCATTGCTCTTTCTAAAAACAATGAAACTTGATACCTTAGTTTGGTGCACTCCCAAACTTTCGTCAGAGCTGGAGTGCTTTCATGTTAACAAAATAATTGTCATAATTTCTTGGCCAAATTTGTTTTACTGTACAGCACAGTGCTATATATCTATTGAGCTTGGATTATGGTCAGAAAAGCCCAATATCCCCAGTATCATGTTTCAGCTTTTTAGATAAAGAAACATCGTGTCAAGCCTCATTGAACAGAGTTGCTTGAAAAGCTTTCTATAAGTGCGAGAGAAATTGTTGAATTCAAGGGCCCACTTGGCATCCTTATATTGATGCTGTGCATTCTTATTTTGTGGCAATTTATGCAATGGCCAGAGTTGTATTTTCATGCTTTTAAACATGACAGTGTTCTTCATTTATTTGTTGCTGTTCTTCCACATGCAGGTCTCCTGAAGTCATTCTGGGCTACCCATTCTCTGAGGCCATTGACGTCTGGGCTCTCGGCACAATAATTGCCAAGCTCTCCCTCGGCTGTTCACTTTTCCCGGGGGTTCATGAGTATGATGTGGTAAGTATTATTGCTGGTTCATTTCTATATCTTTCTTAATGTATGTAGTAATATTTCTTTTGACATACTGTATACTAATATTAAAAGGTTCGTCACTTTTAATACATTGGCTTCTTTAAGTGGAGTCGCACCAAACAAAGTGCTAAGAAGACAACTACTCTACAGCTAGAGGCTCTGCAAGACTGTGCTTAAGCACATTGCTGCTTTGAGCTAAATGCTAAAATGTTAATGCTTAGCAGGTTTAATGTTTACCATGTTCACCATCTTGGTTAGCGTGTTAGCATGCTAATATTTGCTAATTAGCACTAAACACAAAGTACAAGTATTTAGTCATGAACCAAGGTATTGGGCAAATGAAATTGTTGACCTGATGGTGGCGCTAGATTAAAAGAGAAAGGATTACCAAAGTCATTACGATCTTGAGGGCAACATGAATATGGCAATCCATTCGGTAGTTGTTGATACATTTCACTCAAAGACACAAATGTCAGCCTCATGGTGACGCTAGAGGAAAAGTCAGAGGATCACCAAAGCCGGTAGTGTTCATAGTTTGGGAGGATATCTACAATACATTTCATGTTAATCATTCATGTTGAGATATTTCAGTCTGGCCCAAAGTGGTGGACCGACCGACTGACCGACTGACAGACAGCCCACCCAACATTGCAATCCATAAGCCATCGAGCATGGCTTAACATTTATAGAGCAGTCAATAATGATGTTTCGTTGTGTTTTGTCTCCAGCTGCGTTACATCACTGACCTCCTGGGTGAAGTTCCGCAGAAACTTGTGAAGGCTGGGAGAAGGACAAAGCTCTACTATCAAGGAAGAGCAAATTTCTTCATGAACACGGAATGGACAATGAAGGTATAGTATCACAACCTTCTTTGACTTCACTAGCCAAACATGAACTATCCTCTATAAGAACATTTTCCGTTAGTATAAAAGCGGTAACTCTGATGAAGAGATAACTCAAGTAGATTTTGTCTTCTTTTAGATGCCAGAACAGTTTTCCAAGGAAACCAGCCAGAGCACAGAAGAACACAGGGCATACCAGGCTCCCTCTCTGAAAGAGCTGACAACGGTAGGTTGTCAAGTAGATGTTGCTTGCAGAGGAGCCCACAAAATAAATCTCACAATTTTCATGAACCAGGAGGGTTATTTTGTCTAATGTTAATTTTTACTCAATTTAGATGAACATACTCCGAGGAAACAAGGCAGAAGAGGCTGATAGGAGCGCTTGTTTTGACTTGATGGACAAAATGCTTCAGATGGATCCCAAGGAGAGGATTACCCCAAACAAAATCCTGGCACATCCATTCATAACGGGGAGCTATGTCAACAAAGGGTGGTAAGTGTGGCTGTATGATATTAGGCCTCTTCTTGGCACAAAGGTTATCAGACACCAGTAGGCATTGTAGATTATTTTACTGGCTGGTGTAATGTGAATTGTGTGCAATTTGAACATCATAATTATAGTGTAAATTTATCCATTGGCAGCACAATGTCCACAGTCGTGGTCGTCAGAAATAGCCCTGCAGAGACCAAGGTTGATGTCTGGTAAGTGATGATTTATATTTTTGTTTTGGATTGTGTGGTAGTAAGGGCATATTTTTGTACAATCAGTTTGAAACACTTGTTCTCGACTCGGCATGCTTCTGACTCTAAAGGTATGTTTAGCTGTCCGACCCACAACTTTACTGTTTTGGTTCACTCTCACCACTCATAGCATAATTTTTGACCGCAGCAGGTAGAACTGTACACTACCTGCTCAGTTACACAGTTAGTTGTAGAGTAGAGTAGCTGGGGAACATAGTGGAACATTTAGCTGCTAAGGAGCCCGATATAAAAAGCTGAATCATCGTCAAATGATAGCTGGTGGGTTCCCAGATTGCATTTCGGCCAATTCGTTCCGCCTCTTTTGCTCTCCATACGGACAGTTTACCTTCAGTCAACCAAAGCCTGCTCGAACTTGATTCGTCAATACTACTCGATTCTACATGTGAATAAAGAATCGATTTATTGAGATTATTGCAGGTTGAGGTAAAAAATTGACACCCTTGTACTTGAGTATTTCCATTTTATGCTACTTTATATTTCTATGTCACTACAATTCAGAGGGGGATACACTTTTTACTCCACTACATTATTTTTATTATGCAATCTGCAAACTCGCTGCTAGCTGCCGCCAGATCCTACACACTGCACCTTTAACATGTCGTATGCACTTCACAGCTGGACATTTACCGAATGTGGAATTAGCGCAACTTGCTACAGACAAGTACAATAGACAAGTACAATAGACTTTTTTTATTTATATTAGATACTCATTACAACAACACTTGGAATATGGGAGAAATGGCAGGTAGTGGTAACAGTGTCTCAGACGACAAATGGGCAGCATGGCTCGAGAACTCGTAGGCCCCCCTTCTCAATCACCTGTAACAGCATTTATGAAATTCCTGCTGTTTGCCAGCAAAATACACCACACTAGACATATAGCAAATGTCCATTCACCTCATTGAACTATTATAGGTGCTATCAAAAGAAGTAACGGCAGGTGCGTCCTTGCCATCAAAAAGATAATGTCCCTATTTCCCTCTAATCTGGACAGGCAATGCTTTTTTGTTCTAGTATGGACCAACAATGACTCCGTGTATATGTGTGTTTATATAGTCCCCAGGCTGTGGAGAAGAAATCCCACCATCCAAGGGTTGAGAAATCCAACTCTCCAAAGGATGAGGAATACAACTCTCCAAAGGATGAGGAATACAACTCTCCAAAGGATGAGGAATACAACTCTCTAAAAGATGAGGAATACAACTCTCCAAAGGATGAGGAATACAACTCTCCAAAAGATGAGGAATACAACTCTCCAAAAGATGAGGAATACAACTCTCCAAAGGATGAGGAATACAACTCTCCAAAGGATGAGGAATACAACTCTCCAAAAGATGAGGAATACAACTCTCCAAAGGATGAGGAATACAACTCTCCAAAGGATGAGGATGCTAGAGACTCAAAATCGGTCAGTGATTCGACTGATAGCGGCCTCTCTAGTAACAAAGACAGCCCATTTGAGGACTTGGACAGCGTGATCATCCCATTGGCTCCTCAAAACAGTCCAGAATCCTCTCACACACCTGGTAGGAAATATTCACCTCCACCCCTCCTTCCACTCTCCATTTACAGTAATTCCTTCATGCATCATGACTTCACGATTAAAACACTGACTATACTTATAATTTGCAGGGGCCATTGAGCCCAAGAAGAGGGAGAAGAGAGGAATCCGAAGATTCTTGTCCACCTTGAAGAGGAACGTTTTCTGCTGCTTCTGTGCGCCAAAGAACGGCGATGAATGAAGCAGTAAATAAATAAATATCTTTATGCAATAACCACATGGTAAACCTATTTTTGTAAACTCATCTGTGCATTAAAAGCTTGACAAATGAAAAGCACAGAGGTTTTTCTCATTTTAAGAACTTGAGTGCAAAATAAACATAATTTTAAGTGAAATTATAGAGAAAAAACTAATAAATGTAACCTATATCGCAATAGAAACGATATATATATATATATATATATATATATATCGTCATATTGCCCAGCCCTGGCGGTGATGAGGTTTGAGGGGGAAGGAGGAGTAAAGAAAATGGACTGTAATTTCTCAATTCAATGTTCACATCCTTTTTGTAAAATGATTAGTGAACTGTTCAACATAACTTCTTTTTAATTTGTGAACAAATATAATGAATGTAAAGAAGATTTCATATCCTTTCATGTATTATCTACCTCAGTTTATGTTGCTTGAATATCTATGCCTTGGTTTATATCATTACCTATCTTTTTGCTAAGTCCCGCCTACGGTGCATTTCTATTGGCTGAGTAGCCTGTCAATCAATCCTCCGTAGCAGAGGTAAATCGTCTCCTTTTTCTGTTGCTCCAGAGAGTTGCGTGTCAAGTGAGCTGTTACAGTAGTTGAGCTACGTAATTAGTACGGCACAGTTTGGACATTTTGGACAGTGAGATTAAGAAAACCACACACACACACCCAAAAGGACACTATACTTCCTGTCTGAAGTGTGTATGTGCACAGTGCGTGAAGTTTATAATAAAGTCCACTGAAGACAAATCCATCTCAAGAGCATTTTTACTGATGTCCCACGGTGATTACCCTATCCTCCCAGCAAAGTAATAGTCAAGAGCAGATCGCCTTGTCCGATTTAACAATGAATGAAACATTATTTAAAAGTTTTGTGAATCTGCTCTTTTAGGGCAAACATTTCCAGAAGAATTAAAAGTTCAGACGAAGGCTGTGATATGTGTTAGTAATAAAATAATCATTTAATTTGCTGACGCACGTACGGTAGGCGGGGAGGAGCCCTATCAGTACCCACCAGGTGGCAGTGAAACTATACATAAAACAGCATATACATTTAGCAGAATTTCATAATAAAGGTAATTTCTAACTGTGTTACACTAGCAGCAATCTAACAGCACCATAAATTACATTTATATAACCATAATGACACAAAATCAGTATACAGTCTCTTATTCGGATTGTATGCGTTCCTTACACGCATACAGATTAAATAACAAGTACATGTGCACAGTCAAATTGAAACTGCTGTGTGTTGCTGAGTGCTGTTGTTGAAATTGTTGTGTGTTGTTGTGTTTTTTTTTTTGTTCTTCTTCTTTGCGGTATTTATTTGTTTTGTCTTATCTTTTATTTGATTTGTTTTCTTTGTTAGATATGTGAAATACATGAAATGTCGTGTCTCTCTTTCTTTGATTCTGTGGAAATTCTGACTAAACATTTCATTGTATAATTTAACTATTAATATTGTTAGTCTGTCTGTGTGTGTATATATGTATATATGTTTATATGTAAAATTCAATAAAAAATATTGTTTAAATATTAAATGTTGTTTTATTTGTTTTTACTTATTTATATGTGTATGTATGTATATATGTATATATATATGTATATATATATGTATATATATGAATGTATATGTTCTTTCTTCCTTTTCTATTATTGTTTTTACTTTCTCCTTTTTTTTCTTCTTTTTTTCACTTATTTCTTTTAAATTTTCTTCACTTGTATTTGTCACAATTGTGACTACTGTTATTTTGTTATCATATATGCTAAGTTTATTCATGCAATCATCTTACGTCAATGTGTATTGCTGTCTGTATTGATTGTGTTCTATCGTTTGTGGGGGGAAAAAAGGGGAAAAAACAAAAACATTTCATTGTATAATTTAATTATTAATATTGTTAGTCTGACTGTGTGTGTATATATGTATATATGTTTATATGTAAAATTCAATAAAAAATATTAAGTATTAAATGTTGTTTTATTTGTTTTTACTTATTCATGTGTATGTATGTATATATTTATGTAAATATGTATATATATGAATATATATGTTCTTTCTTCCTTTTCTATAATCTTTTGTACTTTCTCCTTTTTTTTCTTTTTTTTCACTTCTTTCTTTTTAATTTTCTTCACTTGTATTTATCACAATTGTGACTACTGTTATCATAAAATGCTTAGTTAATTCATGCAATTAACTTCCGTCGGGGTTGGGAGGGGGATCAATGTGTATTGCTCTCTGTATTGATTGTGTTCTATCGTTTGTGGGGGAAAAAACTCAATAAATATATTGTTTAAAAAAAAAACATTTCATTGTATAATTTAATTATTAATATTGTTAGTCTGTCTGTGTGTGTATATATGTATATAAGTTTATATGTAAAATTCAATAACAAATATTGTTTAAATATTAAATGTTGTTTTATTTGTTTGTACTTATTCATATGTGTATGTATGTATATATGTATGCATATATATGAATATATATGTTCTTTCTTCCTTTTCTATAATCTTTTGTACTTTCTCCTTTTTTTCTTTTTTTTCACTTATTTCTTTTTAATTTTCTTCACTTGTATTTATCACAATTGTGACTACTGTTATCATAAAATGCTTAGTTAATTCATGCAATTAACTTCCGTCGGGGTTGGGAGGGGGATCAATGTGTATTGCTCTCTGTATTGATTGTGTTCTATCGTTTGTGGGGGAAAAAACTCAATAAATATATTGTTTTAAAAAACAACAACATTTCATCGTATAATTTAATTATTAATATTGTTAGTCTGTCTGTGTGTGTATATATGTATATAAGTTTATATGTAAAATTCAATAACAAATATTGTTTAAATATTAAATGTTGTTTTATTTGTTTGTACTTATTCATATGTGTATGTATGTATATATGTATGCATATATATGAATATATATGTTCTTTCTTCCTTTTCTATAATTTATTTACTTTCTCCTTTTTTTTCTTTTTTTTCACTTCTTTCTTTTTCATTTTCTTCACTTGTATTTATCACAATTGTGACTACTGTTATCATAAAATGCTTAGTTAATTCATGCAATTAACTTACGTCGGGGTTGGGAGGGGGATCAATATGTATTGCTCTCTGTATTGATTGTGTTCTATCGTTTGTGGGGGGAAAAAACTCAATAAATATATTGTTTTAAAAAAAAAACATTTCATTGTATAATTTAATTATTAATATTGTTAGTCTGTCTGTGTGTGTATATATGTATATAAGTTTATATATGTAAAATTCAATAAAAAATATTATGATATATATATGTATATATTATTATATAACAAGTACATGTAAGGGGAGAGTACTGTGTTGACATAATCATTTGTGCAGTTCTGCCTGGTCATGACGCTTTTATTGTGACAGGTTCAGACAGGAAGTGCTGTAGTTGCTGCTATAACCTGCTAACGGAAATCAGCTGAACCACAATATAACGTTAGTCAAAAGAGAGTCTTTCCACATCGCACAGTGAGTGAGCTTTTACTCTAATTTACCAACAAACATAAACAGCTTTATTGTAACTCATATCGGTAGAAATAAACCTCGTTTAGAGGGCTTGTTTCAGCTTTATTTGTGCAATAAAACAACCTGTCTGTCAGTAGCACCGGTGTCACCTAGTACACAGAGCAGCTCACGGTCACATTAGCTATGTGTTTATAATGCTATTGCAAGCAACGCTGGCTAATAGGTGCAAAGCATATAATGTATGTATATATATATATAAAGACAGCCTTTTAAGTAGTGAAGTGCATTGATAGCAGTTGTTATATGTTCGTCTGCTGTCACACGAGCAGCAAAATACCAGGAAACCAACACTGCGGTCAAGAAAAGTGCCTTTTTTTCTTCTAATAAGACATTATAACTGTGTATATTGTATTTAAATGGCTCATGATCAAAGCCTTTAGAGATATCCTTGTTATGCTTATCACTGTGTGCAAATTCTCTTCTGTTTCCCATCAGATTTCTGGTTGATTAGGAAGCGCAGTGATACCATGTGGGAGTCACATGAACGACGAGGATGAGGCATCAACAACAAGAGGGCAGCTTGAGGAGAGAGCCGCTGCTGCTGCTGCTGCGCACTATCTGTCACAGGGAGGAGGAGGAGGAGGGGGTTTGCTGCTTGTAAAAGATCCCTACAGTACAACAAGCAGCTCCCCTGTGTGTCCCCCCCCCACACCTCTTTCTGAACATATGCAATGAACAGCACTACTGAGACCCCTGCCATCATAGATGGGGATGTGGGAGTCAGCTATGTGTTGGTGCCATTTCTCCTCATCACTATTATTGGAATAGCTGCAGCTGTGGTAAGTGGGGTTGGTTGGCATATAGGATGACCTATACCAAAGTGGTTGGAAAAACATATTCAAGCTGCACATTTCAGTAGAAATATTACCATTAATGTATGCAAAATGAAAAGGCACTGTGATTACTCAGTCCTGCATATACAGAGGGCGGTTTGCAGGACAGATTATAATGCATTATATTCATTTCTAACAGTCTCTTCTGCACTATATTCACTTTTTAACAGTCTCTTCTGCACTATATTCATTTTTAACAGTCTCTTCTGCACTATACTCACTTTTTAATAGTCGTGTATCACAGCTGTTACCCTGCACTATATTCACTTTTAACAGTTTTCTTCATCTTGTATTTTTAGATCTGGTATATTTGTTTGTACTTTGTACTTTGCACTACTAACTTGTTTACTGCCTTTTTACTGACATGTTTTTGCACTATGGAACTGTGATGCTGGAAACTTGAATTTCCCTCGGGATCAATAAAGTTACTATCTATCTATCTGTCTATCTATCTATACACAGTACATGTAATGCTCTTCATTTTTTATCTCTTTCAGATCATGTATATTCGTAAGAAAAGGAGGTAGGCTTTTCAATCTACCTATTGATTTCATGGCACACAATGCTTTTGCAATGATTGCTTCACTTCTGTGATTCTGTGTCGTTAAATCAGTGTTTGACTTATTTTATTTTGTCCCTGCAGAATTGACAGACTCCGTCATCAGCTGTTACCGGTTTACACATATGATCCGTCAGAGGAGCTTAATGAAGCTGAGCAAGAAATGTTGTGGAGAGAAGAGGACACGAGGGTAGGATGCACCATTGTTTTTCAAACTGTTGGCACATTTTCAACTGCAAGTGGGACGAATCATTGTGAAATCAGATGAAAATCGCAAGGTCATCACTTAGAAAATGTAGTTGTTGTTTTTTTATGTCAAGTTAACATCTTTAAATTATGCTACCGTAAGGACGGTACAGCATATATTCTTTTTAAATGCAGAGGGTTGGATTACGTATGTAAGATCTTAATACAACATTTTCCACAAAAGCCATGTCTACCGTTGGCTGTGTGGTTCTCCTTGGTTGCGCCATTCACTCTAACAGCACAACAGTTCCTCATTTGATCAGTCACTTCCTCCCCCACATAGAAACCTAGCTGCAAGAAGTACAGTAGAAAGTATAGTAATATTAATGGTGGTAGTAAAATAGTAGAAAGGTTGCACTACTCGTTTTGTTTGTGAGCCTCAAAAATCCCTTACAATAGCAGTCAGTGGCTAGTTTTTGGTTTCTCTCAAGCGATCAAATATTCTATTAACAAGACGGACAAAAAAAATTGGCTTCTCAAAAAATTGTTTAGTTAACGGCAGCTCGTAAAGTCAAATCTATTTTAGTGTGAACATGTGGTTTCATGTTATTTAAAGTTTAAACAAAAAAAATGTCTTACCTGCTTCTGAAGTTCCTCTGATGCACCTGGTGGTATATACCTTAGTTTATAAAAAGCTGAAACAAAAGAAATATATGGTTATAGATGGAATAACAGTACAGAAATTAAATTATTGGCCTGGTTGATTCCAGTCAAAAATCATGCACTGAGCCATGAGAAGCACTAGGTGGCGGTATTGGCCAGGGGTAAAGTTGCTCATTGAGTTTTACTCCACAGTTGTGAAAATATGAAATGGGAAGTTCAAAGCCATCATATCAAGTTCTGTATTAGTTTACGAGGTTATTATTATTATGCTCTTAAAGGATCAGTTCACTCAAATCACAAAACAACATTTTGTCACTTACTACTAGTTCATTTTGTTTTTATCTGCTGGGGTCTTGTGATATTTCATTTATTTATTTATTTGAAAGGGACAGAGCACGTAAATGAACATCAGTATAAAATACAGGATGTAAACATGCAGGAGTTAGCAAGACAACAGATCCAAATATACAATACACACAGGTAGAAAAGACAAAATACACTGAGCAACATGTCAAGTTAAAAGGGATCACAGTTTTGGTCAGACATTGTCAGAGATGGGTCTTGAAAGTGGATTATGTAGGGCACTTCCTTATTGCACGTGGTAAGCCACTCCAATATTAACTTCCCTTTACTGACAGCACTGTTTGACCAAATGTGGTGCGCCTACTACAGTATGTGGCACCTCACAGTCCCCTCTAGTTGTGGCCCTGGTGCCAATTATATCCGTCCTTGAGATATCTGCCGCTAATCCAATACAGAGAAAGTGAGTTGAATTTCATTCGTGGTATTTCAGTAACTCAAAAGCAGCATGTCTTTCCAGAACCGGTGTCCCTGTTACTGAGGATAAACCGTTATACTTTTAACAGTGAGGTCTGTAGATTATCTTATTCAGTATACAGGACACTGTTTCTGGAAAAGATTTACTCTTGAGTTTCAACTGTTTTTTCATGCACAAATGAAACATCATTCACCTCCATTGTTCTTGGGTTTTGGCAGAAGTTTCAGATGCAGAAAGTCTTGTTGTTTTTGGATAGGGTGACCAGGTGGTCCCGCATTACAAGGGACTGCAGAGCATTTTTATTTCTTGTTCCACGTCCCACATATTGAGACGATGTCCCACATTTTAATTAGCTCTAGTTTTCAAAAGTCAAACCACTGCAGGACAGACGCTTTTTGCTGCGAGTCACCGCAAAGTCACAATCTATGCAGATATAGGCAGAATATGATGAAAGCTACCAGTAAGTATTTATAAGCCGGTGGAAGGAGATTTGTGTTATTTTTCAATACGACACAACGTGCAGCTCAAAAAGAGATGTGCTGATCTATGGATGCATTCGGGCAAAGTATCGAGGTGTTAAAAGATAAGGGGCAGAATAGAATTTTTTATTATTTAAGTTAGATAGACATTATATCAAAATTGTAGACTACCTCTCAGCCTTGGTAACGTGTCCTACATTGTCCCACACAAACATACTCTTTGTCCCACATTTGGTTTGTTGAGATCTGGTCACCCTAAATTTGGGTGAACTGACCCTTTATCATGGTCACAACAATTACCTCATTAGAAACAATACTGTGCTTAAAGTCAAGTTTAATTACAGTGCTTAACTAAACTGCTTGCATTTTGCATTTTATGTCCTCAGATTGTACAAGGTTGGGCCAGAAGTTATCAACAGCGACGCCCTCTTCTGACCAAAGACGTCACTGCATGATGGTAGTAAACGACGGCATCGAACATTGTCAGTGTGGACTCGACCTTCAGTCACAGAGAGCAGTCATGTTTGACATCATGCAGAAGACTTTTCTTTCTTTTTCTTTGCTACCATTTGCCGTTATCTTTCTTGTTATATGTACAGACTGTTCATTTGTGTGGTTCTGATGCCAATCCTGTGTAACAGACACAGCACAATACATTTATTTATTTGAAATTATTTATTCTTCTTTTTTTTCCTACCATGTTATTCAGTGACTCAAAGTTAAGAATCTCTCTAAAGATGAAGCTTCCTGTAGGTTCTCTCTGTTGTTTACATGCATAATGTTGTTGTGGGCGACATGCGGCGAGCGGTCGTGTTCCTGTGGGTTGCAGTAGGCTTTCGTACTGATTTTGATTTAGGGGCAGTGTTCACCGTGTGGTAAGAGCATGAATGTTGTGCACTAGTTAGAAACCATCACTCGTGCTGTGAGAGGGGTTTGTGATCATTGCCTGGATAGGTTGCTGTGAAGAGGCTGTTTGCAGTGCATTAAAAACAAATAGGACTTCTTTGATGAAATGCTTTTAGTTTTCAATAGTTGCATTTGTTGACATCAAACACTGCAGTATGACTTTTAAATTTTAAAATCAAAGTTTCATTTTGATAGAGATAGATTTATAAGATAAATAGGTTAGCTTGGGTGGATTTGATTTCTGTTTCATTTTGAGTCCAAAGCTTGAACGTGCCCCTTTTGGTTTTAATTTCCTCTCAGAATTTAAGTAGCTGCCCCACCATCCGGATCTTTTAGCGGTTCAGCCAAATCCTATGACTCTTATAAATGGCATGAAGAGCTCGATATGGAAGTAAATAAAACCAACCCTCTCATCCCCAAAATGAGCCGTGACTAGTGCCCTAAATATGTCCTGTCTAAATGGCACGGCACCAACACAGATTTACCTCCAGCTGAAGGTGAATGCCATAGGTCTGACTGTACCAAGCACTCAGGAAACCTCGCTTTCTTTTTCCTCCATGAATTGTAAGCTTTATTTTTTGCCTTTGCATTTGTGAATGTAAACCAAATACAATAGAACTGTTAAAAGAGATGTATTGATGGTATCACGTATTGACATCTAGAGGTGTTTCACACTGACAATTAGCTTTTTTTATAGACGTTTTCTGTTTTCATTTTTGGAACACGTTCCTCTGTGCTCCCCGGTCATCTTTACATTTCACTTTTCATTTCCTATGCATTATCTGGAGACTTTATTTTAAGAGAAAAACCAATGAAATAGGGTAGTCGTGATTTAAACTGTACAAATATCCGATCATGACATTGATTTGCACTGGTAAAACACATTGTAAACTTTTCACGAAATGATTTTCAGGCTGCACATGAAAAGTCAAAGAACTACTGATGTAAATGTGAATTTGGCAGCACTGTTAAAAGCTCAGACTGTTGTGCCAGTGTGTTGCTTTGAGAAGGAATTGATTGAGGCTGTTGATTTAAAGATTGAACATATAAATAAAGTGATAAACTTTGTCTTTGAGCTGGTTGTCATTTGTAGCTTAATTAGCCCATTTGTGCCCAAATACTATATTTAGTATGATGAGAAACAAATGCCACAACATTAGGTCTGATTGGTCAAAAGTCTTGAAATGTGGGCATACTTTGGGTGAGTATCTAACAGTACAACTTTGACATTTTTAGATCACATGAAAAACCACACCTTTATTAAAGGGACTATTTGTAACTTTCAGAAATGCTTGTTAACAGCGACACCTGTGGCCTTGAAATCAACGAAAGTCAGCGTCGGGCTCGCGCTTGCTCGCTCTAAATAGACATGAACGAGCATCGGTCAAAACAGTGAGGCGACACACGTCAGCTAAAACCACAATATCACTCTATATTTCACCTGCTTGGCAGTAATGTTAGCTGACCAGACAAAGGTCTCTCCATGAATCACTGCTGATCCTAGTGTTGGCTTTTCCTGCCTCAGCGCAGGCTCAGGCAGCGGGGCTACTCAACGAGTTACGTTATCGCCTCCCAACCGCAGCCGGCAACCGCAGGGAGACACCGGCACCCGGTCGGTAACGAGACGACAACGTAACACGTGGAGGAGCCCCGTCACTTCACAAGACACGGAAAACCTCTGTTGGTCTGGAGGAGCTGCAGCAGTTATTTCTGCACAAACGTCCTCTGTACATTCACAAGATATTCTCAGAGCTAAACTAACTCTTCTGCAGTGTGGAGTGAGCGCGCGTTCACGTCTAGTAGAGGTGGAGCGAGTACGCGAGAACGCGCGCTCTGTCTGAGTGAAGGTAAGCAGGCAGCGGAGACGAGGCTAAAAAGTTACAAACAGTCCCTTTAATAGTCAGTCAGGATTAACGTCGGGAAAAACGCTATTATTGTGTTTTATTAGATGTTTTCCATATGAAATCTATTTTTTTACACTGCATTTGTGTGCATATTTTTGATATTCAACTCGTTATAGGTTCACAGATACCAAATACTTGATTGTCGTAGTTTCTGAGATACAGCCATCTTATCATACCATATGAGCGGCTGTGATAATAAAAACCCACTTTTCAGCTAAACTTTTAAAGTTTCTTCACATTTGTGCTTAGGTCAGCTTAATTACCCCCATTTGTGCCCAAAGACAACATTTAGTATGATAAGAAAAAATGCCATAACATTTATTGTGATTGGTCTAAAGTCTTGAAATTTGGTAGGGACATACTTTGGGCATTTGTCTGACAGAAACATATTGTAATTTTTAGATCACGTGAAAAAGTACACTTTTAATAATAATCAAAGTCAGGGTTTTTGAAACAGGAAAGAGAAAAAAACATGTTAATGGTTTCCATGATTTTTTTTGCGCTGCATGTGTGCATATCTGTGATATTCAACTTTTTATGAGTTCATAGATACCAAATACTTCATTGTAGTACCTGAGATAGAATCATTGTACTTATATCTAGTATTTGGGCACATGGATTAGTTTTTTTCTGAAAATATAATAGTCTATTGTAACAACAGTAGTCCCATGTGCCCAAATAATAGATATAGAATAAGAAAAACTCAATTCAGCCAAGCAGTTTAACACATTTTTAAAGTTTCTTCACATTTGTGCTTAGGCAAGCTCAGAGAACACTTCCAAAGGAAATTAAATTTGATGGGCTAACCTAGTAGTCTGTTTGGCGACGAGGTTATTACAATGCACACCTGCTTGTTGAGTGTTTGGGTGGAAAATCTAACGATATGGTTGCATGGCTTAGAAAAAAAAAAAAAAAAAAGTGCCAGAAAAATGACAAAGAAAATTCTTTATTGACCATTTCTGATACAAATTGTTGTAGGGCACCATAGAAATATAGACATTGTACATTTATATACGGTGTACATTAAAAAGAATGATCACATCCTATTGAGTTGACAGTATATAAATGAACGGATGCAAGATGTTGGCATGGAAAATGATACCGATATTGTCCAGAGTTGTTGGAGGATGTTGAAAACAAAAAACATGAAATGACCGTTGTATGACAGAGTATGGCGAGGGGTGGCTGTGTGTGGTAGTGCCAACAGAACAGTTAAGTGGAAAGAGAGCGCCCAGTCTTATCACAAACATTTTTGTCCGTGATAATCTGAACCAACATTTCAGTGCACCAGAAGAATTAAAAACACACCTGCTAATCTACCACAGTCAGCGAACACAGTTGTACGAGCTGACAGGTCTCCCTGACTTGCTTCACACATTTAAACCAAAACCTGTCTGCGCGCTCCGGTTGTGAATGAGCCAAGACGCGCACGCAAACTTGACATCTTAGATACCTCATTACAGTCAGGTTATAACAAAACAAACAAACATTGTAATAACATCTTTCTAACTCATGCCAGAGGTTACATAAAAAACAAACAAACAGAAAACCAGTTAATTGCAATTATATGGTAAAGTAAGCCGTTGAGTGAGGTATGAAACTCCAGGCTGTGTATCGCCTGTTTTGCAGTTTTCCGGGTTTCGTAACTGAGGTTGTAGCAGCTTAGGTGTGTGGAAAAACCCAGTTAAGTGGACTGTGACTGCGGGTTCCCTGACACTTAGAAATACACAAACATTTTTCTCTTGTAGTAGACAACACACATCTCCAAAAAAGACTAAGAAAGATTACTGTACTAAGTGATGACAGAAGGACCAAGCTAGGTGAAAGCATTGAGAGCTAGATGGAATGAAACATAGACGTACAGCCCTGTTGGATAGCAGTGCCACCGACTATCCGCTATTACAATCAAACTCCTCGGTTGACCAGATTTGCCTTTACGAGTGATTGGGTTGAGCGCTTGGAAAGTGAGGACCATGCGAAGACAAAAAAAAAGACGTCGATGTAACAGCATTTGTAAAAGCTCCCTGAAGAAATGACACTGATGCTCTCTGCCTAGAACTCTGCCAACCCTATCCTTAAAAACACACATTATACAAAAAAAAAAAAGTTTTATTATAACATGAAAAGCAGCACACTCATGTTTTTTTTGTTGTTTTCTTTTTTAAATGGTATGTAACCCGAAGGAACAAAAACAGTAAGTATAGACTGATCGGACTAACGATACACTTTTACATCTCCCCACTGCACGCCGAGGACCGCGACGGAGAATTTCGAGAAGCATAACTACGTCTAAACTGTCCTACAGGATAGATGGGGATTCTGCTCTACTGGTGGGATGAGGGGGGCGAAATCAGTTATGCAGATTAGAAAAGGGGAAGAAAAAAAACAAAAAAAACTACCACCTGTTATCTATTCTCATCCTACACGCTGAAGCTCAACTCCATCTATAATACGATGCAAAAAGGATAGGTTAACCACTTCACACGAACACACACACAAAAAAACCAAAAAAAAAAACCCAGCAAGTATAGGTAAAATTCACCTTTGTCCAGTACAAAACATGGGAGAAAAATCTATATGCCCTACCATCTCAGATGCGGGTACAACAAATAAGTAACATTAAGCAGAGAAAATGTCCTACAAACCATCTTTAGTTGGGGGGGAACAGGAAATGTCCAGGCTCATTAGAGCGCACTTTTTGTCCAGTATAAAAGACTTGTGATAACATGACATGTAGAGAAAAGGGCTGTTACCCTTCATAGAATTCTTAGATATATACGCTTGAGCAAGGTCCATCGTTCTATCCAGTGCTGTTGCATGATTATTTGTACTGTGGTAAACCCTCCTTTTTTGGCAAAAAGGGGACTTTTGTCGTGAACAGTGGTCATGTGGTGGCACTGGTGTTTGGAGATACAGCCCAGTTCTGGTTAACAGTAAGTCAGTATGTTGAGTGAGGTAGCATGCGTTGTGAATTACTGGTCTTCTTCGTCTTCCTCCTCCTCAGATGATTCCTGGGCTTTTTCTTCTTTCTCCTGTGACAGAAAAAAAGCAAAACAAGTCAGGTCTCAGCTACACCCAGAGGGCCATCAACACTCATGATTCATGTCTCAACGTTTTTACTTTTTAATAACACCAACATTACAAAAGAAGTATTATAAATCTCTTTGATAAACCGCTGTGGCATGAAGAACACCCAGGGGAAGGGTGAGCCATCTGTAGTGAAAAGTGATTCATAAGAGTGGTGAGTCACAATGAGGCATCCTGTTTTTGCTCCCTCGCCTTTTTCCCTCCTCGTGCTCACTACTGCCCGAGATGTTCATTCATAAAAACGAAAGGGCTGGTTGGGAGGGTGACTTTGGGTCATTCCTTTCTGTGACTAATGCGATCCAGACGTCTTTCAAGAGTACGCCCTAACCGCTCATGCACATGACAGAATGTTACTACAAGACCGCAGGTTTTTTTTCCTAGATTAAAACATGCTTTATTTGACCTTCTGTACATGAGTCTGGCAACTTTGCAGCTACAAAAAAAAAAAAAAAAAAAAAGAAACAGCCGGTTACTCAACATTTGGATTAGGAACACATTACTATACATGTTCAGATTTGCCTTAAAACACGACCAGGTAGAGCTGCTCTAAATGAACGCGCTGTGCATGAGATGAATAGCTGTGATGAGTAAAAAATTACTCATCTGAGAGGAAGGATGCAGGCAGGGGAATTAGGAAAATGCAATTTCGCCCTGCAGGCAGTCATACCAGTCATAATTCAATTGGGGGAGGAATGGTTTAAACAAATGAGACTGTTTGTCAAGGGACTCTTACCTCCTTCTTAGGTCTTCCCCTGCGTTTTCCCGTTGCAGGCGGGGCTGGTGCTACCTTCTGTGAAGGAAAAACAAACACAAGGTTAACAGAGATACGAGTGGAGCACGACAAGGCAATTTTGTTGCGATTTTTATGCCGATGTGCTCCAGACTTTTTGGGGGATCAGTGCAAAAACCTGTGGTGTAAACAATCTCCACAGAGTTCTGCGTCTAGCTGCCTGCAGATGGCAGTAGCACCTCGGTAATGAGACAAATAGAAGGGGGGCATCGGGTTCATTGGCTATTATCTGGAAGGCCGACAGGAACTGCACACAGGGCACTCCAGTTCGCTGGCCACCTGGTCTGAGGCTCAGAGACAGCTGGTGGAACCGAGCGGAGACACAAACCCTCAGCAGCTCGGCCCTCGCTGCTAAAACCTACATCATACATGTATGTTTTTCTGTCCCTCCCTTTCCCATACATAGCAGCGAAGACTGAGCGCACGGGGGAGCTGGAGGGTTGGGGCGGGGGAGAAAAAAAAAAATCAGTTGTTGCTATGGAGACGACGGGCAGAGAAGAACTAGGGCTGTGTGCTGGGTGGGGGTGGAGGGGTGCTTAGTGTCAGCTTGGAAACAGTCTTGCGGCCTCTGCACCTGCACCAAACTGTGCATGACAAGCTGCAGGAAGCTGGAGGACAGGAAGTACAGAGTGAGCATCACTCAGTAAAAAAAAAACCAAAAAAACAGTTAAGGCAGTAAACCAAGGTCCTTACAATGGGAAACCCAAGCCAGGCTATTTCTGACACCAGGAGGGGGGAAGCAGCTAAATTGCAGCCCAGCCAATATATCACAAGTAACAGCAGGACGTCCTTTTAAGAAGACGGGGTTAGCTACCGTTAACAGCGAGGGTTAGAAAAGGGAAATGATTGCAAAAGAAGATGGGACGTGCCCGTCTTCTGCTCGACACGGACGCTGTTGCAGCGGCTCAGGATGTGTGTTGCTGTAATCGCGACGTGTGTGTGTGTAAAAACAGACAGCATTGACTTACTTTGCCCTTACTGCCTTTGTTTTTGCTGCCCTTCGGCCGTCCTCTGGACCTCTTTGGAGCAGGAGACCCACTTGCTTCCTGACAATCAAGACAGTCAAAAAAGATAGTTAGCATACCGCAAAACATAAACATAATAATTTATTCCGGGCACATATTATAAGGAGGAGTGGGTCTTTGTACAAAAAGAATGCAAGCATGGATACACGTCTAACATGCAAGACTCAGAAGTTTACAAGGTCGGTGCAGCGGACATGAACTTTTAAAAGACTGACAGGTGCTCAGAAGCCACGGAAACAAACAGTTATCAACTAAAGTGTTCATAAAGACAAACATTGGTGCGTAAATAGCACCCTGATATAAACATGCTATTGAGAAGGTGAGATGTAGAAAGGGGGAACTATAATAAAAGTTAACACGGAGATTGGGGGGGATTACCGTCGACTCCGACTGCAAGGTAAATCCAGTATCTTGTTCTCGTGATAATTTGTGGTTGTAAGCCGCGTCATGGCAGACCATTCTCTCGTTGCACCTTGGGGCGTGTTTACAACCGCAGCTCGTAGCAACCGAGCAATTCAATACTAAAACAGAGCAGCGCTGAGTGACAGCTATACGGGCCACTCTGTGCGCTTCCAACGCGGGCTATGTCATCCCATTACATGATGAGCAGAGGTGGGTCATGAGGGGGGTGAATACCAGTTTAAAGGTGTTGGGTTACAGGTTGCTTACAAACCTGGTGAGACACACACACACACACACAGGAAGCTTGTTGTAGACTCCTACGCTTACACAGATAAGAAGGGTGAGCGAGTGGTCACAGAGGGCTTCGCTGCAGCCATATATCCTGTTATAGATATGCATGAGCACCTTTTACCTGCACTCATATCTACCTGAGCATCACCTGGAACAGATGGGATCTCAAATAAAAGGGTTTGTCTCTTGGTTTAACACCTTTCTTCTATTTAATGCATACTTTTTTTATATATATATATGTTGGGGATATTCTCATTAAATGCAAACCGGATATAATGATTATAGATATGCATGAGCACCTTTTACCTGCAGTCATATCCACCTGATTATCACCTGGAGCAGATGTGATCATCCGTCAGTCCGCTAACAAATCCTCATTCAAATACCATCTAAGAATACATTACTAATACAAACTTTTATTTTGTTCCTTTTCCCTGATGACGGGCCTTGAGGCTTTAAACGGTTGTGGAAGATGTGTATGAATGTGAAATTTATACATGTTTTGAAAATTTGAATGTTATTAGCGTAACACAGATATGATGTTGTATGTATGTGATAAATGTAATGTACTTGATTGCAGACCCCAGGAAGACTAGCTGGTGCTATTGGTATCAGCTAATGGGGATCCTTTTTAAATAAATCAATAAATCAATGTGATCTATAAAAGGGTTTGTCTCTGGTTTAACACCTTCCTTCTCTTTAATGCATACTTTTTTTTTATATGTTGGGGATATTCTCATGATATGCAAACCAGATATAATGATTTCCAATAAATAAATAAATAAATGCATAGGGACTACTTACATCAGTGGTCTTCACCTGGGGCTTCTTACGGGGTCTTCCACGCCCCCTCTTCTCTGTCGCCTCCTCTTTCGGTGACACTGTCCCCTTGTCGCTCATGTTTTCTTAGCTTTTTCAGACCTACAGGAGACAAATCAAACCGGTCAGGCTTTTGCAGCAAGTTAGCACACACACACAAGACATGCAAGCACAAGAAGAGCTATAATATAAACTCACTGACCGCGCAGCAGCAAACGAATAAAAATGACCGCACACACACCGGTAAACGCGTTTAACTCAGATTAATCCGCGCTTATTCTCCAGGTCTATTTTTGTCCTCCTCCTCTAGTGCTCCATTAACACACAGCCCGACGGTGCTGCTGCACAAACAAGGGGATTGATAAGCAAATCTGCTCGCAAGATATTTATTGCTGGAGCTCAGTAGGCCGCAGAAATCTGCAGAAAGAGACTGAAGCCTCCTCTCCTCTCCTCTCTCCGCACACCGACCATGTTGAGAGGCCTCTCCTCCAGCAGCATGTCTGCACGCCGGCTGGGCCGCGGAGAGATATCCACCGACACACTCACTCACTGGCTCTGTGTGTGAAGCCACTTTAAAACAAAAAAAGCACAGCAGAAGCAAGCACGGTGCGTTTGCCTCGGTGAAAGCCCGGACTACCTCCAACAAAAGACGGGTTAAAGCATGCAGCCTCCTCCTGTAAAAGCTGTAAAATGCATTAAAAAAACTGCTTCTTCTGTGTTGTCGAGCATGCATTTCACCGTCCTGCACTCACCTTTCACCGCTTCCTCGGCTCTAATCTCTGCTCCGAGTTTACGACCAAAATGTTTCCTTTAAGCCTGGCTGGTTGTACCCGGTTAAAGAGCCTGGCTCGGATCTATAGGCTACAGCTTTTTATTCGTCAGACTACAACACACACAGCCCGCCCCTTTCAAATCCCACAGCATGCAGCCTTACAATAAAGAAAGGAAGGAAGAGAAGCTTGTATAAAACATATATCTTACCAGCAGCAGGTTGAGAAGTTTGTTCCTTGCGACGTCCCTATAAATAGCACGTGTCTTCTTGTCTCCTGCCGATAACGGGGGAAAAAGGCGCCAGCCAGGAGGAGTTTTCAGGCAATTTAAAGAGCCGCCCTCATGGGGAGGGCGGAGATATGATAAATGGGCCACCAAGAGGACGAGAAGCTGGGGGACAGACAGACAGTGGGGAGGGGAGGGTCTCCTCCGTCTCCTCCGTCTCCTCCTCCTCCTCCTGGATCCCTCTCATTATACCCCTGCTTTCATAACAAAAACACCATGTGTAAAAGTTGCAGAATTGAGGAATTAGAATACATAATTGTTACATTGTATCACATATTGTGTGTGCATGTCAGCTACATACCAGAGTCTTCACCACAGTGATGGTGAGTGAACTATGACCTCCACCCAATGTAAACACAAGCTGGGGTTTCAACTCAGAGAGGCATTTCTTGTTATTTTCCTCTTAAAGCATCATCTCCTAGACATATTCAGATCCTTTACTTGAATAAAAAAGGAAAAAAAGTCGTAATATTATGAGAATAAAGTCAGAAGTTTATGAGAAAAAAGTAGTAATATTATGGGAATAAAGTCATAATATTATAAAGTAGTAACTTTACGTGTTATTTTCTTTTTTTTCTCGTAAAGTTATGACTTTATTCTCATTATATTACAACTTTTTTTCTCGTTAAATTAGGACTTTATTCTCGTAATATTCCGACTTTTTTCTCGTTATATTACGACTTTTTTTCTCGTTAAGTTATGACTTTATTCTCATAATATTACGTATTTTTTTCTTGTAAAGTTATGACTTTACTTTCGTAATATTATGACTTCGTTGTGGAAATCTCAGATTTTTTCCCCCCTCAATGTGGCCCTAATACTCCGTAGTATATTTGCACTTTGGCCTTCACTGCATTAGACTTATATACTATATACTTAGACTATAAACTGTGACTAATATGGCTCTTTTGATAGTAAAGGTTGATGTTCTAGACATATTCAGATACTTTACTTGAATAAAAGTAGCAATATCACAATTTAAAACCACTCCATTGAAAAAAAGCCCCGTCAAAATGTAAAGTAAAAGTAGCAAAATGGATTTAAAGTATCACAAGTTAGTTTAATGCAGGAACATGGCCCATGTGAGTGTAACATTATTATATATGACATTATTGGATTATCCACTAGCCGGTTTTCAACTCAGAGAGGCATTTCTTGTTATTTTCCTCTTAAAGCATCATCTTCTAGACATATTCAGATCCTTTACTTGAATAAAAGTACCAATATCACACAATTTAAAACCACTCCATTGCAAAAATGCCCTGTCAAAATGTAAAGTAAAAGTAGCCCGTGTAAGTCGGCTAAATGGATTTAAAGTATCACAAGTTAGTTTAATGCAGGAACATGGCCCATGTGAGTGTAACATTATTATATATGACATTATTGGATTATCCACTAGGGTTTTACTGTTGTTGTTGGTCACGGTTGAGCTAATTTTAATCTGCTTCTTATACTGCTGTGTAATCTGTAGGAAAATAATGCATCATGTTCTATATATAGATGTTTTGGATGTGAAATCTAAATGTATAAAGTAACGGGAAGCTACAGCTATCAGATAAATGCAGTGATATTTCCCTCTGAAATGTAGTGGAGAGTAGAATTTGACAACTTGCTCTCATGAGTTATAGATTTGTATTAATGGTTTTAGATTGCTCTTGTGCTATCTTAAGGTGTTATGTAGGTTGTGTTCAGGCTGTGTTTTGATACTGATTTTTTTTTAAATTATTTTGTATTGGTGAAAATCATTTAAACAATAAAAACTGCCATGTTTACTATTATTCCCACCCACCTATCCACCCTGCCCAACAACAACAAACCACATTACAGAGAAAAAAAAAAAGAAAAAAAAAATGTGTGTACACACACATACAAAATAAGATACAATTTATAAAATATATTTATATAAAATAAAATCTACAAATAATAGAATAAATTGTATTAAAGTAAGGTTAAGGAGTATATTGATCAGGGGCTGCTACAGGCCGATGATATTGTGTAGAAACAAAGACAATCAGTCAGGAGGAAGAACAGACAGGCCATTAAAATAGGAGACGAAGGGTTGCCACTTCTTTAGAAAGTGCTCGCCCTCTCAGAGTAAACTTTTCCTTTTCTAGATACAAAAACAACATCATACCTTCCAGCCAGGCAGAGAACAGGGGGAGTCGGCGATACCGATACAGATTTGTGGCATATTTGTGTGTTTTTTTTTTGTCTTGACCTCAACAGTCTTTAAAAATGGATTTTTGATCTCAAAGAGGCTTTCAAAGTTAAATAAAATAAAAAAAATTCTTTAAAAGTAATGAGTCACAGTTACTGACTTAAGAAAAATTAACATTTGTGATATTTTTTCAATACTCTGAAAGATTGAGAGGAGAGGGTAAAGTTCAAATACTTTTGGAAAATAAAGAACACTAAAGCAACCCCAGGCCACTTTTCTTTTCTTTGATTAATATTAAATTCAAATGGCTGCACAGTTTTTTCCCCATTTCTGATGCGTCTAGGCAATAACCTCTTCTAGTTTGTAATGGATGTGTTTCAGCTGTAATGGTACACAATATTTCAGTAAAAATTCATTCAAATTCATAAAAAAAAAAAGTCACTTTATTACCCCATGCTAATGATATGTCAAAATAAAGTTATTTCTTGAGTTTAAATGAGTTTACCTGCCTCTACACTATAGGACACAATATATTCCTGATTAAAGCTCTGGGTCAATTAATAGGTAAAACCAAATAAACTCTTTCTTTCATACAGACATAGGTGAACCCTTCAGGTCGTTCCCACCCGGTGTTGATGTGACCACTTTGCATTTGAAATGAATACACATTGGATGGCAATTGCATGGGTGTGGTGGATACAGGGGAGACAAGGTGGAGGTGTAAAGGCGCTCCAAACTGTACTCTAATCAAACCACCTACTGGTGCTTTCACACGAGGGTTTCTAATGTAAATGAGCCCTGCCCATCTGGAGCTGATGGCTCTTCTACTCTGCAAATGAAAACAGATACTGAGAAAGTGGTCGAAACAGACCGTTTGCCGCCATCGGTGCATATTTAACCTCGCAATCTGTTGGTGCACGACTTTTCTCAACTTACTTGATGTATGCAAAAGCATTAAATCAAACCTTTGTCATGTGCAGATAGCAGATAGATAGATGTCACTATACTGTACGTACATGAGGAGTAGAGCGGGAGTTTGCTGGAAAAAGTGGGATTGGATAGGGCATGAATGGAGAGAGTGCCTTTCTCAATGAGTCCAATGTTTCTGCTCAGCATGTGCTCGCCTTGCATGCCACCCACTCCCCATTTCTCACTCTATTCACTTCCTTCCTCTCTATCTTCCTACAACTACTCCAGCCCCATCCCCCACACACCCTCTCACACATCTCTGCCATACCCAGCCCCTCAGTGTGTGGATGGAGACAGGGAAATAGGTCTACTCTGTGTGTATGTGTGTGTGTGTGTGTGTGTGAGGAATGTTGTCCCTCTCAACCACTGGCACCACCTGGAGACCGACGACGGGACTGGATGACGTGAATGATCAGAGATGATGCAAAATAAATGTTAGCATTTTAAAATGTAGCTGTGAAGCAAAACAGTTGCTGACAAAAAAATTGCACTGGGAACTGATAACAGAGCAGAAGGTGGAGGGGGGGCGGGGGAGGGTTATCCTGTCATGTATCAAGAGGATGGTCTTTAAAGCTGCAGTGGGTAGAAATGGTGCAAATATGATTTTAAAAAAGTTATTTTTATAAAACGGCCACTATATCCTGACAGTAGTGCACGAGACAGGTAATCTGAAAAAAAATCATGTGTCTTCTGTGTCCTCCGGTGCTCCTAATGGCATTTGCAAGATTTCACAGACCGGAGGAAAACAACCAATCAGAGCTGAACTGGAGTCTGATGTCTCTGAGCAGCTGTCAATCACTCGCAAACTCTGATCTAATGGTCAAACTAGGCTGCGCTGATCAAATATGAATCAATATTTTGTTACGGTAATGCCTATTTCTCGCCTCAAATGTTTTTAAAAAACATCTTGTAGTGTACTGTTTAGCTGTAAAATGAGAAAGTTTGTGACCCGGCAGCCATATTGAGATCTGTTGAGGAAATCCCAAGCACCATCCACCAGCCGGAGCACAGCCAATAGGAACGCTCTCTCTCTGAAATGACCTGCGATTGGCCAAAGTCTCCCGTAACACGCTAGATTTTTTTAAAACTTTAAAACAGAGCCATGAGGAGGTACAGAAGTCTAGTTTTCGCTCAGAACATTTGAATTAAAATATGCTGAAAGGTTTTTTCCCCAATGATGCCAAAAACGTTCTGCCTACTGAAGCTTTAAATGTGAGAGCATCCTTTTTTTTAATTCATGTTAAAATGTTCTAATGATCTCCTGCAGCATTTCTCATCGTTTTCTATGTTATTTTTTCTTAATTCTGATGATCGTCAACGCACAGATGCTGCAAAGGAACTGTGCATTATCATTGTACAGATAAAGGACATGTCAGCAATTTGAATACGCCTTTGTCTGTCACTCTCAAGGACAGAGTCATTATAGAACGTCCTAGAAAATGGTGGTCTTATCTTATACGTGTAATCAGGTTAAAGTCTTGGTCAAATAAGGTCAACATTCATGAAATTCCATTCTCAATCAATACTCTGACTACTTTTAGTCACTTGGGCTCTTGGACTTTGAGGAATGAGATCATTTTTGATCGGGATCATCAAATTTAAATTTGAGGTTACGCTAAATCAGAAACCTGCCTCTTATCACAGACCTGATGAATACATGTTTTCTGACCAGATCTTAACCTGTGGCCCAAGAAAAACCACAAAACAAACCTGTGGGAGTCGGTTTGCATTTAAATGCTAATCAAATCTTCCAAGAGACAAACACTTCCACGCCAGACGCCCTCTCTAGAGCCGTCTCCTGGCTCGTGAACTCTGCAGCAGCTCAGGGCAGACAGAATCCTATTAACCATCAGGGGGGTCTTGGCCCACTTTGACATGCTCCCCCCTCCCCCCCCCCACCTATGTCCTCCTGCCCTTTTTTCACCCCCTCCTCCTCCTCCCACTCCTCCTCCTACTACTAAATGCTCATCCGTCTTTCCCTCCAGCACGCTCTCTAGCTCATTCTAGCAATCCATTTTTAGGCCGCTGCGTAAACCGCAAGAGTGTTGCAGCCGCCAAACGCCAGATGTGGACAAAACATCCTATTCCTGCCTGTGCCTGGGTTTCCCCCTTGCTTGTGCTGCTGTTGGCCCTGGATGAGCCTGAACATGACTAACACACTCACATCCTCCCCTCTGAAGAGGAGATGAAGAAAAAAGAAAAGAAAAAAGGAGCAGGAGAGAGAGAGAGAGAAAATCCATCGGGAGGAAAAGTGTGGGAGTAGTTGAAAGGCAAGGTGGGCGGAGATGGGAATATTTGTGTGGGTGTCTTTTATATTTCTGCGAGGGGGCGGACGGAGGTTAGTGGGCGGGGGGATGGGCCCGGCTGATGAGTAGTATCTGACTCACACAAACACAGGAAGTAGCGCGTGCTGCTTGTTTAGCGGACACAGCTCTGTATTTATGTGATACTCCTATACGCAGGGAATAATAGGAGTTCTTGCACTACCTAATTTCACCTCCGTACGTCGGTCACTGAGTCAACGCTCCACTTTCCCTTTCGAATAGTTTCATATCCACATCCTGAGATTTTTGGACCGAGATCCAGCGGGTGCATCAGTCATACTGTGACTCAAGCTTGTGAAATTTGTAAGGGTGAAAACAGTGCCATATTTGAAACTTCCTTTGGCAACAACAGCCTTTAACATAGGTCTCTCTCTGCTCTTCTTCTAATTAATTAAATCATTTAAATCACATCGAGTCCAATCAATACAATATATTATTGTGAAGACTCGTGCACACAGTGGAGCTTTTGCATTGCAAAATATTCAAAATATGCATCACTCCTTCTTTAGCATTGTTACCAGAAAATCTATTAATCCCTCAAGGCAAACTCTTTGCTTGGCGCCTCCACATGGAGGTCAGAGGTCAGGGTCAGCTCGAGTGCAGCACCTCTGAAGCTGACAGCAATTATGTGAAACCAGATTTTTTTTTTTACTGCAGCAGCTTTTAAAATATGTAATATTTGACATTACGAACACTATTTTGTTTTGCAAGCTTCATGTCCTAAAGTTGAACTATTTATGTAGCAGCAGATGTATAGTAAGAATCTGTAAGCAAGGTTAATACAGGTCAGTCTGCTGTCTTCACCAATAGGTGGCAGACAGAGATTACATTTGCAGAATAATACCATGTGACATCTCTGAGAAATGACACCATCTTGTGGTGATACTTGGACATGAAGAGTACTTGTATGTTGACTTTTTTTCCTTCCATTTAAAACAGTTCTTGCTGCTTATTTACATGTCAGAGAAGTAGAAGAAGTAGCACCACCACCCACCACGAACAGACACGTGCATCTCTGGTGATGTGAACATCATTCAACAAGAACAGTTTCTACCCACAGGCCACCACTCCACCATGATGAACACTTAATCAGTCATTCAGTCATACACTGTCAATAAGCCTGTAACACCAAATATCCACTGCTGCTCTTATGAATTATAATTCTTACAGTCTTTACATTTTTAGATTATAATTTACAATCTTAAATGCACATTTTTAGATTATAATTTACAATCTTTAATGCACATTTTCAGATTATAATTTACAGTCTTCGATGCACATTTTTAGACTGTAATTTAAAGTCTTTAATGTACATTTTTAGATAATAATTTACAGTCTTTAATGTACATTTTTAGATAATTTACAGTCTTTAATGCACATTTTTAGACTATAATTTACAGTCTTTAATGTACATTTTTAGATTATAATTTACAGTCTTTAATGTACATTTTTAGATTATAATTTACAGTCTTTAATGTACATTTTTAGATTATAATTTACAGTCTTCAATGCACATTTTTCTGTATGTATCATCTGTCACTTTATGTATATATTGTAATATGTAAATACCTGTCACTGTAAATATAATTCCTACTCAGTGTACATACAGTATATATACATCTCCATATGTACATACTGTACATAATCATCTAGTCCACATATACCCATCCGGTATTTATTTCCTTGCACTATTTGTATTGTTTACAACTCTCGAGCGCTTGACCATTTATTATTGTATTTTTTTATTCCGTTATTTCTATTCAGTGTAAGTACATTGAGAGAGCTGCATAGAAACCAGAGTCAAATTCCACGTATGATTCTCACCCCTCCACATGTCTCACCTCAGCTCTGGTTGTCTCCTGGCAGTGAAGCACATCAGTGATTATGTCCAGCAGAGGGTAGTCTTGCTCCGTTTCAGCGCCAGTCCCTCACCTGAGTCTGAGGTGTTGAAGGTTTGCCGTCACAGAGAAATAAAGACAATGCGGTGAACATGAATCAATGACGCAGTCATCTAGAAATCATTGTGGCAACGTGGTTCGAACACAATCCATCCACTCAGAACAATCTCTTAACACCCCGAGAAGGCTGAAGACCATAAAAAGTGTTAATATATAATTAAGGCTATTTCAAGGAACATAGTTTCACAGGTAGCCCAACCCTGTTTCCTCATTAGTCCACATTCTGCAGTGTGATTTAAAACCTGCCCTCCAGAAATGACAATCAGACGCAGCTGAATTAAGTTACTACTTAATTCAACGGACCCTCATCAGGTCTAAATCCAACTAAAGTAGAGAAAGCAGAGGAGCTCTGTCACCCTGACAGATGAGCGTGTATTCGGAGCGGTTGGGAGGGGTAACAGATGAGAGTCACCTTGGTGATAGCGCATCTGGAGTTTTAGAATTCTCCCTCTCCCTCCTCTGTCTTACCTGATTGATCAAAAGGGAAGGGGCCCGCCTGCCCATTTCGGGCCTGTCAAATCCCCGCGTGGCAGCTGCAGTCCCCGGAGAAAGCGACTATAGCCTGGGCTGCATCTGTGCTGGTTACTTACAGAGACGATCTGGGCTCAGTTTTATCACTGTTTTTTTTAAATTTATTTCCATTGGGAATGGAGAGCAGATTCTCTCTGCAGAGTGCTGATGTGATGACCGCAACAACAAATAAGAGCCAGGCTTTACAGTTGGGGATTAAAAGGTTTACAAACTCCTCTACGAAACAGGATCGAGGTTCAGCTGCAGAGTTGAGTCACTTCAACATTTGTCTTATTGATTGCTTTTTGACTGGCATTCCCCAGTCAGGCAAATTGGAAAGAGGGCACTCTCCCCTCTCGACCAGAGTAGACAGGATTTGTATGAACAGAGTGGCTAGGCAGTGACATTTTGAGAGCATCCCTTAAAACTTAGAGGAAAGGAATATGTTACCTACAATCTGCACAGACCCACTTAAGCAACTTAGTATTTCACTTCCATAAAGGCCATGACACACCAAGCTGACGGTCGGCCGTCGGACAGTTTGGGGCCGTCGGTGAGCGTCTGTCTGCCTAGTTTTTTCGGTGCTTCCTGCACCATCAGCTCTAATCTGCCCATGTCAGAGTTTTTTTGGCCAACGTTGGTGAAACAAATCACTCTGATTGGCTGTTCAGCTTAAGCGAATCAGTGCACGAGAAGAGAAATGGACGTGAGGAAAGCAAGCAAACGAGTATGATCAAAAGGACAAACACAGAAGGCTCTTCTCATTTTTCATTTTCATCTCATCTGATCATTCCAATACACAGATAATTTCACAGCGACATAGCCGTCTGGAATGAAGCTAAGTGGTGAGTGAGAGTGGTGTGGAAATGGTCGGCAAATGCTGCTTTGTTTCATGTACGTGTCACTACAAGCGCTTGTACAGTATATCCTCAGTTCTCAGTCTTCCAGTTTCCCTTTTTAAATGACGAATACAGACTACCGCCGCCTGCCGGTAGGGAGAGTTATTTCATCTCACACAGGCACAGAACGTACGTCGTAGTAGTTGGCTGTTGGCTGTAGTCTCTGCGGTGTGCTTGAGTGCAACTTTTTGGCCAAGACAAAGGCGACATGAGGCGACGTAAGAGTCAGCCTTCATCGCCGCTAGTTCTTTGATGTCAGATTGGTGTGTCTGGGCCTTAAAGTTTGGGGACTAACAAGAGACAGAAGCTCAAAATTGAAGCAGCATAGAAATATCCTTGCTTTTAGTCTTTAGAAAGCTCTAAAACCACTGATCCTACACTTCCAGTAATGCAACTCAATAGCATCTTTTTTTTTTAAAGTTATTTTTTTGGGGGGCATTTTTCCATTTTTTTTATTGAGGACAGTGGATAGAGTCTTGAAAGGGGGGAGAGAGAGAGTGGATGCGGAAAGGGCCACAGGCCGGATTCGAACCCGGGCCGCCGCAGTCAGGACCAAGCCTTGATACATGGACGCCCGCTCTACCAACTGAGCTAACCCAGGCGCCCCTCAATAGCATCTTTCACTGATTCAGAAGGCTATTCCAGAGTCACAGAAGACATTATGCAACTGTTTTTCACAGACTGACTAGCCTACTCCTCCTGATGAGTAAACTGAACATCCTGTAAAATTGGTAAAATGCCGCTTTAGATACCTAATCTACCGATTTAGCATTGAACTCCTATAGAGTGGAACAGGAATGAGTACAGGAATGAGTCCTAAAACCCGGACATGTGTTAGTATTTTAGCAATTCCAGTACCGTTGTCTCGAAGTCAATGTTTTTTTTTAAATGGGTTTTTAGTTAGATGCCTGCAATAAGGTCTGTGGTTAACACAAGCTTAAGAGAATTTAACGTTTTGTTCTGCGACATAAAATATGTCAGTAAATATCCCACACATCCACAGCTTTTATATGTCTTAAAAAAGGCGATTACTGACAAGTGGCTAAATGACACTACAAGACGTCATCACGCCGACACGTCCGTCTTTACAGCTTCGTTGTGTAAACTCGTGTTCATGCGACCGTTGTGTAGTTCGTTTAAAGCCTAACATTAGCTTTTTACTTCTGGCGATTGCATTCACACTTCAAAAATCATAAAAGTGTGGAGATTATTTTACGGAACAAAATGTTTAAGTATCATCAAACGTTTGTTTGGCACAGAGCTTATTTTCTGCAATAATCCAAAATCCAATGGAAAAATCCCATGGAAAAATCCCATTGGCTTTTTGTCGAGGGAACCCGTGCGATTCTAACTTCCGGGTTGGCGTCATCACTGTAGCAATGTTGATAGACTCAAGATGGAAAACAACAAATAAAAGGACCTAAATCAATGCAGCAGAACCACAGATGTTGTCTTCTATATTTTTCACGCATTCTTCTTCCTTGTCAAAACCTGGCACCTACATTACCCACAATGCAACTTGACCGCCGACAGTTCGGTTGGAGATTCGGATCATGAATGTATTAAGAGAACTGGATACAGCGTTGGAGGCGACTTCCGCCTGGAAAGCCTCGGTCTGGGTCTCATTCACATGAACGGAGGAAGGGAAATAACTCTGAATTTGGCTATTAGTGCATTTTACAACTTTAAAACCTAATGATTTGTATAAGGGCTATTATCCATCCATCCATCCATCTGCAACCGCTTATCCCGTTAGGGGTCGCGGGGGGGCTGGAGCCGATCCCAGCCGACATTGGGCGAAGGCAGGGTACACCCTGGACAGGTCGCCAGTCCATCGCAGGGCTGACACATAGAGACAGACAACCATTCACGCTCACATTCACACCTACGGGCAATTTTTTTAGAGTCCACAATTAACCTAACCTGCATGTCTTTGGACTGTGGGAGGAAACCGGAGTACCCGGAGAAAACCCACGCTCACACGGGGAGAACATGCAAACTCCACACAGAAGGGTCCCAAGCCGGATTCGAACCTGCAACCCTCTAGCTGTGAGGCGCCAGTGCTAACCACTGCACCACCGTGCAGCCTATAAGGGCTATTAGAGTGTTCCTAATGGGGAGGTTATTTACCTAAAAAAAAATTATCCGCTGAGTTACAGACGTCTCTTTCCCAATGTAAGTCTATGCGAAAAAGTCTTTTTAGGCCCAGTGGCATCACGTAACGGACATGGAAGTTGCAGTACTGCCGTTTGGCCACTGCGAAAGTTGGGATTAACGACCGGCACTTTTCCTTGGGGCTTGATTCAGATGTGTTATGTTAGCCTCTTTCCAGCTCCACACCTCCAGATTATTTTCATTTTCACCCTTGTAGTCCTCAGCCCCAACCGATCCGACTCAAGTGGCAATTTATCATACTTTGCACAGCTCCCTCTGGGGCCACAAATACAAATACATACAACTTTTTCACATATGGAGGAGGACTCCTCAAGACCTGTAAACAGACTTTGACGTGTATAATCGGTGGCGTTCTCCTTTAAATCATAAGATGCATTTCTTTGGTAAACAACACATCACTTTCTTTGTCCCTTTTCAGTGTCTAGACAGCTTAGAAAAGAAATAAAGGGCAGGTTTTAGATAAGCAGATTGGACTTGGAGCCTGCAATCCAGCTGTTGTAGCTGGGAAGTCCCATAGCGGTGTCTGGAGTAATATCAGTTGACAGATCCCCTCTCTGACACCAGGATGTCCGTCTCTGGCCTTAACCACATCACAGTGTTGGGTATCCTGTGGAAGCGGGTGTCAGATAGCCGCCTATCGATGAATGATTAGAGTTGCTGAAGATGGACTGTGGCGCAGCCACCCGCGGGGGTCTAGGTGAGACGGATGGGCCCATTTGTAATGCAGAGGGGGCCCCGCAGCTGCATTAACTATTTAAGTGTGGTTATCTCAGGGTAATGGTAGGCCAGCAGCACGGAAACAAACTACAGCAAGAGAAGGTGTAATCCTAATGTTGATGTATGGGCTCTGCTTCTGCAGATTATAGGGTCTATGATACAATCTGACTGATTATCTGTGAACTGTCACATACTGTATATATGAACAGGGAACTAAATTAGGGCTGTCAAAGTTAACAAGATAATAACGCGCTAACACAATTCGTTTTAACTCTACTCATTTCTTTAACGCATTAACGCAACTTGTGATTTTTAGGTTGTAGCGGACTCAGTTTTAAAGCTAGAGTTAAGATACTGGTATCATATGAAACTACAAAACTTAAGGAATCCATTGGTACCAACCATGTCATACTAGCTTGTTCGGAAAATAGAGGAGGCTAAATAACGCTCCAAACGTACGCAAAACTATCAAGTGCCACGTTTGAGAGTGAGCTGTCACGCCGGCGATAAGAGACAAAACAGTGAAGCGAGTATCTGATGTAAAGTTGTCCAGATTGTCACTTCAAAGTGTTTTAAGATTTCGACTCGATATCACCCCGACATCATCGTAATCAGATGAATTTTCAGTAGGGCTGTCAACAACGCAACAATAATGTGTTTGTTTTAACGCCACTAATTTCTTTGACGCATTAATGCAATCAATATTTCGGAGGTTGCAGCGGGCTCAATTTTAAAGTTACAGTGAAGATACTGGCATCATATGAAACTAATAAACCTAAGTAATCCATTGGTACCAACCATGTCATACTAGCTTGTCGCGAATAAGGCTAAATAACGCTCCAAACTTATGCTAAATTTTGCCAAGGAAAAACTGGCATGGTCATTTTCAAAGGGGTCCCTTGACCTCTGACCTCAAGTTATGTGAATGAAAATGGGTTCTATGGGTACCCACAAGTCTCCCCTTTACAGACATGCCCACTTTATGATAATCACATGCAGTTTTGGGGCAAGTCATAGTCAAGTCAGCACACTGACACACTGACAGCTGTTGTTGCCTGTTGGGCTGCAGTTTGCCATGTTATGGTTTGAGCATATTTCTTATGCTAATTGCAGTACCTGTGAGGGTTTCTGGACAATATTTGTCATTGTTTTGTGTTGTTAATTGATTTCCAATAATAAATATATACATAAATTTGCATAAAGAAAGCATATTTGCCCACTCCCATGAAAATAGGAGTATTAAATACAAAAAATCTCCCTTTAAGGTACATTTACAGAAAAAAAACGTGCGATTTACTTGTGATGAATCGCGATTAATTATAGACAATCATGCAAATAATCTTGAATAAATATTTTAGTAGATTGAGGGCCCAAAAATAAATTCAAACAATGTTATCTAACCATTGTATGGTTAACATACCGTACAGAAGTTTTCATCTATTTCATTATAGATGCCTGGAATTATAGGAACAATAATTACACAGTTTATCCTAATCTAAAAGGGGTACCTTTAAATACTAGCTGGATTTAAAATGAGTTTGAGTGTTAAAACGTTAATGTCAAGTGCTATTGGCTATATCGTTTAGTTTACTAAACGATTCAATTAAGACTAGTCACAGTTGGTTACTCCACCTGTAAAGGATTTCTTTGTCTTAACACACACTTTACTCTGTACTCTGTGGGGCCGAATACTCCTAACCTCCGATAAAACAGTGTAACGAAGCTTGGCACAGAGGCTCGGCCCTGCCAACCAGCCTGAAATGATAGTTACCACCAGCCTGCCTCACTGCGCGGCCAGTAAATGTCTGAGGGGTTTCACCTTTGGTTGGCTGTTGGTGTTTGTTTTCACCTGCCAACAGGCACTGCGAGGAAGTTCACTTGTTAAACTTTCTACAGATGGTCAATATCTTTATCTGTTTTCCTGCTCTTACCAGTATAAGTCTTGACTTGAATACAGAGAAAAAGGGGGAAAATTGATTCCACTGTACCTTTCCTCTTCTCAATTTGTCACCCTGAAGCCCGTCTTGTAAATGTGCCCTCGGTGTCGATTGGCCTGAGGGATGGAGGAGCGCAGGGAGTAGCTGGGTGCAGGAGTGAGCCATCCATCCTTGGTACCTGGAAGGAGTAGTGGGGGGGGCAGGGTGGTGTTCCACCTGCTGAATAAATCATCGCTTAGCTCATTCTCCAGCTGCAGTCCAATTAACCAAAGGGGACCCTGTGAATGCAGTTAGGTGGCATGATTAATTACACAGCACTGACAATACACACCAAAGCTCACAATATCCCAAAGGGCAAACATCGAGCGCGGCTTTACTTTGCTTCCTTTTGAAGTATTGTTCGATTTGACTGTACAATGTTATTATTGGAAGTTTTTTGCCATTTTGCTGACACACAGCAACGAAAGCGGTAGAGTGTGATAGTCTCACACACACCCACAAACAAGCAAGCGTGCATATTTCAGAATCATGTGCGAAAACTCACACCTAGACTTGATGCAAAGCTGAACATTAAGCAACTAAATACAATTATCAGCACAGAAGATTTCTACCTCGCGGATGCAAAGTCGGCCTGTAATTTAGGGCGCAATTATTTCTTTTTACATGGCCCGTGACGAAGCTCTCAGTCTTACTACTGCAGCTCATTTAAATAGTGCCTTTAATTGAACATAAAAAGGCAGAGGAGAAGGTGCAAGGGAAAGGTTAATGGGACTGACACAAAGGGCAGATGGCAGAGGAAGTCTAGCCTTAAGTGTCACATCCTGCTTTCATCACAGCCCATACAAGGAGCAAATTAGGCCCGGTCAGTAATTAAGCCAGCTCCAGCGGCCAGCCGGGCTCTGGCCTCGGCTTTCTGTGGGATTACAGCCCTCTCCAAGGCAACTGCTGGTAATGACCTCCATCCTTCTATCAATAACATGCTCACACGTTGACGTCTGACTGCCGCCACATCCAATAGAAAGGTCACAGAGGATGTAACGAATGAGAATAGAGGAAGAGAGAGACAAGGACGTAATTGGAGGAGTGGTTGGTCAATAGTAGAAAGACTGCCGAGGCGTTGTTTACTCCATACCAATCTCCATTCAAGATGTTGCAGCACAGAAGATAACAAGATATCCCTTTCTATTCCCAGCATGTTTAGCTTGTTTCACTGCAGCGACAGAGAGAAGGTAAACACGGATGTGACATTTCCAACCAACTTTAGTTTCAAAGTTAAAACTTCTCTGTTTGAGGTGTTCATTAGAGAAACGCAGGGTTTTGTTTGTATGTGCCTTCCAGATGGTTTGGAATAAGTTGGACTTTGTAATGACTTTCATTAGCACAACAAAACAAATACAGCCTGTTCAAAGTCTGTTTTTCTTCACAGCCGAACATGTAGCAGTAAGTGACAACACACGGACAATTAACATAGAAATTATATTTAAGGAAGTTCAAAATAGAGCATGTGTATTTGATTAACATCACATATTCCTCTGTTATTGGTGTGGTATTGGTGTGATTATTTACATGTATGAGCCTGAAAATGATGTTTTCTTTGCAGAGCCTTCACTTCCACTTAGTTTAGCTTTAGTATAAAGACAGGAAACAGAGGGAAACAGTTAGCCTGGCTCTGTCCAAAGGTAACAAAATCCACCTACCAGCACCTCTGAAGCTCACTAACTAACACATAATATCTTGATTTTTAAACCTGTACAAAAACTGAAGTGTAAAAACAATATGTTGTGCTTCTTTTTTAAGGGGGGTTTGTGCGGGACTATTATGTTACCTTAAAGGCAGGGCCAAGCCATAGATATAAGAAGTGGACGTAGTCATCGTGACATCACTCATTGGTTTATGGTTTATTACGCCATCTTGGCTTTTTGCAAGCAGAAGTGACACGAGAGGGTGGAGCTAAGTACAACCGAACGCTGAATAAGACATTTTAAAATGTTCTAATTAACTTTCATGAACTGTAAACACACTGTGAAAGGGTTGTAGTTCTAAGACAAAAATGCGGACAACTCCCAGGCCGGACAACACCGTGGTAGCGACCTGTCAATCACAAGGTAGCCCCGCCCTAAAGCATACCCTGCTTTATGGTCTACTTGACTCTAAATGGGACCATAATTTACTAAATGAACATCATGCTGTATTGAAGAAGACTTGAAACTAGTGATTGAGACCATAAACTCATGTTTACAATGTTTACTGAGGTAATAAATCAAGTGAGAAGTAGGTTCATTTTCTCATAGACTTCTATACAATCAGACTTCTTTTTGCAACCAGAGGAGTCGCCCCCTGCTGGCTATTAGAAAGAATGAAAGTTTAAGGCACTTCTGCATTGGCTTCACTTTTCAGACTTGGAGGTTGCCCACTGGGTGAAAATAGCTGTTTCCCCTGTTTCTAGTCTTCATGTCGAACTATTCCTATAAATTTAGTTAGCTCTAGCTGTACAATAATTCATATTTAATGAATACCAAGAACCATATTCTGAATAATTCAAATACTAGATATATGACATTTAATCTGGGGGTATATATTACAGATATGGGTAGATGGAAGTAATTAATTGACGTTTACAGCTCAATGAAATGCAGTGCATTTGATTTTCCTTTTAAAACATTGCTCTGAGCAGTGAGCAGCTGCATACAGGGCAGACAGAGTAGTGAGGACCTTTGACGGTCTTGTCTAAAGCTCAGGTGGATGGAAACTGGTTACAGTGGTGAAAACGTTTCATGAATGCATGTTTAGATTCTGTCCTGGATGCATAATAACTTGATGTTAAACAGTTAATAGAGCATTACAGCACGTCCTTTAATGAAGCTGCTATTGAAGCTGGATTCTTCTTCTTTTTTAACCATTAATGCTTATTGCTGAACACAAGCTGGTACAAATGTATCCCAGCTTCTATTCAGCCCATACCAGACAAAAGAACAGCTGGACTAATTAGAGTTTGAAAAACACACACTAGCCTAAAACTAAACACACACATGTAATAAATAATATATCAAAAATATCAAGGCATGTGATGATCTGAGAGAGTCTTATGAAGCAATTCACTGTTTGAGATATGCTATCAGAAAATAAAAGGAAGGATATAATGATATATTATAATTTAAAATAATCTACTAATTAATATTTAATATATATATAATATTTATTTTTTTGATGTTCACGACATAGATATTAAAACATCGCATGAAAAATGACTTGATGAAACACACTATCAGATGCCCAGGTGAAGTTTTTAAAGTTTCTATAATTTCATACATTATTCATTTGTGTCATCTTACAACTTTTAAGGATACACACTTGGACGCTTACCTGCAATAAGTTCAGGTGATAGCCAGTTAGAGCTCTCTTTAAGTCCTCTGGGGGACCTGTAAAAGCCAAAGATTAGAGTTTTTTTCTGTTGCTGTTGGCTGTTATGAATATAAGATGAATAAATATTTTCACGAGTAAATATCTCGCAGGTTTACCTCTTCTGTCTCTCACAGTTTGCAGGTTTATCTGGTTGTGTACCAAACACATTTGAGCTGTTTTTAATCCTGGAAGCAGCTGTGGCGAGAACACAAACTGAGTTATCCTCAACACCACAACTGTAAATGCAGTTTAGTTTTGATGGACTGGTGAGGAATATCACAAGCAAAAGCAATTAAGATAAGCTGTGATGCTCAATGTACTTCACACCTAGCCATAACTATTTAAATTCTTTCTTTGTGACCATGAGGGGTACATCCACAACAGGATGCTGCATGCAAATGCTACAGCATACATTTGCATTCTGACAGTAGCTAAATCTGTGTATATTTTGTTAATATAACCTCAAAGGCTTTTTTTTCTGTAGCTGGCCATTGATAATCCTGTTGAATAAACATCATTTTCATGTGTAAATATTTTTCGTGGGTTCATCTTAGGCAGCCTTCTCTCCCACACGACACAGGTTCATCTGCTATAAAATGCATTGTAGTTGTGTTCCGACTGCAGCTGCTTCTGAGGATTAAAACCAAACATGACTTATCCCGCGCGCTGTGATTGTAAAGGCGGCTTGGTCGCTTTTTTCCAGATAGGGTGTCTCAATGTATAACAATGACTCTTGGCTGCAGCCGCAAACATTTCTCTGAATTGGATTACATTCACACAATGCAGGCAAAATTCTGATCCTAGATACACTGCGGCAATGGATAAAGGAGAGGAAGGAGAAAAGCACATCTCTGAGGGCAGATGTGACAATTCATTTTAAAATAAAATCGGAAGTCTGCAAGCTCACTGTTTTTAAGAGTGCAACGTGTACTGACTGTTTGTGAAATTAATTTATGTATAGAATGGTTCGATATTTTGGGAAATATGCTTTTTTAAATTTTTGTTACAGTCATGTCTGTACGTTAAATGTGAAGCTACAGCCAGGGGATGGCTAAATTAGCTCAGCATAAAGACTGGAAACAGAGGCTCCCTTTGATATTACCGTTTTTGTACGGATTAAACAAAACAAGATATATAACATGTTGAGCAGGGTCGACAGCGGTATCAATCTTCTCATCTCACTCTCATAAAGAAAGCTATTAAGTGTATTTCCCAAAATGTCGAGTTATTCTTTAAAGGTCTTATTGATGACATTTTTATTTAGACAAATATTTTTTTTTTTAAATAATACATCCACAGAACCTTTAGAAAGGGACTGAATAAAAGTATGGCTTTGCTGAAAATAATTATTATGACTGTGAATTAATAATTTTAAAAAGTTTGGTGGGTCCAAAATTAATGTTTTGTTTGTCTCTGTGGAAGATATGCGATGTTTGGTTCCTACTTCTAACGAGGCTTGTGAGCCAATTGTAAAACGACATTGGTATCACGTGGTATCTCTGGGTTATCAGTTAATGTGGAATATAAGAGATTTTAGACCAATAGCCCTTACCTCAGTGATTATGAAATCTCTAGAAAGAATTCTGCTCCAATATCTTGTCAGTACAACAAAAGACAAACTTGATCCATATCAATTTGCATATAAGCAGGGTTGTGGTACAGAAGACGCTGTTGCCACTCTGGTTCATATTATTACAAAACATTTAGACAAACCAAAAACCTATGCAAGAGCCCTTTTTCTAGACTTTTCATCAGCCTTCAATACAATACAGACAGACATCTTGGTGTCAAAAATGGTCCAGCGGGAACTGAATCCCTATTTGATACACTGGTATGCCTCCTTTCTCACTAACAGAGTTCAAATTGTAAAAGTAAATAAAACCCTTTCCACTGCCATCACGACCAACGTCGGGGCCCCTCAGGGTTGCGTGAGTTCAGCTATGCTTTTCACCTTTTACACCGATGACTGTCGTACAAATACACCAAATCAATACATCCTAAAGTATTCTGATGATACGGCTATAATATCTCTGTTAAGTCACTCGGACAACCCTGAGCTGCACCAACATGGCGTGAACAAAATGGTCGAGTGGAGTGACAGTAATGCTCTTCAGATTAACATAAAGAAAACGGAAGAAATTGTATTTGGTTCACCATCTGATTCTCATAAAGTTCCTATTGTTATTCATAACGAAAAAATCCTGCAGGTATTTTCATATAAATATTTGGGAGTAATGATTGATCATCTGTTATCTTGGAAAGACCACATTGAATTTGTCTGTAAAAAGACAAAACAAAGAATTTACTTTCTCCGCCGCCTCAGGTCTTTTGGGGCAAGTAAACAAATTCTTCTATTGTTTTTTACTTCTGTGATTATGAGTGTCCTGCAGTATTGTTATACTACATGGTACAAGAATTTGTCAACTACTTTAAAGTCAACACTGCTCCAACAAATGAAAATCTGCTCAAAGATTGTTGGTCAACCCCTTGAGAAACTCTATGAATCAGCCTATCATAATAACATCTTAAGGCTGGCTAACAACATCGTCTCTAACCCCAATCATGTTTTTAACAGTGAATATCAACTGTTACCATCGAATCGGAGATACAGGGTTCCACGATTTAATAAGGTTAGACTGAAGCACTCTTTTTTGCATCAGTCAATCCTTAAACTAAATATGGAGCCTAATCCCAGATCAAATGTGCGTTAAAGGGCCCTGAATATTGTCTTCTGTGATTGTAATGTTTAAATGTTTGTATCCTTGTTTATTGTCTTTGTCCTTTCTGTGATGTTGCAAACGGAGTTGCTGTTATGCAAAACAAATTTCAGACCTGTCTGACAATAAAGTATAAAGTATAAAGTAGTAAAGTATAAATTGAGTTTGACGGTAAGTGCCTGGCGACGACTTGATGTGAAGTAAATGCAATGGAACGGGTGCTTAAAGGTGTTATTGATAACATTCAGCCATGCACTACGTGTCGCATTCATCTAACATCTGGTGGCTGAATGTTATCAATAACACCTTTAAGAATGCAGTAAAAAATTAAGATAAACCCAGAAATTATTTCCAATTCTTAGACAGTGGTTATCTCTATAAATATCGTAAATAAAACTTTTGCACTGCAGTTGAATTTGTATTTGGTTGCCAGGCTGCTCATCAATGTTTTACTAGGATACTAGCTTAGGTTTTAGCTGATTCACAGGCCAGACCTGAATGTAAGAAGTTAATAACTTCAGCCAAGGTTCATCATTATTTATTTTCTCGAGGCCAAGCCGCTTTGTTAATACATTCAAATTCATTAAAACAGTTGGACTCAGCCTCCCCGGGTGAGTGAAGAGGTTGATGTGAGAAAGAAGCGAAGCTGAGCTCACAACTCAGATCCCTGAATTACCTGAATGTATAATTTAAAGAGATGCAGCGTCTCAACGTTCTGCTTTGCACTTTAGCTTCACAGCTATTTGGTCACTAAAAGAGATAAAGCCTTTTAGTTTGGTCATTGTTGCTCATCCAAATGTATGAAGTCTACACATATATAATGTAATATATTGTAATAGCAGAATAATAGCAGAAAACCTCCCAGACCACAAGGTGATACATTTAGTTTGCTGGTTTTGTCTGCACAACAGTACAAAACTCAACAATAATCAATATCCAATTATGTATAACAAAACAAAAAAGCAGCATATACTCACATTTAAAGGGACACTGTGTAGGATTTGGTGGCATCTAGTGGTGTGGTTGCAGATTGCAAACTAATGAAAACATAGCTATGAATATTATATTCCATTTCTCTCCCCTGAAATGCTACATACTGTTCCTTTAAGGAAGTTGGAACCATCTAAATGTTTATTTGGCATTTTTGCTTGAAATAATTACTCAAGTTATTAATCGATTATCAAAAAAGTTGGGGATTCATTTCCTGTCAATCAATTCAGTAATTGTTTAAGCTCCAGTAAAGTCATAAATGTCTCCAAAATGTCTTGACACAGCTTAAAGTGAAAACCCATCAGGTGAATCAGGTGAACCGAAACACCTCCCACAAGAATACAGCAGCCCTTAATGGAAACGTACCCAACAAGAAACAATGGAATACCTTTGTAATGTCTCTGTAAGTATTATTTAATAAAACAATGCTATGAATCACCTCAGTACCAGATAGACTGTGTTATATATAGTATTGGCCATTTGTCCAAACTGAAATATGTCTCGCTGCCAAAAACTGTCTCACACTGGGCATTTAAAGGCTTTAAAACATTGAACATGGTCCATCTCAGGAATTATTCCTACTTACCTCACTTGTCATGTCGTTTCTTGTGTGTTTCGTCCTGTGCTTTGTACTGGTCGTGTTTCACTTTGCTGCATTACTGTTTTACACAATGCTGTTGTGTGATTAATTGGTGGGCTCGATCCCTGTGAAGTCCTTTGAGACATATTGTACTCGTGATGAATGGCAACAGAAAGATACTTGACTTCATATTCTTTATTGCAAGCTGGGTGTGAGACATGAATTACAAACTAAACGCCATATGCTTTGATAAATAAACCATAAACCTGTGTTGAATCACAAACACTGGGACTAATATTGATGATGACATTTGAAATAAAACTGTTACTAAAGGCAAAAAATTGCAATAATGTGAAATTTATGTTGAATAATTATGCCAGGTAACAGTAAAAGTTGATTAATGTTTTAACCAAGAACGCATTGTAGCACAAATTAAAGCAGCTATTGCAGGAAAAAAAAGGTGTCTTTAGAACGTGTTCATTGCATGTCACACAGTGTCAGATGGGTCTAATAAAGTCTCGGTTGCAATCTGCGTCAAACTGTGTGACACCAATTTTGAGGCATGTCAGATGCTGTGATGGAAGTCTGGTGAATGGTGATGCTACGATGGGAATAGAACGAAAAACAGATGTAAGCAAAGACATGTCATCAACTCGCGTCATTCACGGCTCGCGTGGTCTGGAAATGTAGCAAAACATTTAAATAGCTTTGTCCTTTGAGCTGTCACTTCTTCACAATGAAAAACCACAAAAGGTGAATGTGAGTGTGAAGCTGGTCGTGGCCCCCAATGTATTCTGCGTCATTTCATGTCATATTCTGATTGGTTAGTTAGTAAACGTGGGCAACGTGTAGCAACAATCACATTGAGGGACTTTGGTCCATCATTTCTGACACTTACAGGATTTTGTTTATGTTTTTGGTCACTGAAGCCCTATATCGACCATCTGTACTCTCACAGTGGAATCTAAGATTGATGTGGCACCTGTAAAATTATCTTTCTCTAAATACCTGTCCAATTCTTTTATTTTAACATTTGTTCAGTGTTATATCTTAATACTTAATTCTTTGCTACACATGTATTGCTCTCACCAGAAGGTGGCAGGGTTAGTTGTGTGTGGGACATTACTGCAAGATAGAAGAAGAGTAGTTGCAGTTGTAAGTTTTGCTCAGTGGGCAACGTCCGGGTCTGAAAAGTGAAGCCAATGCCGAAGTGCCTTAAAACGGCATTGTTTCTAATAGCCAGCAGGGGGCGACTCCTCTGGTTGCAAAAAGATTTCCTGATTGCATAGAAGTCTATGAGAATATGAGCCTACTCCTCACTTGATTTATTACTTCAGTAAACATTGTAAACATGAGTTTATGGTCTCAATCACTAGTTTCAAGTCTTCTTCAATCCAGCATGATGTTCATTTAGTAATTTATGGTCCCATTTAGAGTCAAATAGACCATAAAGCAGGGTATGCTTTAGGGCGTGACAACCTTGTGATTGATAGGTTGCTACCACGGTGTTGTCCGGTCTTGTAGTTGTCTGTTTTCGTCTTAGAACTTTAACCCTTTCACAGTGTGTTTTCAGTTCATGTAAGTTAATTGTAACATTTTGGTCCCCTAAAAATATCTTTTTAGCGTTCGGTTTGTACTTAACTCCACTCTCTCGTGTCACTTCTGGTTGCAAAATACCGAGATGGCGACAGCCCGAAATGACGTTCTAGAGCCTTCAAAACGGCAGTCCACAAACCAATTGGTGATGTCACGGTCAATTTCTTATATTTAATCCATGGTTTTACTGAGTCTTGATGTTGAAATGCCAACAGTGAACGTTCTTCTACACTAATACCGTGGCAGTCTGAACAGTGTGACACTGACGACCACCACGTTCATCTCACGATTGTCAACTTTCATCTGCAACAGCACAACGTTGCACAGTCGCCTTAAGTGTTATCTTGCTGCCAGTTCCAAAGGTTGGACAAAAAAACTCCGAAGCCACACTTGATGGAAATCCGTTGTGATGGTATGTATTATTTGTAAAGGTTGAATGGCTTTTGCAGCTTGTTATTCTGCTCAATTTTGTCAATAGGTATGCACAAAAACAAACCCATTAAAAAGAGCTGTGGTATAAAGTATACAAACACTCACATCAACACTAATAAAAGTCCACATCTATGAGACCGGAGAGGTAACTGTACTATTAAGCAATGCTTAATGCTGTGAGGGCCACCTGCAGATACATTTACATCTGCGGAGAGCCGCAGTGTTTCCAGGCAGAACAGTGGGCCAGACAGATCCATGGCCCGACGCCCAGAACTCTGCTGCCTGGTCCCGGGGCTCAAACTGCCAGTCCCAACCTGCTCCTAATGTAACCTCTACCAACACTTCCCAAAGTATGGACAACTCGGTGTGCTTGAGAGAGACAACAGACAACTTTTCTAACATTTCGTGATCTCATGGGGAAGGTTTATAAATAGCACGCCACTTTTAAGGACATTTCACGTGTCATGTCATGCATATCAATTTGTATGTAGTCCTCGTAATTGTGAATCGGGATGAATAAAGAATGACAAAGTCGCATAGAGAGGATGTCGGGGGGGACGGACGGCTCAAAAATCACCAGACTCTGGTCCAGGAGACTGGTGTTCGTACCCCGTGTGAAATCAGATCCTGTTGATTTATTTGTTGTAACTTCCGGACTTAAGTTACACCATTTCCGGTGTTATTTTAACCTAAACCACAATCTTTTCCTGAACCTTTTGTCACATTACTTCCGTACTTAAGTTAAGGCACTTACGCAGTTATTGTAAGCCAAACCACTATCTTTTCCTAAACCTTACTATGTAGTTTTTGCCACATTACTTCCTTACTTAAGTTATGCCATTTCCGGCGTTATCATAACCGAAACCACTGGTTTGCCTAAACCTAACCAAGTCGATATTTTCCTAAACCTAACTAAGTAGTTTTGTTGCCTTATGTTACTTCCTTTAAAGATGGAAGTTTATTTTCAAAAGACTGGAGCGGAATTTGACACGTGCGTCTCGTGTTGCCGGACATTCGTAGGAAAAATGGGGAATAACTTTTCGTAAGATATCATACGAACCGTTGTATGAGGATACGTTGCAATTAGCGCCGTTCTTATTCCCAACTCGTCACATACGGACGTATGGTCGCAATTTTAAACACGCGCTTTAGGTTGTGAATTCTAACAAAACTATGTGGTTATGTTAAGGCAAAATAAATTATTTGTTAAGTTTAGGAAAAGATCATGGTTTGGGTTAAAATAAGGACATCTGTTACGTAAATTAAGTTATGTAGATAAGTTAAGTAGTCAACGTAAATAAGTCAATTGAGTTTTGGTTTCACACGGGACATGAACACCGGTCTACTGGGTGAAAGTCATATGTTTGTTTGACCCACCCCAGCCTCCTCCTTACGATGGCTTTCTCGCTTTTTATACTACGTCACCTGACTTCTGGAGTACTTTCTTTGAGCATCTATTGCAGTGGCGTGAAATGACACGTGGAAAGCAAAAAATGCGTAGCGATAACATGCGAAATGACATTTGGTGAGACCAGGCTGTACTGTGGCATCTCATTAAGTTCTTGTTGATGTTTTTGGGTTATGTAACGTGTAGCACATTGCTGATCCATCTGTGATTACAGTAAAGAGCAATCGCAGATGGATACTTTCATCTGCTGTTAGCACAGTGTTGCCCGACTGCCAGCTTTATTTACAAAATGATTTAGTGGATTTAAGGTGTTTTTTTCAGTCTTAAATGTGTCGCTTTCACCCTTCTATGCAACAACGGTATGTGTGAACACACGTCTAAAGATATTATAGAAGAGATACATGTACATTTGCATGTTAATGTAGGATGTGTTAATGAAAGATGCAAAATATTTCTCACCTAAATTTTAACAATATATACTTTTATTTGGGATCATAATCTGTCTTCAATGAAGTGGATTGATTCACAGTAGCTTAATGAAATATTAATATCTTTTCTATTCTGATTTATTATTCATAAAGTACACATTGTGAATGTGTATCTGTTTGTAAACATCTAAATCTTTGACCCGTGCTTTAAATATATGATTTATTGAAGAACCTCACAAACATCTCATTTTGAGCACCAGGAAACACCCGTCACATATACTGAATAGCTGAATATTGTTGAAAACCCTCTGTCCAACACATATCTGTTGGTGTATTCTGAGTTGCAGCCTTGTTAGCCTGCACTGCATCACCACCCAGCAGGAGACAGATAACGATAAAAATGAGCAGGAATACTGAATACCTGCAAACAACAGCATCTCATCTGCTCCGGAAAGAGTTTCCGGCCGCGGTGAGCAACATTACACCTCGCCCAGTAATTACCTGTTTTTATTCCAAAGACATATCAGAGCGCAACTCATTTTGAATTATTTGTTATTTGGCTTTTAAATAAGAGCGTGACTCTGCATTTACTGAGAGCGAACCACTCTCCGGATCCTCCGGTCTGTCGCCACAGCACCAGAGGAGAGCTAATCAAATCCTGCTGCCTACCCCTCAATCTGGACGGATCATGGTTGGTGGTGGAACGGAATAATTCATGGACCCCCGAGCTCATGTGACTGTCCAAGGTGAAAATTGGTAGACTTTTATTACAACCCAGATTATTTATTAATCCTGGCCTGGGCCTCATAAATTCAATAATTAAGACTGTGGACCATTGAGGTTAGTTGTTGAACATTTTGTGTTTTGAAATTCATAAAACTTTGTTCAAATAAAAACTATTATGCCTTCAAGTCTCAATTTCTGATTGTGTTACTCATTATTTTTGTGAGAATGCTCAAGGGGGAAAAAAAAAAATACATTTAGCCTGTAATTGTTTCAGTTGAGAGGTGAGAAAATAAAAATATACGCTGAAACTCAGATATAACACCTCATATAATTAAGAAACTGGGCATTTATTCCTTCGGCGTTTTGTATTTAAGCAGCAGTAGGCAAGATTGGAGCAAATATGATTTAAAAAGGTCCGGGCCAAATTTAGCACGTTTACATCACATTGATGTTAACCCTTAAATGTTCAAGAACACAGAAATAATGAAAAAGATTAAAGCAGCAGTCGGCAAGGTTGGAGCAAATATGATAAAAAAAAGATTATTTTTATAAAAAGGTCACCATATCCTGACAGTAGTGCATGAGACAGGTAATCTGAAATAAATCATGTGCCTATGTGTCCTCCGGTGCTCCTAATGGCGTCTGCAAGATTTCGCAGACCGGAGGAAAACAACCAATCAGAGCCGAGCTGGAGTCTTGCCGTCATTTTACAGCTAAACAGTACACTACAAGATATTTCTGAACACATTTGAGTTGAGAAATAGTCATTACAGTAACAGAATACTGAATCATATTTGATCAGCGCAGCCTAGTTTGACCGTTTGATTGGAGTTCGCGACTGATTGACAGCTGGCTCTGCTGAATAAACAGCCAATAGGAACGCTCTCTCTCTCTGAAATGACCTATGATTGGCCAGAGTCTCCGTCACAGGCTAGATTTTTTAAAAACACGAGGAGGTGCAGAAGTCTAGTTTTCTCTCAGAACACAATATGATGAAAGGTTATTATGGAATTTCTGCCCAATGATGCCACTTTAAGCTGTGAATTTGTGATTTTATCTCTGTGAGTCTAAATAAATGCTACAGTCTGGCTGAACAACATGAGAATTAAATAATAATATCATAGCATAACTGTGTTACCTTGTGAGCAGCAGGGGACAAGCTATTTCAATGATTTAGGAAAAGTAACTGCTGACAACATTTTCATATTTGACAGTTGCTTATGAATTTTGTGCTAACAAGCAAAGAAAAAAAACAACAACATGAGGTTTGTTTATCAGTGTTTTTCCACAAGACATGTAGACAAGCAAACTGCATTTTCTTTTACTATCTTTTTCAAAATAGCTTACAGGGTGTGTTTTTGCATAATTTATTAAACATTGCTGGGAGAGGAGGTGAAAATCAAATCCTCCACAAGCACCAAACTTTATTCACCTCGTACGTTAGGCACAAATGATCCATAAATGCCTGCAGTTTGGGTGGAAATTGGGATGGAAATGAGAGCAGTGTGTGTTAACAGTGTTTTCAGAAGTAGCAGCCTGGGACTGCTGTATACATGCACTGCACGTAAGAATAAAGACAGTCACTGTTAGACACCTGCGACTGCTTGATCTCTCATACCTGCTGATTGTTACAAATTGCGAAACGTCTGCACCACACAGATTCAGAGCGCCCCTGTGTCTTGTTAAAAATAAGTGAAGATAAACACAATGCACCCTAATAACAACTGATAATGATGTTTAATATGTTGGCACTACTTTCTAATAAGGCACCCTTTATGAAGGGTTTATAAGATGTAATTTATGGTTTTATTAATGGTTAATAAGTAATTTACTTTTTACATCACTTATGAATAATTAATAAAAATAACTTTCGGGTTGCCAGGTCGGGGGAAATCCTCCAGTTGTAGAAGTACCTGAAGTATTGATGGATTATTAAAAATGAAACTAACTTCTTTAACACACTTTGCGATTTTTAGGTTGTAGCGGGCTCAGTTTTAAAGTGAAAGGAGGCTAAATAACGCTCCAAACTGGCATGGTCAATTTGGCGAATGGTTCCTTGACCTCTGACTTCAAGATGTATGAATGAAAATGGGTTCTATGGGTACCCAAGAGTCTCCCCTTTACAGACATGCCCACTTTATGGTAATATTTGTCATTGTTTTGTGTTGTTAACTGATTTCCAATAATAAATATATACATACATTTGCATAAAGCAAGCATATTTGCCCATTCCCATGTTGATAAGAGTATTAAATACTTGACAAATATCCCTTTAAGGTACATTTTGAACTGATAAAAAATGTGTGATTAATTTGCGATTAATCGTGATTAACTATAAACAATGATGTGATTAATCACGATTAAATATTTTAATAACTACGGAAAACATGTCACAAACATCACTAAAAAACATGTGACAAATGTCACTAACGTAACTTTAAAAAAACAACAACACTCTCAAACACCAGTTTCCTGGTTAAAGGTTGCGTGTTTGTTGGACCCATCCACCTCCCCACCAGCCCGCCATAAGTGGTCTTTCTTCCTTTTTATTCTACGTCACTAGCTCTGAGCGTAGCATACCAGTATTTACATTACATTACATTATTTACATGGTGTACAAATGACACAACAAATGCAAGAAAGGCACTCTTATTGCACGCTACATGCCTTGCGCATTATCGTGGCATTCATATACGATTAAAAAATAAGAGCCAACATAGTTTCTGTTGGAAGGAAGAAAGGCATTCTGGGTATCGAACACTCTAAATATGATAAAAGAAAACCTGCATTCATGCCCAAAGATTGGAATAATGAGTTAAATATAGACATTGATGAAGCAACCTGTTTACAAATAAGGAAATCTGCAAATAACACCTTAATTTGTAATAAGACAAAGGAAACTCAGTTTAGACTACTAAACTGGAGAGTAACCTGCAGACTGTGTGTTACTCTCCAGCTTAGACATACAATGGATCACAATAAATCTGAACTGTGTATGAAATGTAATGCTGAGGCTGGGAGTGGACGTGTAAATATGAATATTGAAACATGTAGCGGATATACTATGCTTAATTCTTGACAAAGAATGTAACCCTCCAACAACAGCTGGGTGGCACAAGATTATTTTTGATATAATACCTATGGAATATCTGACATCTGAATGTATGCAAGGTACTCTTTAAGATTTGATCCATGTTCTTACAATATATTGGTATTAGACCGGAGTGGATCACGCTTAGGAAACCACACCATGCATGACTGATGCCGATGCAGTCTCTAATGGGGGTGATAGTGACTAATAAAGGGTAATTGCTCATATTCTTAATAAATCATTAACTCTGCAGTTACAAATGCTAATGTCTCACTTACAGCCATCGTTAGTTATAAATAAATATAAATAATTAGGCTAATATAGGGTTATTATACAGTAAATCATCAATTCTGCAGTTACAATACGTCATAAATAAAGGCTCACAGCTGTCTCACTGTCAGTCATCTTCAACAATAAATATTAATGATTAGGCTAATTTAGGGTTATTATACAGTAAATCATCAATTCTGCAGTTACAATACGTCAAAAATAAAGACTCAGAGCTGTCTCACTGTCAGTCATCTTCAACAATAAATATTAATGATTAGGCTAATATAGGGTTATTATACAGTAAATCATCAATTCTGCAGTTACAATACGTCAAAAATAAAGGCTCACATCTGTCTCACTTTCAGTCATCTTCAAAAATAAATATAAATGGCTAATATAGGGCTGTTATATATACAGTAACCCATTATGCATGTAGATGGGCATGTGCAATGGATGGATAAATGTATTTGTTGTCTTTTTTATTGTTATGATTTGTTATGTTTGGAAGTCCAAAGCAATTTTCCTTCTGGGACAATCAAATCTATCTGATCTTAAGTGTTGCAGTAATGATGCTGTTAATAAATGGATTTGGGTCCAGATGTCCTGCAACAATCCATCCATTGGAGAAAGGGCTCTTCCTGATGAATTAAAGTGTCATACTGGTGAGGGATTTTAAACAATCTGGCAACCTGAAAGTTAATAATGACATCCTCTAATTGATCCAGAAAGCATTAGTAGCCTAAATTATGTATTAACCCTTAAACAAAGCCATTCGTTTAAGTTGATAAACTTTATCTTAACAGAATGTGGTGCAGCAGATAAAATATAAAACTTTTAACTCTGTTTCAGCTCTAACTGAGAGGCTTATAAAGCGCACATGGAGAAGGAAGCAGCTGTTCATTCATTACTGGAGCAACAACGTGGTGCAACTGATTACACTGATGGATCAATAAGTGCAATCAGCGCGCTAATGATAAACATAATAAAGGAAAGCGGTTCCAAAATGACCCTATAGGGATCATCCGAGGTAATCCTTGACCGGTGTGAACACTACATTGACGTGGACAGTCAGTGAGAGGTGATTGAACTATTGATTGTGTGTTGTGTAACATGCAATCTGTGCTGCACAACTTTATAAAGACTCTTTACAGGCAGACGAGCGGCCGCAGTGCGCCTAAAGATGCGCTAGTCGGCGCCTTAAGAGTGGATTTCAATACTGTAGGTCTGCTTCTAGTGGATGTGGACCACATACTGCACCCAGAGGACCTAAACCTGGAGAGGAGAGGAGAGCCCTCTCTCTCTGCACGGTTTGTTTAACTTGGTGGAACCTCAAAAGCTCCACTAACAGCCTTTAATATCCATAAAGGATCAGACACAACACTGCGTAAAAACCGCCCAGTCAGTGCGTCATGCAGCCCAGATACTTTCCTGTATAGTAATCAGAATCAGAATCAGAATCAGACTCGTGTTTATTGCCAGGTGTAAGAGGTTTACACTAGGAATTTGCTTTGGTTTTGTTGGTGCAAGTTAAACAGTATGATAACAAAAGAATAGATAAAAACGTATAAAAACGTAAAAAATAATAATATACAAAATAAGCTATAAACAAAAATAAACATGATATAAACAGATAGTGCAGTTCTTCTCAAATGCACACACACACAGGACCGCTGCACCGATGCAAACCCAGAAGCACACACCTAAAAAAAATTCTCCAGGCTGTGATCTCTGCAACATCTCAGATGAACAACCAGCTTCCTTCACATGTCTAAAGCTTCTCCATCCAAAAAAACTCCCTGAAATCTCCCGTCTCTCACATCAATCCACGTTTTTACAACCACATGAAGGCTGATTTTAAACAAAAAAAAACTCCATCTTTTTTGGGGGCTCTAATTCCCAATTAAAGATAGCCTCGACCTCGTGGTTCAAGCATCAATTTTGCGCAGTCAGTTCCTGTAACCCCTTTTCTATCTTCTTCTTGTTGTGGTTGTTGTTGTAGTGGAGGAATGTGTTTTATACCAAAAACAAATAAAGGAGAGATAGTTGAATCTGTGCGCGGTGGGAGGGGAAGGCTTGTGCTGTGAAAGCAGCAGGACAAGAAGAAGAAGAAGAAGAAGAAGAAGAGGAGGGAAAAAAGTGTGAAATCTCTGCAACCCCTGGAGTCTCATTCAGCACCACTCGCTACTGGACAGCGACTGAGCAGCAGCAGCAGTAGGAGCAGCAGCAGCAGTAGGAGCAGCAGCAGCAGTAGGAGCAGCAGGAGGAGTTGATCGAGAGAAAACGGGAGATTTGTTCAAAACCTTCGAGTCTGGGAGTAACAACACCGCAACTAACAACACTTACTGATTCACACCGGCGTTTTCCACTCCTTCACTTCTTCTTTTTTCCTTTAAATCTCATCCGTGTGGCGGGTTTTGGCGAGAAAACGAGGAGGAGAGCTTTGCTGACTGACTGACTGACTGACTGACTGGAGCCAAACAAAGACGCAGGAAGAAAAAAGAAGAAAACTGGACCTCATCAGAGATAGATAGAAGAAGTTCATTTTCTCCACTTTATAGGCTCACTTGCACCAGGAGGATTTCAAAAGGTACGAGTGTCTCCCTTGTTTTATACTGTAGCTGGGTGAGTTTATGAGTGGTAAATGTGTGTGTCCACAGAGTTATGCAGCTGTGTCTGTGAAAGTATGCTGCACAAATCTGTCTATTAACATACTTGGAGGCATGTTGTTGCACTTTAATAGATTCTTATGGTCACATGAGGGAAAACAAGGATGAACATTTAAGGGTTGTCTTCTGGTGGCATTTGGCACATACTGAGTTTACAAACCATCTCCTATATCAGTGTGTAGCCTATATGTGCCTGGTTTTGGAGGGCTGTGGCTGATCAACAGATGAATCACCTTTACTGAGAGGCTTTAGGAGCAGGATCGAGGCGTCTCCTGGTGGAGCTGTGACAACACAATGAAGCCCTTCATCAGCTGTGTGTGTGTGTGTGTGTGTGTCTATGGGAGCCCCCTCTGCAAAGCCCCTCGTTCCTTTCAGCTCCACTTGGCTTGCTGTTGTTCCTCACACACAACACTACAGAGGAGTCTGTAGGTCTGATCAATGCCCAGATTGAGACAGACGGTCATTCTAAACTAATGTGGCTCAACTGGAGACCGTGGATGAAAGCTTTGCACCTTCCACAGGGTTGTTTTGTATGAATCCATCTTTTGCATTTAATCAATCTCAAGTGAGACATGATGGTTTGGTGGTGACGCCTCAGTTTGATTATGCATCCCTGTCAGGGAATAATTGCTGCTCATATTTCTGCCGGGCTGTTGAATGCATCATGTTTGGTTTCATGTGTTGGAACATTCAAAGGATACATCTTGAGGAATGTTGCAATTGATGTGATGTGAATGAGCAGTTTTCTTCCGGATTTAAATCTGTACACACATCCTCCAGTGATATGAGGCATCATATTTTTTTAAGATTTCCTGCGCCACTCCATTTTCACTGTTTTTTTTTTATTTTTCATGGCAGTCATGTGTTTTGCTGAAGATTTGTTTGGATCTCCTCCAGAGTCCAACATCCAAATCTACTTCAAATGCCTCACTGGATTTCAATTAGTGCAGCATGTGCATTAATTGTGTTGATATGCTCTTCAAATTCAAAACTTCATTTGATGCCAAAAATACAAAAAAGTGAAATCAGACTAGTAGCAAATGACAACAACCCCCAGTGGAAATACTTTAAACAATGTTGGACCATTCAAATCTCCATAAACGCTACTTAAAAACACCTGCACTCGCACAGAAATGTTTCACTGAGCAACTAAAAATTTAATTTGATTTCATTTTGTTTTTGAAAAAACAAAAAACAAAACAGGCATATGAATGATTTGAAGCTCTAAAACAACTGCTTTTTAACTACCCATCAGAAGCCTTCGCTGGAACAACACGTCGCCTTCTCTTTGGTCATTCATTCTCACAGCAGGAGAACAGATTCAACACATCTTTGCAGCACAAATTCTCCACCCAGTCTGTATCCTCTGAGCGTTATCACACTGTCTGGAGTGTAAATCTCCATCAGCAGTCACAGTACGTGTGCATTAGTGATTATCAAGGAGGAGAAAAAGAAAAAAGCTTTTCTCAACCTTCACAGTAGCTTGTTACGTGCCACTGTAGACAAATCAATTCTGGTATGAAGCCAGGTGAATTATATATGTCTTATCATGTTAGCAATAGCGAAAACTATCAGTCTATTGGCAGTACACATTCACAGGTTTACACGTTTTTCATGATATCTGTCAAACAGCAAACCTGCTAATCTAAAATCCATGATACAGTTCACTCTGGCTTTCATGTTTTGGCTCCTTCATCAGAACATATATTTGTAATTCATTATTCTGCTGCTTTTACTGGGTTTTCTTCCTTTATTTATGCTCAACTTCATCTGCCCTGCAGTCACTACTTGGCTGTGCTGCTTTTAAAGAGGCCCAATTATGCTTTTGTGTTTTTTCCTTTAGTCTGTTGTATAGTTTTCTGTGCATGTAAAAGGTCTGCAAACAAAGTTACAAAACACATAGTCCATGCCAAAGGGAGTTATTCTCCTCCACAGAAACACTGCTCATGAACTGCCTGAAATGCCTTGATTGAAGTCCTATTTTTTCTTTCGTAACGTGGTGATGTCACCAAGTAACACATCGCCCCGTTGAGGTTTATTTCACAACAATGACCTGATAGCTGTACGTTATCCCGCTTACTTACTGCTTACTGCTCCTTACTTAAGAAATCAATAATTTGACACAAAAATGGTCCTCCAGAATCCGACATCAGAACTGCGCCCATAGCAACAGTCTGTTATACATAGCAACGGTCTGTTATACATAGCAACGGTCTGCTATAAAGGAATAACAGACTGTAGAACCCCGTTACTGACCAATCAGAATTGAGCATTCATGTAATAAATTTGCATAACGGCTAGCTTGACACACCCTCAAACAAAGTTAGTGAGAGAGGAGCTGGAGTCGAGTCCAAAAGTTTCGTTCGGTTGACCAATCACAACAGAGTGGGCCAGCTGACCAATCAGAGCAGACTGGGCTTTTCGGGAGCTCAAACAGAGCAAGGGTGAAAAGAAGTGCTTAAGCACAGCCAGTATGAGAAAAATAAAGCGTTTTTTGAGCATCAAAGCATGTTACCACCCAAAATACAAGTATGAACTTGAAAATAAGCATAATAGGTCCTCTTGAAACAGCACATCAAGGTTTCTGGAGTACACTCTCCTTGACGAAGAAATATAAATTTGCAAAGATCACCTTTTTTGTGCCCTGACCTATAGGCCTCCTATCTGAAACTGTGCACCACCCCACCAAGATTCACCAATTAAATGACTGTGCTTGGTTTTTAGGATATTGAGGTTAGGGTTTGGGTCATAGTTCAACTTAGGGTCTGCCAATCGGAGGTGGGATGGGAGAAAGTGCTGACCAAGAGGCCCAGTTCAGGGAAAGAAACAATTACTGCAGAATGTATTGTTTACAGCCCCAAAACAGCTTACATCAGAAAAAAACTGTCTACTGTTTGAAGGAGATACCTGAACATTTAAGAGCGTACCAACAGTATTATGTAGGTTTCTAATGGCACAAGACATTATTCAGTGTTTTCCCCTCATTAACGACTTTCTCCCAGAGAGAAGAAAAAAAAAGCATCTCATTAAGATGCAAAGCTTGGAGGAGCTCCAACAAACAAGAGTAAGAGATTGACTGTCAGCACAAAGCCTGTTACTTTTAACCTTTACATCCAAACGAGTTTCCTTGTACTATAATCTGTTCCAGACCTGATAATGTTCCCCTTATACCCGGAAAATCATCCAGGATGTGTTTACTGTCATTTCCTCCATCTTTGGTAATTCATTTTCCATGCCGCTGCGAGTTAGTGTGACATTATAGGAACAGTGCGGTATAAATCATTCTCCTCTGTCGGCTCCTCTTCCTCTTCTTTTCAGGCCGTGCTGAAAGCGCGAGCATATATACGTCAGCGCTGAAATACACAGGCACCCAACAGAGAAGACAGACAGACAGTCGGAGAGTCTTTTCTCTGTGTTGGAGGAGTTTAAGATATCCAGTCCTCTGTTGTTCCCTATCACTGCCTCCTGATCATGGAGTGTCCACATTCTGGATGAGCTCCCCTACTTTCTCCTCCTGGCTGTCCGTCTGTTCGTCGGGGGGGGCCGTATGTGTGGTCTTGCTGCTCTGACCGCAGTCTGATGATCTCCAAAACAACAGCAGATCCATTCCTCACACTCCTCAACACAATCCTATTTTCCAAACTGCTGATTCTGCTCCTCAGTGATCCTTTAACAAGCTTTCCATTTTAGAAGGCTTAGATATTTCTGCCATATGTGTCTTTCTGTAAAATAGTTTTATTGCAGGCTCGGGACTTCTGGAAGTTTTTTTTTTTTTTTTTTTTATGGATAAAGTTTTAAAGTCCAGATGCTCTTGTTTAAACCGCCATGCTGTAAGAAGACTCTCTTATCACCAGTGGTGGATTGTAGCTAGGCACTTTTATTCAAGTACTGTCTTTAAAGGAACAGTGTGTAACAGTTGATCTATTAACAGAAATGGAATATAATATTAATAACCATGTTTTCATGTATATTCACGTGAAACTACGAATCGTTGTGTTTTCGTTAGCTTAGAATGAGCCCTTCATATCTACATAGGGAACGTGTCCTCTTCACAGAGTCCACCATGTTGCTCCGCCATGTTTCTACAGTAGCCCAGAACGGACAAATCAAGCACTGGCTCTAGAGAGAGCCTTTTACGTTTTTACGTTACCTGAAGGCCACCGTAGTTCTCTGATAGGTTTGTGAAACTGCGGTAACGTGAGCCACAGAGTGCAAAACCGTGGTACCGCCAGCCGCCGCCTCACTTCCGTTGCTCCTAAAGTGGTGTTAGGAGCTCATATTACCGCGATCTTGGAAAGGAAGGTGTGAGCGGCGGGGTACTCAGTTGGCTGCAATCTGCAACCACACCTCTAGATGCCACCAAATCCTACACACTGTCCCTTTAAGCACAAATACTGAGGTACTTGTACTCTAATATTTTCTTCTCCTGCCACTTTATACGTCTACAATTCAGAGGGTATATCGAACTTTTAACTCCACTACAATTATTTGACAGCTTTAGTTTCTAATTACTCCACAAATTAAGATTTTTGCACAGAAAACATGAAAATATATACGAGTACAGCTGAAACGATTGGTTGATAACCAATTGAGAGGAAATTAAATGGCAAGTATTTTGATAATCGTTAAGTCATTTTTTCATTGTGAGCATTTGCTGCTTTTACTTTTAATTATATTAATCATTTAAATGTATTTTTTAATAATTTTGCCATTTGTACCGTTGGTTGTTAAGGTGTCGTTTTGGGCTCTGGGTAATTGTTACAGCATTTATCACCATTTCATCATATTTTCAGGATTTTTACAAACCAAACAATGACTTGATTGATTGAGAAAGTAATCAGCTGATTAATCCATAATGACAATAATCATTAGTTGCAGGCCGATACAAAATGGTTAAAAATTAACTCAACAGAGTACAACAGTAAAATCCTGATTTTCATGAATGCCTGACTAATAATAATCTAATGATAATATAATATACATATTTTTCTGCACTGAATTACTTTTAGTAATTCAAGTACATTTCCCTGATTAAACTAACATTTTCATTGCAGGACTGTACCTGTGTATTAGTACCTGTACTAAAATAAAGGATGTGAGTACTTCCTCCACCGCTGCTTGTTGTCACATGAGAGCTGCAACACGCCTACAGGTTGAACATCTTCATTAGAGGCCTGTTGACACTAATCAGAGATGACATCCACTAGCACTCTAGTTAATTTACAAGATTTACAACACAAACAAAGGAAGCATCTAATCTCTCCATCACAGCGAGAGAGTCCCTCATAACAGAGACACATTTGACGAGGTGTCGAATTAGTCTTTGTTCGTAGCCGAGGTTATAGTGCCGCATGCTGTCCTCAGCAAAAATTGGCTTCGACTCACATTTTAAATAATTGGTCCCTCTTGACAGGCAGAGTCCATTCAAATGAGTCAAGAGCATAATGGATCCATATCACAGATACATCTGTTATAACTCAGACAGTGTATTGTTTTGGTCTAACCTACGGAGTCACCTATGTGAGATAAAGTACTAGAAATAAATATTCAACGCAGTGAATAAGCACCTTTATGTTTCTTACATGTGGCTGTAATGTTAGCTAGTTCCTCTTTGTGTTGGCTTCAGTTATCAAGAGCAGGATGATTATTTTATAGATCAATAAGCAGGATGATTATATTTAATCACCCAATATGTTTATTCACTTGGTAAGATATTTTAACTAAATAGTTGTTAATTGTGCTGTTGTTTTTTTTGCCATCAGCTGCTATAAATGACATCAACAACTGCTTCCCTTTAATGTTTTCTTCTTAATTTCCTGGTTCAGCGGCTCACTTTTCTTTGTCACAGAGTTTCTAAATATGGCATACTGCTCTCCCTCGGGCGTCAGTTTTGTTGTGTAATTGACAGATTTGTTGATTAGTTTTGGATTGGAGTGTAATTCTACAGGAGCAGATTGTGATTTGGCTGGATTTTTCACTATAAAAACAAAACAAAAACAAAAACAAACGGGGGTCTAACGGGTAATTACGGGACACCGTAATTGGCAGTGACACAGTAGCATATGTTAACGTTACATTAATTAAGCAACAGCACGCATATTTTACTGTTAATGCTGCAGCTTTGGGTGGACATTAGCTTTAAGTAGGTTGTTGGCATCAACAAAATTAATGTGTTCATCTCCTTCCCTTGAGGCTGAATACACACATGCACAGTAAAATATAGGTCGACATTCATTCAGTTACTGCAAAAAGTCCTCCAAATTAAACGTCAAAATACATCGTGTGCCCTCTAGAACGTCACGCATCACTGATTTCTGATCTGATCTGTTGGACTATAAATCTACTTTTGTTAGTGCCTTCAACAACCAAAGGAACTGGCTTATCACTGTTAATAAATATATCAGTTTTATGATCTGACAACGATATGGTTAAGGTTTGGTCAGGTTTTGGTTAAAATGACTACTTCATTGAGGTTAGGCGACCTTCGTTGTCGTGGTTACAGGTTAGGGAAGGTTAAAAGAAACCCACATTGACTGAAATGGGAAATGGACTGTGTTAAAATCTTTTTGTTGTCCCATCCATCCACCTTGGCCTATTTGTGTATGTGTGTCATATGTAGGCCTAATGTATGTAATGAATGGATACAAAAATACATTTGAAGTGTGATATATTACCAAGATATACGTATAAATATAACTATATCAAAGACACATGCGATGATCATGTCATGCAACTGCTGAATGAAGGTACTGTTTGTACAGGTGCTGTACTTTTTTTGGTCCAATTCAGGCACTGGGCATACAATGCAGTAATTGTCACTTTCGTTTTGTAACGAGCTTTGTCCGCTTGCCATTTCACCTCGCTCTATTTGCGTTTTTCGGGCGCTGTGTCGTGTGTCTGCCATTTTCGTAGCTTCCTTTTGGATGCATGCTTGCAAATGCGTGGGGGCTACACACCAAGTGCCCAAAGGCTCACGCCCAGAAACGTCAAAATACACACAGCAAAATAAGAAGAAAATAAGAAAATCCAGGAAGAGGGCAGGGTTTTTTTAAGGGAAAAAACTAAGTATAAAGTATGCTCTAAGGCTAAGAAGTCCAAACAAACAACACAGCAACTTCTATGTGTGTTACAGTACGTTTGGGAACTTGTACACAAACATTATTTGGATAAATAAACATAGAAACAGTTTCCCAGCTCATTTAAAAAGGACCGTCTTGATTGTAATGATAATATGAGGTAATGAGTTTGCAATGATGAAAATAATAGCCCATAAAATTCAGATTGAATGTGATCCATTGAGGAGTGGAGGCAAGGAAACACACAACTCTTAATCAGGTCCGGTATTCAACATAAATGTTCTACATAGCTCTACAGCAGAAAGTCGTAGAAATGAAAATTATCCCCACTTTCCCCATAATGCATGACTTCAGGGCCAGTTCCTTTTAGCAGCAACAGACCACTCCAGATTAGCTCTTGTTCTGCACACCAGCGCCTGGCAGAAATCTCTTGCCAGCAGCAGTGGGAAGGCATAACCGAGCTCCTAAATCCTGCAGTCAACAGCCACCCAGCTCTCTGTGCACTACTCCTGGCCTTGATTACAGTGTGTGTGCCACAGAGGCTGGCTCCACCACAGAAAGGGCCATATGGAGATATTAAATTATATGTGCAGTTGGATTGGATGGGCGAGTTTATTGCAGATATTTGGCAAATTGTAATTAAACATTAAGTTGTACACAGTTTTAAAAAAATATTCTTAATTCGGTCATTGTTTATGATGTGACAGGTTGTAAAAGCAAAGCAAGTCCTGTACAAACATTGAACCAAGATGGTAATCTTATTTCGCTCCTGTTCTTCTCTACAGTGAACGCTTATGGATCTGTCGTTCAGATCCAATTTTCTCATAAGCCTGCCAGCGCCTTAAAGAAAAATGGATGCAAAAAAGCATTCCCCCTATAACCTACGCTGGTTCAAAGACCAATATAGGTATCACTGTTGGCAGACACTGGACATGATTAATTGCAATCCCAGGCTCTCCTCGTTTTGCCCGAGTCCACAATCTCCACAATCGAATATGAACGTAGCATGAGAGGAAGCTCGCGAGGAAGCACAATGCCATTGTTTCTCGGCAAAATGCATTAACGTATTGACTTTGCAAGAGTGCATGCAAGTTACCTCAGGTCACTGTTGATTGGCTGGCGCAAATTAGTTATCAATCAATTGAAAAAAAAGATAAACATGCAGGATAATGTTTTATTCATCTCCTGCTCTCGTTGTCAATAGTTCAGCATGGCAATCATATTGCGCTCCTCGACAACATCCACAGAGTTGTGTTTAACAACATTAAATTGTAAAGGGAGACTGCCATTAGAGGCTTCAGTTCTTTCCCTTGGATGTGTTTTGGCTTTATAATGGGCCTGTAGGGCGACTACGTGCACCGCGGGTCCACTTAATGGTGTGCTGATCGGTTGGAGCCCATTACTCAGAGAATCCTTGTCATTGCCCTTGCCCTTCCGCAGCACTGCACTTCAGCTCACCAGTAATGAGATGTCTGTATTTACACCAAGTCCTGATTACTAATGCAGAGGCAGCGATATGGGATAGCATGTCTACCACTCCCAGCTTTCTTGTCTGACACCTGTAAGTGGGGGATTAAAAAAAGCTCATGCTGCAAACATGCAGACACACGGAGCCGGATCTGGTGGGCCATATCAACTGAAGGAGGAAGTATATAAAGTATAAAGCATATAAATATAAATATACAACCTGTAGTGAGAATTACTACAAAAACACCCAATCATTTCAACCCCGTCTGCTAGAGATTATGTTGATGTATGATGTATGTTATGTTAAAGCTTGATTTATGCTTGTGTCCGCACGGACAAAGTGATGTCACACGATCAGACACGGCCCTTTGTCAGGGTTCTTTGCGGCAGGTTTTCACCATTTCGAACACATCCGCATTTTTCTAACTATCCAATTAAAAATTGGAAAAGTAAACGTATCATTTCTCATGTAGGCTTTAAACATATTTAACCAAGACCACAATCGTCCCCTAACCTGGAAGGGAAAGTTCCACATTTTTGGGAAATACGCTTAATTGCTCTTTTGCCAAGAGTTAGATGAGAAGATTGACACCCATCACCATATCTGTATGCTAAGTATGAAGCTACCGCCAGCAGCCAGCTAACTCAGTTTGGCTGGAAAAAGACTGAAAAAAAGGAGCAAACAGCTGGTCTGGCTCCGGCCAAAAGTAACAAAATCTGCCCACCAGCATCTAAGCTGGCAAACATGAGAGTGGCATCAATCTTCTCATTTAATTATCTGTAATACAAATAAGCATATTTCCCAGAATGCTTACTTCTTTAACCAAATACTAATAAACATAAAAACATGAATCATGCTTTAGTTTGCACAGTGAACGTTTTGCAGACGCGTTCAGGCTCTGTAGAAACATTTTGCAACTCTTATAAATACGTTCATTAAAACTGTTTCCTTATTATGTTGATAAGAAACAGAATCCAAGTGGCAGTACGTTTCTTTCACAATGTATTGCTGTAGCAAATGATGTGAACATCATTTCTAGGTGACAGGGTCGATTATTTGCATATTCATCACAAAAGACCTAAAATAATCTGTTAAATTTAAAGAAAAAATGATGTACTCAGTTATAATACTACTCCAATGTTTGAAAGCTTTAGTGAAACCATTATATGTGACTTGTACTTCCAACAGATTTGCTGTGTGAACACAGACTGCAGCATCTTCAGTGAGCTGTTGGGAAACATATTTGTTTCATGATTCAAGGTACCTCCGACTCCCCGTGTGACTTGCACACTGTGTCCTGTCTTTGTTTACAGCGTGGCTGTAATGGGGGCTCTGTAGACTTTCCTCAGTCAATACAAACACTATTCTCGACCCCTGGCGACACACACACACACACACACGCACAAGCACACGCACACGCGCACACACACACACACACACACACACACACACACACAGCGGCACTGCTAGAGTGCCTTAGGCTGTTCTTCTCTGGATGTCTTATCCATGTAGAGAGATATTAGTACATGGCATGGAGCGCATTTGATGTATTGCGACGTTCCACTAGATTTATCTCTACTTGTGCCACCAACATACTGTAGGCTGTAAGGATGTAAGAATATATGGCCTCTTTATTAAAAATGCCAGATGAAAGGCAAATGTTTGAATTCACTTGGTAGCGTTCCAACGCTCAGCTGCTGCAGTCTTAGTTCATATCATAGGACATACATGTCATATAATATTGTGTGCTGGGTTCAGGCTTCAGTGGATTTTATTGAATCTAAATCAGTTCGAGTCCTTTATCAGACCTACTTAGGTAGTTGGAAGTGCTCCGCTTTGTTGAGTCAGTCGAGCGAAATAACTGGATGAGCTTGAATGACATTTTTGTTCACCTGTATCTTCTTACTCTGATAACATTCATTACTATATCGACTCATCGTATAATTTATGGACATGAAGTCAGTCTTTTTTGCTGACTGCGATATTGCCCGTTTTGTTTACATGTGTGTTTGTTTATGTAAGAATGTCAACAACATTTTAGCCAACATGATGCCAGATTAAACAGCAGTGTTTTCCTTCCCAATATTAAGGCTTGGACATTAGACTTTTTTGTTAACGAGAGTCCATTTTATTTATTGTTTTGGTAGTGTGGTTTTATTTTATTTATGGTTATTTATTTTGGATATATATATATATTTTTTTTGCATTCCAATTCCAATGTCTGAATATATTTAAGATAGGGCTGTCAATTGATTAAAATAGTTAATCGCAAATTTTTGTATCTGTTCAAAATGTACCTTTAAGGGAGATTTGCAAGTATTTAATACTCTTATCAACATAGGAGTGGACAAATATGCTTGCTTTATGCAAATATAAGTATATATTAACTATTGGAAATCATTTATCAACACAAAACAATGACAAATATTGTCCAGAAACCCTCACAGGTACTGCATTTAGTATAGAAAAAATGCTCAAATCATAACATGGCAAACTGCAGCCCAACAGGCAACAACAGCTGTCAGTGTGTCAGTGTGCTGACTTGACTATGACTTGCCCAAAACTGCATGTGATTATCATAAAGTGGGCATGTCTGTAAAGGGAGACTCGTGGGTACCCATAGAACCCATTTACATTTACATATCTTGAGGTCAGAGGTCAAGGCAGCTCTTTGAAAATTGCTATGCCAGTTTTTTCTCGCCAAAATTTTGCGCAGGTTTAGAGTGTTATATTAACTCCTTTGGGACAAGCTAGTATGACATGGTTGGTGCCAATGGATTCATTAGGTTTTCTAGTTTCATACATCAGTATCTTGACTCTAGCTTTAATACTGAGCCAGCTACAACCTAAACAATGCAAGTTGCGTTAATGTTGTAAAGAAATTAGTGGCGTTAAAACAAATTTGCAGTCCAAAGACATGCAGGTTAGGTTAAATTGTGGACTCTAAATTGCCCGTAGGTGTGAGTGTGAGCGTGAATGGTTGTCTGTCTCTATGTGTCAGCCCTGCGATGGACTGGCGACCTGTCCAGGGTGTACCCTGCCTTCGCCCAATGTCGGCTGGGATCGGCTCCAGCCCCCCCGCGACCCCTAACGGGATAAGCGGTTGCAGATGGATGGATGGATGGATGGATGGATAAAACAAATTTGCGTTAGAGCGTTATTGTCACGTTGACTTTTACAGCCTTACTTTAGGAATTCAAAGTTCAATGCTCTTTTAAAGGGTGTACTTGTATTATTATGCTATTATGTTATTATTATATCAGTGGCATAAAATGGTCTTAAAATGACAATAATATCTTTCATCGATATTATTTCTGGGACAATATATCCTCCAATAAAATGATTTATCATGACAGGCCTAGTCATGACTACACCTGCCCTGTTTCCCTCTTCAGACTCACACTAGAAAGTGGCACAGCAAAGCACATCATCCTGAAATAAGCGATGCTTAAGGCTTGGTGACATAGGGAACACTCGCTATTTGGTGTACTAACGGCTAACACGGTTGTAAGCCGGGAACATGCCTTGTAGTCAGTCACTTCTTTCTTTTTTCTTTGTCCTGGGCTGTTTACTCCACCTTGGCATCTTGTTCTCAGGATTGTACATCATCAAGAGGAGGAAAAAAGATGGATAGCTTGCTAGGTAGCAGACTCGTTAGCTTGGTCTCCAATGCAACAATAACTTCTGCAATAAGCTAATATCAGCTGATTTATTGTTGGGCTATACACCTGACCACCCTGCTCCTCCATGCACCATTGTCTTTGCTATTCAGACTGCCAGTGTTGCTTCTTAGTCGCCATAGTGGTCCAGCTATTATTACTGCCTGTTCCTGTTACCATTCCTGCCTGTGTATGCTTGCTCTTTGTAAACCGTTGGCCCAGCTACAGCTGCTTTGGGCTTTTAGAGGGACATCCTGTTTTAATGCTATCTGTGTTTTAGACCTGCTAGATCTTTGAATCGCCTTCCTGTATTTACTTTGTCCGATCTGTTTGCCTGCTCTTTTTGTTCGACTATCGATTCTAGTGAAGTGCCTTTAATTCAGCCTCCTTTTCCTTAGCGTCTGCATTTGGATCGTCTCCTAGTTGCCCTCTACCTGAACTGTGACAATTGGCTATTTGGATGAATGACTCCTTTAATGATTTTTAAATCTCTCCATACAATAAAATACCAGAGGATAAAAGATTACGTTTTAGACTGGGTGCACAAGTCCAGGAAGTTAAAACTTGATCCAAAATAGCGCCGTCTCTCAGAACATCTAATTAAGGGTATCGTGTGAACAAAAGGCCAATCTTCCAGGTGTAGTGCGCGGGCACTCTAACAGTGTCTTTTATCACAGTGCAACAGCAGCCACCCGAACAGGCTTTCTAATGAAATGCTCCATCTCTGTCATCAGATCGCCATTTTCACGATCTATTAAACCTCATACATTCATTGCACTGTTATGCATTATGTGCCATTGACTTCTGCTATCCTGCAGCATTGTTTCAATTATGAGGAGGAGGGGTGCCGTTGCTGAAGCTTCATCAGGAAGTCATATCATGATTTTCCACTTTATGGATTTTTTTTTTTTCTCAGAGGAGTTCAAGATGACTTCCTGTGTGATTTTCCATCTCGTGTGGTCGCCTTGCCTCTGTACAAATTGAGGATCTGTGACTGGCGTTTAATGTATGCGTATTGCTTAGTTTTCTTTGATGTTAATGTGTTTGCATGGTTTAGCATCATCTACCAAATCCAACACACCACATCCTATAAAGTTTCATGCCACATAAATGACCACAGGGTTGAGTTATGGAGTTATCGGTGGTGGGGCTGCATGTAATGGCACAGCTTACATGTTTATTGGAATTCAGACCACTATATTTGCCCACAAGGTGCAAAATGATGCAACTACTTGGCTCATCCAGTGTGACAACTTAGGGAACCAAAAATAAGAGTTTACAAGCCTCAAAATAAGATTTAGTAAATATTAAGTTGTTTTAACATGTGAAGCCCTGTCCCTGTTCCTGTCCCTTGAAACATCTAAAATAACATACCCAAAATTTATCAGGAATAGCTCCTCAACCATAAGGCTTATATGCATATATCTGGTCTCCTTAAAAAAGGTCAAAAGCTAAGGAATATGAATTAATTGTAAGTAAACTAAACTATATTACCATTCCAGAGTAAATGGAGATGCAATAACGGAAAAAAAATATATGATTTCCATCCTCGCCTAGTGTCAAATCTAAATTGCAATGGCAATATGTAGTTTGGTACCTACAGAGGTGGAAAGTCAATAGATTTACTCAAGAACTGTACTTATGACTTTGAGGTACTTATATTATATTTGAGGATTTTCATTTAATGCTACTTTATTCTTCTAGTCCACTACATTTTAGAGGGAAATATTGTACTTTTTACTTCACTACATTTATTTGACAGCTGTAGTTACTGGTAACTTTTCAGATTAAGATTTTACACAAAAAAACATTAGATAGGTTTGTAAAATACAATGCATCGTTGAAGTTAAAACCAGTGGTTTCCAACCGTTTTGGGTTAGGACCCCTTATAAAATCAGCGTCTAGTTGGGGATCCTTGTCATGTTTCAGATGCTTGTGAGTTGTTAGCAGTTCCACCAAAGGGACATTTCTGCTCTTGATTGTTTCATTTAAAAAATCTGTTCAAGGAGGTAAATTGATCCAATATTGCACAAAAAGCAAAGAATAGAGAAAAGTCCAAAAATACACATTTGTCTATAGCAGAACTTTGTTTTTACTTCTTTACTGCCCCACCAATCACATCACGACCCCTCCGATTAATTAATCCAGAGGTTGGAAACCACTGGACTTCAGAGTTTGGAGTTAAAACTAGCTCCACCTCGGCCAGCTACAACAACAAAATGCAACACATGCATTGATGCATCGGTATTAAAAATATAATAATAATAATTGAATATATAACAGTCAAAGTACATGTTCTAAACCAGTGGTTCCCAAACTTTTTCACGTCAAGGCCCTCTAAACTGACACAAATTAGACCAGATTTTGTTCCAGGGTTTTATTACAGAAAGTGTATGAAACCCATGACCAAAATAGTCATACATTCGGTCATAGTGGTACTTGCTTGTGGGTATTATAGTGAAAATAAATCATTCCCCCTTTTTGCAGGGCCCCCCTGGAACCTCCTCAAGGACCCCTGGGGGTCCCCTGACACCACTTTGGGAACTACTGTTCTATACTACTATAACACTTCTGGACTTTTGCCTTAGTAGGATTTTGAATGCAGGACTTTTACCTGCAATGAAGTATTTTCCCATTTTTGTTTCGCTACTTTTCTTAACCAAAGTATCTGAGTACTTCTTGCATCACTGGGTACAATAAAATTGAAAGCCAAATATCATATTTCATCCTGAAATTAGACAGCAAGTAACCAGAATGTGTTAAGCTGCCAAAGCCGATAAAGCACAAAACCTGAAGCTGTGAGCCATCCAGGAGTAATATGGTCTGGGGATTTTTATTACTGACAGCTTTCAATCTAAAGATTTACATTCTGAATAAGCCAAAGTCTCATCTGTGGTTAAATATAGTGGTATGTATCAATATAAGTTACGACACGGGAAGGCATTTCATCATTTATTCCGTTGATTGTGGTCATAAGACGATGAGACCATTATGCAGCATATTGTTTACTTCACAATCTTCCAATATTCAAAGATAATAAAACCAAAACACGGTCAAACACTTTCCATATCCTCCATAATCATATATCATCGAACATTCATGGCAAAGAGCTGGAGGCTTTCCTTTTTAAAGAATAGTCTAATATCCCACTACTGCACACAGTTCAGCTCTCTTTGACAGCGATCCAGGGAGGATTAAAGGACTTCTGAGAGCAGATAGTGGCCTTATGTTTTATTAAGTGTTCAACATTCATTTACATTTCAGACATTTTTAGTCTTTTGCAATTGCTAAAGATGGAAAACATAAGAAACTAGACCTGAAATGATGAGTCGATTGATCAGACAGTTGATCAGCAGACAATTTATAAACTATTTTAATAATCGATTGATTGTTTTCAGTCATTTTTCAAGCAGAAAAATTGCTTGAAAACATTTCAGTCTCTCAAATGTGAGGATTGCTGCCTTCAAACTGTATAATATCATTAATATCTTTGGAGTTGGTTGGGCAACAAAGGAAAATTGAAGCCAAAATATATAAAACTATTAATTGGAATGTCTTCTAGTCACATCCATTTTAATCTTAAGGAAATAAATACACACTAGCAACATTAGCATCATGTGTTCCAGTGTCTTACATCAACAGCTCACTACTGGTCTGCATGAGGCATTCACAGACATCATGTCATCACAAAAACAACAAATGTTTAAGTACTTACTGTGAAGACACGCATGCAATTATTATACCCAAATATTTACCCTTTAAGGGGTTGAACTGAATTATTAATGTTTGTTAATAGTTAACAAAGCCCATAAAAGCAGCATCTCTGCCAGAGACAGTTGTCTGTTCCCTCCAGCTTATTGAGTGGGATGCTCGGGATCATTAGAGGCTAATGTCAGTCAGTTTGAGGTCAGACGCTGTAGTAATGAAAACATACAACCTCAAAAGGACGACATGGCAAAGCTTAGAGGTAACTCGTGTAGGATTGACTCTCTACATTTTGTCTAATATATTGTTGCATCAACCACCTACACTCCATAGTCCCTATGAACTGCTTTTACTGTAAGTGTTTGATTTCTGTATTTTCCCATCCTGCTTTTTGTTGTCAGTTCACAGAGAAGAATTTTGCAGAGAAAATGAAACCAAATGAAAGCAACGAACCATAACTAGTTGAGTTGCTCCTATATTTATAAAAACAACAACACGAAGGCTCCGTATTCCAAACAAGGACAGCAAACTCCAAACCAAAGACAGCACAGACCAGATCCGCTCCTTCATTGATAATGAGAATAATCTCGAGTTGCAGCCCGACCATTCACTAAACTATCCAGCCACCCTAAACACAATCTGCTGACAATCTGATCACATCTTCAGTTTCCGCTGACAGGCCTCTCATCTCCTCATTGTCTAGAGATCAAGCAAACTTTCAGCTGAGCTATGATACGGCTTAAACGAAAATAATGCTCTGTAAAATCCCTTAATAAATTATATTTATACACTTTTGTTCCCCCTTTTTGCTTGTCACACAGCACATGCCTAATCTACTTAAAACAAGTTGATACACTGGTGATATAAATGAGACTGCTTGGCCATCTGAGGATCTGTCTTCATTAAGAGCGGATCTGGAGAGAGTTTCTATTAGCTCACTATCAAGATGGGGAGACGGCGAAGAGGAAATTACGTATGACACAAGACAAAGTGCGTGCGGCCCACAGCTAAGCTCAACGGAGGATGAAAAGCCTTAATCAACGACAAGGACTACCGGTGACAGGGCACCATGATCGCCCAATGCGTCTCAATGTAGAAGATTATATCCAACCTCTGACAGATTGACACTTCTTCTTCACTTCTCCTGGCTGGAGAGAGGAAAGGAAAGAATGTCTCCTTTTCCCATTTCCTCTCTTTTCCTTCCCTCGCTTTATTCATTACTATCAAAGGTCTTTCCCACATTTGGGTCATTATTTTTTTGTCTCATCTGTGAGGGTAATATCGCTTACTGTTCTCTGACAGATAGCAGCAGCAGAGTGAGCCCCGGGAGGACCATAAACACAACTCGCCAACACTGTTACACAGTAAATCACAGTTATAATGGAATAGACGAGTTCAAAATATGTGAGGATGTTTTCATGTCAGATACTTAAGCTCAATTTAAAGGTCATTATCCATCTGAATGAAAACCCTCACTGTTATGCTTTTTCTTATCTGTTTCCTGTTTCACTCTCTTGTCCTTGTCACATTACTATTATGAATACGCTACGTCAACAGCGCTAGTAAAAAGCCTTTCCGTTCATTTCTGTGCTCTACAGACACTCACAGTATTTGAACGTCATATGCCATTATCACAGGGTGACTATAAACTGTCATTTCCTATTACTCATCTGCTGCAGCTAAAAAGGGTTCTCTATAGACAAGAAACGTCTTTCTGCAAAGAGAAAGGATCATTATTTTAGCCTGACCTTTAGATTTCAGTTACTTAAGATATGGCTCGATGCTACAATAAGTGCTTTCCTTTGTGCAGATCAGATGATGAGTTCAGGTCTAACTTACACACAAACGTTGTCTGTGGGTGTTTGTTGGCCAATTCATGGTCTCGTGGTTCTACCAAAACAGTTTACCCGCCTGTTGCTCCACACTTGGCTTTATAGCGTCATCCATTGGCAAGGTTACTGGCCATGCCTCCTGCTCCTTTTGTCATTCCTCTCCTTCATGGGGCACTGGCTGATAATTAACTTGATTAAATGGCTCCGGCCTTCTTACGTAACCGTGCTGATTAACAAACAAGGAGCCGATATTTTCATCTTGCTCTCAAATTAAAAGGGTGCTAATTGATCAAATCAAAGCTCAGACTGTTGTCTGTATCTGCACCAATGGTTAAACCCATTCTTTGTCTGTCTTTGTCCACAGTGGTACTTAAAAGAGCACTCCACCGATTTAACATTTAACACTCCTTTAAAATTGATGGAAACATTTTTTTTTTAAAGTATCAAAATTGAAGCACCAGAAACAGAGATACCATTTTTTTCTTATTCCATACATTCTTCTTTATTGTCAAAACCAGGTGCCTACATTGCCCACAATGCACCCAAACTGCAGAGGTCTAAGCTCACTTCTTTCAAACTCCACACCTCCAGATTATTTTCAGTTTCAAACTTCAGCCCCAACTGATGCTGACTCAAATGATGTCACCTGAGGCAGTTTATCAGCCTTAGCGCAGCTACCTCTGGAGTCACAAATCGCTTGTACAGCTTTATTTTTTTTTACATATGTAGTAGTACTCCCCAAGACCTGTAAACAGACTTTGATGTGTACAATTGGTGCAGTTACCCTTAACTTGATTTACTTTTCTTTAATGTATTAATCAAGGACAGCACATACTTACTAACCCTAAAACAGTTGTTGCTGTTTCAATGGGAGCATTGACGGAGGGCATTGGTACGGGTACTGTAATCATGTGACTTGGTGGCCACACTCTGCGATCAAATTTATATAGTTTTTAAATTCAAAAAGTCTTCTTGCAGTGAAAACATCCCTATTCCTGTGTTAATATTTTTGCAGCAGCATTACAACATGTTGAAGAGATTTTGTTTTGAAGATATTGCTTTTGAGACTAAGTTTATAATGATGTTCTTAATTACTTTCACATAGTTCTATAGTCCATTATCTGCAGCAGCATCATCACTTATTAGTGGCTCACTAATGACTCTAATAATGAGGTTGGAGCACACTAAAGTGGTTGCACAGTATAGCTGTAGGTATATACAGTAGGTGGTAGTTAGTAAAAACAAACATCATGTGGAGGAGAAATCTGTATCTGTATGCAATTCAGAGTTGATGCAGGATGTGCTTCACTGGACAGACCTCTATCGCGTGTAAATGCAAAGTGAGACATTGTCACTTGACGTAATTGTCATTTGTTTGGTTTTTTTGTACTTATTTACAGGCTTAAATACATTTAAATTTCATTCATTTATTTGTTAATATTTTGGAAAATAATCATGAATTTGGGTTATTTAGACTCTAATGATTTGTGCATTTGAACAATGACTTAATCTTTTTCATAATTTCTGTGTTTTTGCCCATTTAAGGGTTAACATCAATGTGATGTAAATGTGCTAAATTTGGCCTGAAGGCTAATTTTCATTTGCAATTTGATGTGAAGCATTAAATGAAACATCCAAGGGAGACAAAAAGCAGAAAAAAACACATCAATGCAAAAAGGATACAGCAGAAAGAATACCATGTGACAGTCAATGCATATCTAGCAGTTTCAAACCACATCTCAGTGAATGTTGTAATTTTTAAATATTATACGTCATGCCTGGCGTATCAAAGGCTATCTTTCATCTCGGCGGTATATCTGCTTCTTTGCTATTGTAGATTTGCTGCATATTTCAGTTAGTGCCAGTGGTTATGTAATGAGGCTTGTCGCCAGGGGTTGTTGCTAACACAAGGGACTCTGCATGCTCTCATCTCTGAGTGAGTGCCAAGACAGAGAACCTAGGGTTATAAGGAGGAGGCAAAGAGTGTAAACGCCCGCTCTCCAAATCCCAAAAGCTTTATATGAGATTGAATGATCAAGAGTGAATACAGCATCCTCACAAGAGCGAGAGATACTGTATTTATTGCAGGACTTTTATCTGGATTAAGGGGCTACAGTACACCACAGGTCTGTGAAGTACTTCAGGGTTGATATGAAGTACTTGTGTATTGTGTGTCTCTGCTAACCTTTCCGATAAAGAGCCTGCAGAAATGACAGAGGTTTCGGTATATTCCTGTAGGCGGCCAGGCTGCGATTTCTGGGAAAACATATCAGCGTGGCACAGTGACACTTGTCATCTTGAATAGTTGGCTGGGAGCGGTGACGGGGCGACGTGAGCTCGAACCAGTCTGTCGCTTGTCTCCGCCCGGGCCGCCTACAGTGATTAAAAATGGCAGGGCAGTTAAACCCTCAACCACAAGCGCTCTTCGGGGTATCATGTCATGTTCAGTTTTAGGCAGACTCCTGATGTCGCATTTAAAAAAACTTCAAAAACATTATGTTCCTGTTCTCGCACTCTTTACACCAATCTGTGCTGCAAATGAACGCTGAGAGGTCTGACACCAGCAAAGTGTTTGTGCCTGTCAAGAGGACTGAGTGCAGTTATCATCTGCTGAGTGGCGCTTTGTTAAGTCTTTTATTGTTTTACACTCTAATCCGGTTATCGCCTGCATTTCCTAATTGAGGGTCCTGTGTTATTTGTATTTGGGACGTCCAGCATCTCCAACAGCAGCAGCGCTCCACTGGAGGAGTTGGACTCGGAGCCTCGAGGGAGTATCAGGATATATCTTTTGCTTTGAAGCTCTGAGGGCTGGACAGAGTTCACCCGACTGCCAGTTTAACGGATTGAGTCGGACTTTTCAGGGGTGCCACAGAGACAGAGCCATTTGCCGTGCTGGTTAAAAGTCGGAAGACAGAGTTAGCGGATCTGTCCCCTGTCTGTTTCTCTCTTATATTCTCCTCCTTATCTCTTTGCTCCGTTTATAGCCGGGCTCATACATCCATTTATTCACTGTGTAACTGTGAAACAAGTAAGCAAAATACGGAGTTTGAAAATAGCTGTCACTCATTTTAACATGTAGTTTGTCTCAGTGAGCATGGTAGCGCATGGTCTAAAGTGCATGGCGCAAGTGCATTTAGGGTGTTTCCAACTGCACTTTTACTAGTTAAGCGGCACATGATCTGGACGCAAAGTAAGGCGCAAGGGGCAAAGGGGTTGTATTTAGCCTCTTAATTAATCATAGGTGTGTTTTGGGCGTAAAAGGAATTAAACCAATCACAGCGTCATCTCCCATTCCCTTTAAAAGCCAGGTGCCTGTACATTGGCGCATTGCTATTTAAAAGGCGGATTCAGCATATTGGAGAAGCGAGCTGTTTTCTGCTGAGGAAACGGATCTGCTCGTGTGCGAAGTGAAAGTGCACGAGCAGATGTATGTGGTGCTTGGCCGGTGGACCCTCTGCCTCCCATCAACAACTCCATTTGACTGCATATGAGCAAATGCATCGATAACCTATTTAACCGGTACAGGTGGCACGAGGGAGCAAAATTCATTACATGAATGAATGAATGAATGATGAATAATGCGTCCTTTAAATAAATACCGCACCAGACTTTCGACCAAGTTTTTGTTGGTCAATGGAGCAATAGCTTTCTGCTGCCTAGAGATAGTAATGCGCCAACAAAGCACCTGACCACACCTCATTTTAAGACCAACACGCCCATGGGCGCACAGATGGGCGCAAGTGCATTTGCTACTTACACAACGTGGGCGCTAGGTGTGAAAATGAGAACTGCGTCGTTCTGAAACTAGCAATGACAGTTGCTCTGCGATGTTTTACGCCGGGTGTAAGATAGGGCCCATATAGTCTTTTCAAGCATAGTTCCAATCTAATTCAATAATAGTTATATAACGGTTTCAGCTCAGGGTATCCACAATTTGTCACTATTAAGTGCCATATAGTATATTTCACACTAAGGAGGAACAATTACTCTCTGGAAACCCAGAATCCTCAATGATAAAATGTCTAAACTGCATTAATGGTGTTTTCAGAATAAACCTCTTTTATTTGCACTATTTTCACTGTAATAGAAAGGGGAGGGCAAAAATAATTGAAACACCGGATGAAAAATGTCGTTATCTTTGAAAAAAAGAAATCAGAACTTCAAGGCGACTACAACTACTGAGTACCAAACACAAGTCTGCATGTGTCAGTTTAAAAAGAAATAAACCTGGCATAAGCCTGACAGTCGCTACTTTAAAACAAATGATGAAAGCAATATGAAAAACAAACCTGCACAGCGCGGTAGACAATCTAAACAATGTTGTAGATTGAAAGTGGTTGCGTTCGTTTGCTTGAGTGACAAGCTAACGTTACTGAGAGGGACAGCTTTACCTTTATCCACACTTTTGTGTTTTCATATCACTTCTCAGACTGTTTGGTGTCTTTATTATCAATTTGCATTAGCAAATAGAACAAAAATAACCTTTACTGACAGGGCAACAGATGCCTGTGCTCATGAGGCTGAAAAACTAAAAATGTCTAATGTCTAAATCTAGATGACTAAACTAACGTGGTTTATATATTTTTTATTTATGTAGGTTTGCAAATTTTCATTCTCTCTAAGAAACAAGGAGATGCCGCTAACTGCTGACAAATTCTGTTGTTAAGTGAACTAAAATGCTTTTTCATTCATAAGTATATATCAATTTCTTTTTACAAAGTTTCGTTTTTTGATTACCTGTATGTATATATTTAGTTGATACATTTTTTATTCAAAATAATTGCACTGATGGCGCCTTATCCTACACACTGTACCTTTAAGCAAACAGAGACAATGCAGACAATAATAGTATTAGATAAATGTTCATTTAAGTTCAGCAAATTTGTTAAATTTGTTAAAACGTATTTTATCAGATGCAAAAAAAAAAAGAAAAAAATTGTATCTGCGTTATACTGTATATCGACCACTACAACAGAGCATGCACTGGCTCAGACCACTGTACACTGCACATTTTTCATTTGAACAGATGATTACAGATCAAATGACGGTTTGAATTTCTAATAAAAAGTGACCGTCCTACTGGAGACTCAATGTTCAAAACCAAGATTGTGGCTCCAGTAGGGCAACAGTTTCAAATGATCAGGATGACAAAAATGGAAAAACTGTTTCATCCAATAGGAGCCTTCAGTTAAACTTCACTGAGTCAACAGGAATGTTTATGAAGCCTATAAAACCGTGGCCTAAATAACACAGAATTTAAACATGCAGTAAAAAAAGATTATGCATATTATGAGCTATACGCTAACTTGACATTTACAGATTGACAGCTATTTGGAAACTGCTTCCATCTACAACCAAAACGTGTGGGTGGATAATATGTATGAAGTACAAAACAGAGGGAAAAGCTCTAATCACAATGTGTGCAAATTTACAAAAAGCAAAACAATGATTTTAAACCCACAATGTTCAAAATGGTGCTGGATGAGTGATGGTCTGGGCAGCCATTTAGTCAGACAGACTGTTTAGCATTGTAGCACAACTGCCAGGGATTATGAGGCTTTCTTTTTTATTTTTACAACACTAAGAGGGATGAATGTTGGACACACTTGTTGTCCCTGTCCAATAATCTAAGATGATAATGTCACCGTACACACTGCAAAACAAATTCAGCAGCACCTCCAGCAAATCCAGGATGAAGTCAACCTGCTTCCATGAGCTCCACAAACACATGAAACCTTTATGAGAGTGAAGCAGAAACCCTCCTCCTTCACCCACAAACAGCTGGGGGCTTACACACAGTTGTGCAGAGGTATAGCAGCGTTCAGAAGACTGAAGGTGCTCTGAAGCAAAATGTCGGCCTGACTCCTCACTAGGTACCTGATGTTCATATATTTCTGTGTTTTACAGAATGTGGCTTTAATGATGACAAAAACCCTGTTATGCGAGTGTGTCTGAATAAGCACTTGAGCCACTTTTACATATAAACCACAATGGCAATCTTCCTATCACCAAAATACTGAATGTAAAGGCTGCAGAGGCACAAGGTTAAATACACCGACAGACATTAAATGCATGTCTTGCACGCCTGATTAAGATCACTGTCATAAATATCTCACTCAAGTGTCATCTCATATGATGAAAAAATAAAAATTTCTTCAATTAACTACAAAATGCTCTGAATAAGCTGATTTTATATAGTTAAGTGGATTTTTTCCAAAAATCACTAAATCTAGAGAGAAAGTCACCAAGTCGGCAACACTGACAATCCGTCGTTTCAGGCCTCCCTCTAAAGCCAATCCCCCAAAATGATCATACTGAACGTAAACAACGAACATGGCTATTGTTAGTACTCACAGCTGCCAAGCTAGCAGCTTGTGGAAGACTCTGGTGAGATGCGTTTCATTCGGGCCAAATGACACGATTGGACGGGTTTATTACAGTCTTTTTTTTGCGGTCGGGATGTACGGAGAATTTCAACTAATATAAGAAAAATGTCTTTGAAGAAAACTACCGACCATAGCTTTAACGTCAATAGCAGTGGTTCTCAACCAGGGCTCTGGGGATGCCCTAAAAATAAAATAAAGTAATTTTTGATACATTTTGAGGTAAATATTGGGATAATTTGGCAGTAATTCCAAAGAAATTTCCAATAGGTAACTTGCTAATTATCACCTAATTACCATGAAATTTGCAGACCTGTAAAATGAAGTGTTACCACAACTAATCTAACAACCAAAAATTTTTTCAGATGGAGGTCCCTGAAGCAAAATATTATCAAACGGCGATCCTTGACCTAATGTCTATCAATTTAGGGGTCCTTGACACTTAAAAGGGTGAGAACCACTGGTCTATAGCTAGTATTTGCTTTGTCAGACTTTATAAAACAGTCAGAATGTGTCAGACTTCTCTAATAAATGAGGAAATTGATGAGAAAATGTATCGTAGGATTCATTGTGAGAGGTGGACGAGTGTCCCTAATGCTCATGTCATGTTGGAATAAAGTCATAAGGAACATTTACGTAAAAAAAGACACCTATACGTACGTCTGAATGACAAAAAAACAATTAATTAAACAGATAACTGATGCCAGCGAGGTTACTGTATGTACTCAATGTCTTAAAAGGGATTAAGCTTTTAAAAGTGATTTAAAAGACAACCTGCACTCTGAGTCATTCTAAAATTCCTTGCTGGCAAAAACAAGATCAGTCAAACGGCGTCGCGCATTATGAGACAAATAATAATCTTTTATTTCTCATCAAGTGTATTAGAAATAAGGTTGAATTGTTTTCATTCTTTTTACAATCCTCTTTCTGTATGCAGAGCTACTATATATGTATGTTTTGCACTTATTTTTTTGCAGTACACGTTGCAGTAAAACAGGATGAAAACATAGTTCAAATTGAAAAGTTAAGGGTGCCAGGATGTAAAGCGCGTCTGGTAAGTGTGTTTTTGCTTTAATAAGGAAGAACGACAGACAAGCCTTTTAAATTGGGTCTAAAGCACAAACCCAACGTGCCGCCTATCCTCTTCTACTGTAATAGAACTCAAAAGTGATAAATAACGGCCTAACAGCTTTAATTAGTTGTCAGTATGGGGTCTGATGTTGTGAATCCTCCTCCCACTACTTAAGACACAACTCACTCTCTTCCCCACTTCCTGCCCCTCCTCTCTCTCAATCGTTTTCTGCCCCCCCTCCTCCATTTAAGCCTACTTTCTCTCATTGATACCCTCCATGTGTAAATTGAGGGAGGCATTTCAAGGTTGTCTCCATCTTTGATCGTCACACAGTGGACCCCATAGGAAATATCAAATATTAAAGCAACAGAGCTCCTCAGTAGTGCACACTTTGAGGCACGCTATGCCATGAGAATGCATAGTGTGATGTTCGAAATGCAAAACAGGGGTGTTACAGACTTTCCAAGGCAGCTCCCACGGGATCCTCTTCCCACTACTTTGAACAGTTTGGTGTTTAAGCACATGAACACTCCCATCGCTAGAAACAGGTTAACAGAGAGTCTAATACGTTGAATCATGTGCCATGGAGGGCAGAGAGTTTTCAGATTATACCTGGCGATGTCACTGAGTGGATGGATTGAGGATGTATGCACAAACATTATGACAATTCTGAGCTCTTTAGCAAAAAAACTTACAGCGAGCAGTTCAGATTAGAGGTGATTTAGGAAAGTTGACTCTGAGCAATGAAAAGACTTTTATCTCAGTGATGAAGTCTATAGCTTATGAAATGAGACAGGCTGTTCTCATACACCGTTCATAGCTTTACCTATGAAATGTAATGCACTGTAAATCGTATCCCACGAAATCAATTTGTATGTAATCCACGTAATTGTTAACCAGGAAGTATAAAGAGCAACAAACGCCGCAGAGGGAAGAGGTTCAGGTGGATGGGTTGGTTAAAAACACCGGACTTTCATCCAGGAGACCGATGTTTGTACACTGTGTGAAGTCAACGTTGATTTATTTGTCACGTAACTTCCATACTTAAGTTACACCACTTCCGGAGTTATGTTAACCCAAACCACGACCTCTTTTCCCAAATTTACGTAGTTTTGTTGCCTAAACCTAACCAAGTTGTTTCCTGTGAAGATGGAAGTTTATTTTGAAAAGACTGGAGCGGAAATTGACACGTGTTGCTGGACATTCGCAAGAAAATGCATGAAAAAGGAGGAATCACTTTTCGTAAGATATCATACGAACTGTTGTATGAGGATATGTTGAATGGGAATGCAACTCCAAAAACCAAACCAAAAATCACAACACTCAGTTTACTATTTCCTTGTCTGGAAGTATGGTTCTCTGAAGATTCCTCTAAACATCTTTGGTCTCTCCCAAATCTCATCAATACGGACCTGACCCCCAAGCAAGGTAATTAGGTAATCATACTGGCGGTGTATTGGCAAGAATCTGGCAATACAATACATATTAAAAACTTGCCTGCATGTATTGTCCCTGTCAAATAAATTGATAAATAACTTATAATACAGGGATTATGATTCAATATATTGCGATATATTGTGATTTTTAAAATCAAATTTTAGGAAAACTGTTAGTATAAAGAACACATCCCCATATGCATAAAATCTGAGAAAACAGTGTACTTTTTATGCAATCAGAACAGTGGAATCTGCATTTGCATTTATCACAGTCCCTGTAACATCCAACATCATTGCACTAGTTTGAGAGGGCACATGTCTTTGCAAATAAAATATTAGTATTGACTGAGTTAAAGTAAACTATTCATTAAAAATCAAAAGATAGTGTTTTTGAGAATTGATACAGTATCACAAACCATAATATCGCAATACTCAATATTTCCTTACACCCCTAGTTCGTAGGTGGGTTTGAAATGGAAAAAAGAAATTGTAAACATCATATTCAACATCTGGAAAAGTCTGGAAAAGAACAGCCATGAGAACGTCTCCAAACAACGCCTGTGTGTGTTTGCTTCCATGCAGCCCAGAGAAGCAGGTTCCAGCCATTATACTGATGTCGTACAGACAACAAGCCGAATATCCTCCTACTTTATTATAGAGAATAAGCAATCGTCCCCAGGTGTGTGGGGGAGGCACTAACTCGCAATGAACAATAATATACAATAGACACTTCTCATCAAAGACCCCATTTACACTTCACTTCATATGTTTCGGGCCTATTGGATGTAGCTATCGGATACTCAACAAAAATCTGTCCTCTGTGATAACGACAGCTGAAGTGACTCGGAAATTAAACTGAAATTAGCCATCGTTCCTCTCCGTCTCTTTAAAGCGTCAGGCTCCGGTGATTTCAACACATTTGGTCACACGGAAAGTGCATCGAGCTGTTGGAATCTGATCCCCGATCAGTTCAACCACGTGATCTGAGAGCCGTGAAGGCGACAACACCTTTGTCTCGCTTGTAGTCCCTAAATGAGATTCACCCATGTGTGCCTGTTAGTTTATGGGTAGCTATTAGCAAGCTAACTGTTATTGTTGTAACCATGGATGTAAACTGTGTAAGTGCACAAGTTTCACTTACCAAACAGCTTCAGGACCATCTGGACTGAAGTAGGACTGATCCTGATTTACATGTTTACATGTTGCCCTGAAAGACCAAGACAAATTGAATAAGGTTTGTGATCTGGCTTACAGAGATGTATACATTAATGTTTATGAAAGTAAAGCCTCTGTATTTTATCTGGATACAAGACACTTTAAATGACGAGTGTAAATGGGGCCAATAGGACACGAACACACATTGTACTGTGACATCGGAGGGGATGAAAACGAGTCACGCCTTTAACCGAATGATATCACTTAGAGTACAGCAGCAAGCCTACATAAACATGTTCAAGATGTTCATCGTGTGATGACGCAGACGTGCGCCTCATCAGTGATTCCAACAACACTAGAGCAGTCTGTTTTATCGATTAATGCTGCTTGTTTGGCTCACAAGGGGCACACATCTTATGGTAATGAAATTAATTGAAGCTGTGGAACAGTGTTAATGGTATAATAGCATTGATTTATTGAGAGGGCAATACAAACTCGTCCTTAATGAGATGAAGATCCACAACAAATATCACCTATGTACAATCTAATCTGTAGGACCTTTATAGCTCCAGGTTACTCTGAGGGTTTGGAGCATATTTCTGTTTGTCCTGCAGCCAATTCTCCTATCTTTAAGATCCAACGATCAATAAAACACCTCCTTCTCACTCTTAACCATTGTGCCCCATACAAACAATCTTCACTATTACCTTACCTTAAAGCTGCAGTAGGCAAGATTGGAGCCAATATGATTTAAAAAAGTTATTTTTATAAAACACTATATCCTGACAGTAGTGCATGAGACAGATAATCTGAAAAAAATCATGTGCCTCTGTGTCCTCCGGTGCTCCTAATGGCATCTGCAAGATTTCACAGACCGGAGGAAAACAACCAATCAGAGCCGTGCTTGAGTCTTGCTGTCTCTGAGCAGCTGTCAATCACTCGCAAACTTCGATCAAATGGTCAAACTAGGCAGCAAAGTTTGCTCCGGCTGGTGGGCGGTGCTTGGTATTTCCTCAACTTATCTCAACTTTCTCATTTTACAGCTAAACAGTACACTACAAGATGTTTCTGAAAACATTTGAGGCGATAAATAGGCATTGCAGTAACAGAATATTGATTCATGATCAGCGCAGCCTAGTTTGACTGTTTGGTCCGAGTTCGCGAGTGATTGACAGCTGCCTCCGTTGATTGAACAGCCAATAGGAACGCTCTCTCTCTGAAATGATAGATTTTTTAAAGCCTGAAAACAGAGCCATGAGGAGGTGGAGAAGACTAGTTATCTCTCAGAACACTTGAATTACAATATGCTGAAAGGTTACTATGGAATTTTTGCCCAATGATGCCAAAAATATTCTGCCTTCTGCAGATGTAATATTTACTTCACTGGCACATCTAACATATCCCTTGAAAGCTGTGTGAGAGCAGCCTCTGGTGTAGCGATGGTTAAAATGAAAGCAGTACACTCTTGGCCTTCCAGAGCACACAATTTGACACCCCTGTTGGAAACTGTGATGTCACCCAAAGACAGCCACAGTGCTTTCACAGGGGTGTGGATATTCCATTTTCTGGGTCAAAGCTTCTAGCCTCGCTGAAAACTTGGTAAAGCTCAAAAAAAAAAAAATTACAGTCTGTGTTATCACTTTGTTGACTTCAGAGAAGTTCTTGAAAGAGAAGTAACGTGATCAAATGATGTTTTTTGATGTGTTTGTTGAGAGTTTACGTGCATAGAAGCAGCACTTTTTCTGTGCCTCTTACATAAGTCATTTGAAAGTCGTCTAGCAAAACAACACAGAAGATCCATCACAACATAGTGCAAACACAGAGAATACTTTTCTCGTTTGCCAATTTCCATCCTCTTGCGTCTCCGTGACAGATCAGGAAGAAGTGACCTGACCCAGTGCTCTTGAGAGATGAGAAAAGCTAAAGGGGTTGCGAGAGTTCGTCTGACAGGTCCACAGGGAAATGTCACCGTGGGCACATTAGCTCTCTGCTCTTCTCGCGTCTACTGTCAAATGTCAGTATGCTAATAACCAGAAATCCATGTCAATAATGCTATAGCATGCCATGCTGGCCTCACGGTGCTTCTGTAGCATTTTAAACGAGTCCTCTGCAGAACCCCTGTGTGCATGTGGTTTCTTTCAATACATGCTAACTCACATACGACCTAATGAAACATTCAAGTTTCAGTGAGGGTTTGTAGTCCCTGTGGAGGGGGAGCAGATGCTGCATGTATGTTCCAAGGTTTAAATCACATTTCCAAAAGCCTTTGGGCATAACCAAGAGTGGATTGTGTATTTTTTGAAAATAAAAGCATGAGCACTTGCAGTTCCCATATGGATAGCTACAATACATACTGCATAGTGTCGCCATACCAATATTTATTCAGCGCTCTGGCCGTATCCACTTAAAGATAAGTTAGTTGAAGTTATACAGGCGCTTGTGTCATTTTAGTCTTTATAGAATCACCTAAATAACCACGCTTCATTTTGATGAACTGACTGCACGTCAAGCAACTACAGTATTGCCAAGGCTGCTTCAGTGACAGGCACATATTCAAACAGCCATGTTCACACACATTTCCACACATAAACGAAGGATTTAACTGCTGTATTTTCAAGTCAACGCGAGAACCCTGAAGGTGGAATATAATATATGCCATTTGGTGGCAACTTTGATCCAAAATGCTGTATCGTACCATGAAGGCATTACATTACAGTAAAGCCAGCAGTGTTGAGTCACATGGTCTACCCATTGACATATAAATAGGCTAGGGTTGTGAAGACGAACTCATAGTTATAGAAAACTGATACAAGGCTCCATCATTCAATCCAAATTACACATGAAATTCAGATGAAAAATTGATATAAAATTGATTTCTGAGTAACTCCCTCTCTCACCGACATTCCCACACTCAAAGAAATGTCAGGACCCCCGTGTGAAGCACTGCCTGAAATATTAACATTACATTGGCAATCAATATTTATCTGCGATTTGTGAACGGAAATCATTTGTCATCACACTGCCACCATTTGTGATCCGTGTGTTAGCATTAGTCAAAAATGCCTTTTGTGTCTTTTCTGTTGTTACAGATTGACGCTTATATTTTGTGTTGGAAGTGCACACTGAAGTGATTAGAAAAATTAATAAAGAATGAATTTAAGAGGGCAACATGTGTGCTGACAGGAACGTAACCAAGGGAAGTCAATATAAGGTTGCAGCTAATGCTACCTCCAAGTGGCCCCTACAGGGAAATGCGCCCATACAGTTATTCTTAATCTGAAAAGTTCTTATCAGAGGCTTATCAGTACTCCAACAGTAATGCGGTCAATCAGGTTTTATTAAAGGAGGTGGGAATCAACCTTGTGTATCTATAAGCAGACATTAGCCACGTTTCCATTCACGTACTTTTACGCATTTTGAAGTATCGCATTACAAAAGCTGTATGGAAACAACAAAATTTGATAAAACTTCCTCAATTGCGCAAAAAAAAGTTTTTATGTTTGCACAGGTTTTTTTGCCATCATCGAAAAAGAGTTGATGTGCTACATGGATTATACAAAACACCTATTGCCGAATAAATACTGACGTAGCGAACAACTCACATGACTGATTAGCTGTTTCTGCTGTCGACGTCTTCTCGGATTTTCCCATACTGCGCGAATGCTTGTCTTTGTCTCTGCACAAATTGAAACATGGACAATACTAGCTGGCATGAAAGAACAATCAAAAGTTGTTCAATTGAAACAAATTCTTGAAGACCTCACTCCATTTTTCTATCGTACATGGGCCAAGGCAACTTGCTTTTTTTCCTCTACTTCTTCTACTCTTGTTTACAGGTAGATTACAGCCTTGCGTAGCCTAAAGCGCCAACTTCTGACCAAACTACACCGTAGCCGAGTTTATTCGCTCCAAACCAGTTGATGGAAACGGGCCTAATTTGCATTTCCTTTTTACGAAATTTCAAAAGTTCATTTAAAATTCGCTTGACAATTGAATGGAAATGTTGCTATTGAGCCAAGTCAGTTCTTTTGGATTCATTGTGTTTTGGTAGACAATGGAAACTGTATCATTACTGACCAGAACAAACCCTCTTCAGTATCGGTTTATCTTTGACACGCTGATATTTAAGCCACAAATTTAGTTCAGCTTCACTGTTGGTGCAGCCGCCAACAACACAACTTGTCCCTGAACTCTGTAACATTTTAGAAAATGCCAAGCTAACTTAGTTTGTAACAGCTATCTGAGGCCACTTGTTCAGGTTGTCCTCTTATCTCTCGGAGGTAGAGGGCAGATTTATGATCACATTATCCAGTTTAAGGTGTGAAAGGCTGTGATCCTACATTATTTATTCCCAAAAAGCTCTAAGAAAAAGGAGAAGTTGCCTATACTATACAGCTAACTGAAGGAATAACTGAAGCCCATAATATATCATATATAGCGCTGGGAATAATGTGGATCGTTACAAATGGATCTGTATTCTTTATGTATTAGATCGTGGGCTGTGTGTCTAGATTTATATTGAATGGTCTGAGAGGGAGAGATACACACTCCCTATGCACATACCCACACATAGACAAAGCTGCATTTTTATCAGATGCGCTGGTTGACTGAGCAAGCATTTAGTTTGTTTGTGTGCCACAAGACGGCTGATCCATCTGCTGCCGTCACTGAGACTGATGGTGAGGTTCCAGTGTCCAGTGGAAAGTGACAAAAGAGGAAAAAATAACTGCAGCCCATATGCTTAAGGACAAAAGAAACCATTAAGAGCTGAGAATTACTAAGCAACCTCACTTCAAAGAGATGAACAACGACGCTCGGAGCGTTTTCTCTTTTTGTCACTGTGCCCGTCTCGACTCTCAGCACCATCAGTAGGCCATTAATGAAGCGCCAGAGAACAATGCAGGGAGATGAACACACACATGCACTGTAGGTTGTTATTGTCTATAAATTTAAACTTTTTTAAAAACGGCTTTCAAAGTTAACATGATAACAACGCGTTAACGCAAATTTGTTTTAACAGCACTAATTTCTTTAACACATTAACACAACTTGCGATTTGTAGGTTGTAGCGGGCTCAGTTTTAAAGCTAGAGTGAAGATACTGATATATGAAACTAGAAAAACCTAATGAATCCATTGGTACCATCTATCTCATACTAGCTTGCCGCGAAGGAGGTTAAATAACGATCCAAACTTGCACAAAATTTGGCAGAGGAAAACTGGCATGGCCGTTTCCAAGGGGTTCCTTGACCTCTGACCTCAAGATATGTGAATGAAAATGGGTTCTATGGGTACCCACGAGTCTCCCCTTTACAGACATGCCCACGTTATGATAATCACATGCAGTTTGGGGCAAATCATAGTCAAGTCAGCACACTGACAGCTGTTGTTGCCTGTTGGGCTTAAGTTTGCCAGGTTAGGATTTGAGCATATTTATTATGCTAAATGTAGTACCTGTGAGGGTTTCTGGACAATATTTGTCATTGTTTTGTGTTGTTAATTGATTTCCAACAATAAAAATATACATACATTTGCATAAAGCAGCATATTTGCCCACTCCAACGTTGATAAGTTTTTTAAAGCTTAAAAACAGAGCCATGAGGAGGTGCAGAAGTCTAGTCTTTCTCTCAGAACACTTGAATTACAATATGCTGAAAGGTTATCATGGAATTTTTTTCCAATGCTGCAAAAAATATACTGCCTACTGAAGCTTTGACACATATGGTTCTGTATTCATCAAGCAGCTTTACTGTATGGTCTTATTACCATGTCAGTGACAAATAATTGCTTCTTCAACCTCGTTACACACAAACTAAAGAGTGCTCTGATTATGCTGATTATGTAAGGAAATGAAAGTGATTACTGTAACGTGGAAACCTTTCTAGCCCTCGCAGCGGTTACACCAGCGTGGACCTTGAACAGGAACGCCACAGATAGAACAGGTTTACTCTCTGTAGTAATTAGAGCCGCTCAGAGATGTCGCCCAGTCTTTAAGGAGAACGTTTCCTAATTGCCACCTTTGTTGCAACATTGCTGCCGTTTGAAAGGATGATAACAGCCGGTCGAAGTAATTGTTGCTTTATGAATTCATTTGTTGAATTGTGCTGGATGGTTCTCCCAAGAAACTGGTTATTGTTCTGCACTCAAAAGCTGTTGCATTGTCGCACAGATGCTGCTAAATTATGTTGAATGACAAAAAAAAAGGGAATATGCTCCAGCAGGAAATTCAGTTCATATGAATGAATGAGGTAATAATGTGGACGGAGTCTTGGGATTTCAGAGATTGCAATTCAAACCTGGAAAACGGTTCTGGTTGTGTCTGTGAATTAAACAAGGCACAACAGCACAATGCAAATATTAAACACCTTGACGTTTCCTTGTGAAAGGCGAGCGAAGACCTGCATCTTGTCCTCTGAAATTGATATGCTGGTCAATGACAGTGATTACAGTGCCTGTGGTTCTCCCTCCTACGCCTTTCCTGTCAGAGCAGCAGAGATAATGAGACACCACACATTACTTGGCCTTGCTGTGATCATGTTTTACTAACCTAACAGCGGCAAAGATAACCCAGTCGTTGCAATCGTCCCGCGCCGTCAGAAAACCGTGATAAACCAACCACTTTCCTGTAGGCCGCGTATACGACCACACACATACATCATCGTATAAATACTCAGTGACAGCAGATGAAAAAAAAATCTATCTTGTTTTAATCAGTGGAAAATGGATTGCTGCAGATTTGGCACACTGTGGGTAAAAGCTATAAATGCAGGGGCATGCACATACAATGTCGACACACAGGGTGTTCTCTATTAGGCTTGTAACAAAGCATGAATATTTATATATCACACACTTCCCTGGACGGTAATCTTTACTTCCCCTCAGACTTTTTAAACAGAGCCCATGTGCACTTTTCTCTACATCTTTTATTGTTGTCTCCATACACCGCTAAGTATTTATTACACATTGGTATTTCTCCTTTCACTGATCTAGTTAGTGGATTTCAACCTGCAGTAGGCAGAATGTTTTTAGCATCATTGGGCAAAAATCCCATAATAACCTTTCAGCATATTGTAATTCAAGTGCTCTGAGAGAAAAGTAGACTTCTGCACCTCCTCATGTCTCTGTTTTCAGGCTAACCTAGCCTGTGGCGGGAGACTTTGGCCAATCACAGGTCATTTCATTCAACGGAGGTAGCTGTCGATCACTCGCAATGTCCAACCAAATGGTCAAACTAGGCAGCACTGATCAAATATGAATCAATATTCTGTTACTGTAATGCCCATTTCTCGTCTCAAATGTTCTCAGAAACATCTTGTAGTGTACTGTTTAGCTGTAAAATTAGAAAGTTTGCTCCGGCTGGTGGGCGGTGTTTGGTATTTCCTCAATTGGTCTCAACATGGCTGCCGGGTCACAAACTTTCTCCTTTTACAGCTAAACAGTACACTAAAATAAATTTCTGCGAGAAATAGGCATTACAGTAACAGAATATTGATTCATATTTGATCAGCGCTGCCTAGTTTGACTGTTTGATCGGAGTTAGCGAGTGAGTGACAGCTGCTCAGAGACGGCAAGGCTCCAGCTCGGCTCTGATTGGTTGTTTTCTTCCGGTCTGTGAAATCTTGCAGACGCCATTAGGAGCACCGGAGGGCACAGAGGCACATGATTTTTTTTTAAGAATTACCTGTCTCATGCGCTACTGTCAGGATATAGTGACTTTTTTTAATCACATTTGCTCCATTTCTACCCACTGCTGCTTTAAGTGAAGTTCAAAACATTTCCGGACAGAAATGATAAAAAAATCCATCATTGATGATAGTTGATGCACACTGGTAATTGCAGCTTTCCTTTAGTCTATGTTCAGTCAACAAGTTAGTGGTAAAAATCAGGTAACCGCATTGCTCTGAATTGTCATTTTAATTTGACCTGTTCTCTCTCATTATATTGCTTTCCCCACAGAGAAGGAGTAGCTATAATGAATGTCAAAGAATAAATTGAATGTCACTTTAATGAGAGGGGAATCCACAGAATTCACACACCGGACTAAATGTAAACACAAAACACAGTGATTATAACGGCTGCCTCTTCTTTCCTTTTGTGTTAAAGCAGTAATAGTTTGACTTTTTGGGGAAATATGCTTATTCGCTTTCTTGCGGAGATTTGGATGAGAAGATTGATACCACTTTCGACCTTTAGTATCAATCTTCTCATCTAACTCTTGGCAAGAAAGCGAATAAGCGCGTTTCCTCAAATGTATCTTTACAGTAATTTCACAGCATTAGCCTACATATGAAATAAGTTGAACCTTTCATTTGTTTAACTCAAGAAATAATATTTGCATTAAGATAAAAGTGAAAGTTAATGGGGCATGCTAGTGGGCTAATTTGAACCAGGACCTTTATTACACGTCATCCCCTGTCTCTCGCCCAGACTTTCCTGCGTTTCAGACTTTGCTTAATAAAAATGAAAATGACAAAAAAAAGGATCACGTATTAGTCCAAAAAATAAAATAAGATAAAAAATCTCATCCCCTGAAATGTAGATACATTCAGAGGGTTGAGTCTTTACACCCATTGCATGCCTAATCAACATCCACTGAGAGAGTTCTGGCTCATTAAACAGGCCCTTTGTGCTGGCATTAATAATGCAGAGGCAGTGTGAGAGCCGTGATGTGCTCAAAGACCTGCCATCTCATTAATGCACCATTAATCGCGCAGGTTAAGACAACAGCCTTGGGGGCAGTTGACCCCCCTCTCTTTAGGAGGACGGGTCAGAAAATTGGGCACCTGTTGTCCTTGTCCAAGACGCTTATCGAATCCACCTGGAACGCCCCGGACCACGTACCGCATGGTGCAACACGGAGCAAAATGTATTCACATGATAGCGGCATTACAGGTTCTCAATTCGACATCCAGAGCATTAATATAGCAGCAAACAACTATTGGCTGTGTAAAGATAAAGAAGAGTAATGTCTACCTGAGTAGAGGATGAAGTCACTCTCCCTCTGTGTGTGTTGTAATCCGAGCTTCTCCTGGCTTTGTTGACATAGCGTGTGCATAGCGCACGCATGCTTTCAGTGCATGTGAGTGTGCCCCACTGGCTGGCTCACGGCCGCCGCGCTGCACTGCTCTCATACGGCAGTTGTCCCGGCCGATTGAGCCGTAGCGGAAATTTAGCTCCCACCCTCAGGTAAACGCTGTTAGCTCTGTCAACAGTGCTGCCGCTGTTTGCACTGTTAGCTGCCGGCTCAGCTGTTGCCATGTTGAGAGCCTTTGAGAGGCAATAGATATGCTCTCAATTTCGCGTTTAGCACCTTTTAAGATATGACACTTTATTCTGTATTGTACAGTATTCACCCATATTTCCCCCTTGTCAGTGCCGGATACGTTCTGCGCATATGCGGGCGCGCCTACCCAGTATACCAACTCTGCTTCTAATTGGCTACTGGTTTCTAAACCTAAACGCTACAATCCCCGCAGGTGCCTCCACAAGTCCCGTCTCAAGAGAGAGCTCCAGCCGGCTCATCAGCGGGTTCTGTGAGCGTGCCTGGCCGGCACCTTGAGAAGAGTGCATTAAGAAAAGAACAGGATGTTAATAAAAGCGCAGCACTGAATTTAATCCTTAATTCTCTCTGAATACGTGTATGTGTATAATCCTTCTCTTGGCACCTTGTTTTTGTTTCACTTGGAATTATCCTGTCGCTCCCGTCGGAAAACGAAGGCACAAATCCTCAGTGAGCTTACATCTGTAAACATTTCTACATACCGTACAATGTGCTATATACTGTACATCTGAAAATGTTCGCAAATATTGGGTGAATGGATGAAATCAGGGGGTACTCATGTGAGACAAGAAAGTGACCAGACTTGTCTTGACTGACTTTTTCTGCACCCACATGGGTCTCGCTACACTTAATCTGACTACATTTCCCTCGACTGGAGATAGACTGCTAGTTCGAAGGCTTTTCAGACTCGCTCCTGTTCCCTTTTCCTCCCACCTGCTTCTTGACCTGAAATCAATGTTCCAGCCCTTTCATCCTCTCTGCAGATTGCCTCAACCAGGGCTGAGTCTATCAGGCACCACCAGGCTGACATTTCCCTCTACCTGCAGCACCTACGGGGGACTCCATAAGTGACTCAGCCCCCCTAGGGACAGATAATCCCAGGCTAAAACCCCCAGATTCTGTGATTAATGATATGTCTAGTGGTTGTGACCCTTGTTCTCTTGCTGTGATGCCTCATGTCGAGCCCAGGGAGCTTTGGAGAGCTGACAAGGGAGACCTGTACAATTATGCACTGGCACAGCAAAGCAGCCCCCTGGCAAACATAGACGGAGCTTGACAGGACCTTTATTAGCAACAAGACACGCACTGCATATACAGTACAGTATATTAAGAAACAAAGCTGGAGCGTAGCCACGGTTATTTATACACAGCGTGAGCAGTTTGCAGCTTTCACAAATAGTGTAAATTTATTCTAAATGTGAACTCGTGTGGTTAAATCTCTACTACATACATGTATTCTCTATATAACCACCCATATGTTAAAGGTACCCTGTGGAGCGTTTCCCATCAAAAGGATATTGAATTGTGTTGTTGAAGCCTATAACAAAAAAGCTGAATTCTTTGAATACTTTCAAACCTGCATTGTTTGGCTATCAGTCTTCTTCTTTTCTGCCACCGACTGTCGATCAGTGTAATAACCGTCATCTATAGCTTGTCTGCTAGTCGGCAGTAATGTGCATCATATCCGCCCTCGTGTATTAGAAGAGCACAAGATACAAACAAAGATGGGAGCAGGACTAGAAACCTGTCTGCATGCTAGGATAAACTTGGTTATAACACTAACAATCTGGCTGTTTTACATTTAAGCACTAAAGGACTTGTACATCTAGAAATTTTGATATTTTAAATATAGATAGTGTTTCACAACAATAATTGTAGGTGTGTCCATCCATCCATCTGCAACCGCTTATCCCGTTAGGGGTCGCGGGGGGGCTGGAGCCGATCCCAGCCGACATTGGGCGAAGGCAGGGTACACCCTGGACAGGTCGCCAGTCCATCGCAGGGCTGACACATAGACAGACAACCATTCACGCTCACACTCACACCTACGGGCAATTTAGAGTCCACAATTAACCTAACCTGCATGTCTTTGGACTGTGGGAGGAAACCGGAGTACCCGGAGAAAACCCACGCTAACACGGGGAGAACATGCAAACTCCACACAGAAGGGTCCCAAGCCGGATTCGAACCTGCAACCCTCTAGCTGTGAGGCGCCAGTGCTAACCACTGCACCACCGTGCAGCCAGCTTGGCAAAAAAAGTTGTGTCCAAGCTTCTGTTTTAAGTTGTTTTCCAAGGTTTTACTTTGAGACGTAGTAAGAGCAGTAAGTCAAAGGCAACAGCTCCAGAGGGGCTGCTCAGTGACCAACAGATAATAAAACTGTGAGTGTACTGTGCAGCCTCCAGCTGTGATTGTGTGCAACTGTGAGAGTATGCAGCAAGGCGTAGCAAAAAAGAGACACTCATGCTCGGCTAAACTACATACTCAAAAGTACAGGAGAATTTGCATACTGAAAATGTTACCATAACAGGCACATAATGGGTCTGGATTTATATCTTTTGACCCACCATAAAGGCACACAGTCGGTACTGATAGTTTTATGTCCAAACATATCCAAATGTGAACCATATCAGGCTGAAGGTTCATTTACTGGTCGATCTTCCAATAGGCTTGCCGCGGTAGTTGGTGTTACCGGTGTTACAATCAATGCTTGGGCATACACCGATTACATTACTTGCCCACCACCCCACTGTTGTTTTGCTTCTTTAATAGAAATAAAACCCATTTGGTTCATTTTCGCGTATCAGCACTGTGTCATCAATTCATAGTCGGACGACGGACGCTACAAACTGAAAGTGAAAGTGTCTGCTCCGTACGGAGTCTCAGCGCAGAGCAGCAGGAGTCAGATTTCACACAAACGGGACGAGAGAGAGTTGACAGACAAGACGATGGCGGAGGATTTGGTGTCGATGTGGAAAACAAAAGTGCCTATTTGGCAATATTTCGGATTTACACCCAATGCTATAAGGGAACCATAACGTTAATGAGGCAATCATCGTGCGGAAGACGGGCAGTCGATGCCGGTGTGTGCGGCGAAAGCTCGACCGGAGAGGCCAGACACACCACCATCCAACGATAAAGATAAAAAAAAGCACTCTATATATATTGAGCATCATCTTTTCTGGTAAAATGTCTGGTGTAATCGGTAACACCGGTGTTGTCACAAGTTTATCAAACAGGTGGAAAACCCCTCGCTCCCAAGTGGGAAGCCAGTGAGGGACCATGTACTGGAAACTGGTTTCATCATTATGCCCTTCTGCCTACATCCCTCCCACACCAAGAGTGTGATTTAGCAGTAACAACTCTACTCTACATAGTGAGAAAAATGGGAAAATGCTAAACTCTTAGTACAGGCTGATATTTGCATCATTGTTTACAGGTAAACTGTTTTCACTCGGGGTACATACTTGGAATAATGAAGGCACAAATCGTACTAATCGAACAAATGACTTTGACCTTGTTGAAAAACGATTGCATTGTAATTGCTGCTTGGCAAGGTGCTCAGACTAAAAAGTTTCAGACAAGCCGACACAATTTAGAAAAAGTAAGGAGGAACAAAATAAATGTTTGAGAGCAAAGTCGAGGATCGTGCTTCTGACATCCTGTATAAATTTGAATACTCATCTCTGCCAAAGTGGAAACAGGAAAGTACTTGTTTCAAGTGTCATCATTGCACTCTTTAGCAGCTTATCTCCCAAATAAGTTGACTACGGTGTGAAGCTAGACTAATAAACTGCTGTGCATTGAATCTATTCCAAATGCACCTCAGATTACCACACAGACAGCACCTGATGGGTTTAGTCATCAGCTTTTGTTTATCTCATCCAGAACCAAAATATCATCACTAGAAGACGGATTATCTTCACCACAGCATCACCCCCAGTATCCAGCTGTAACATATTTTACAAAGACACTCACACAAATCTTTTTACATGATCCTTTTATGGATCAAAGTCTTTCTCAAAGCTTTCTTCTCTGAAAATCCCAATTGCTCAATCAGACACCTATTTCCACCGAGGAGCCTCAAGTTAATGACCCTGTTTCTCATCTGGGTCTCCTCCCTGTTTTCCTCTGGCGTTGAGGGTGAATGCTTAATCTTCAGGGGAAGCTGTCAGAACATGATGAATGCTAGCAGTAGACCGGCTCTCAAAACCTGCATTAATTTTTAAGCACAATTACTAGAACAAAAATTTTGAATTAAGCTATGCAAGATGACTGCAGAGGCACACGCAAGGCCTGGAAACTTACACGTTGTTTTTTTTGCTGCAACCGTATTTCAGCATATTTGAGTCACAATCTGTGAGTTTTTGCAAGAAGGACATGAAACAGAGTTTTTCACAAAAATGTTTTGCCTTGATCTCCAAACACAGAAGGTGGTGTTGCGGGACTGCTAACCCGTCCAACTCTTAGCTGTGTGGTTCGCAATCAATGTCCCATTCATGCTCTGCCTCATCTTCTTTGATCCACGAATTAACAAGACAGATGAAAGGAACAATTATCAGGTCCCACGCTTCACTTAAAGGGCCGTCTTACACACAGTTAGCTTGGTTTATGCTAAGCTGTGCTACAAAGAGCGGTTCGCATTCTCCCACTATATGCTGCGGAGAATTCGACGAAAGAGACTGAGGGGAGAGATAAATAGGACTAAGGAGGCTGTGATAGAGCAGGGAAGGGTGAATAATTAATGGGTTGTATTCAATTGTGAAAACCCAGGATGCAAAAGGCAAGCCTGTAAATATGGATGCTGCAGAGAGAGAAGGAATTTGAAAAATGCAAGTATGTCAAAGGACCCTGAATTGTGAGGTGCCCTCTTTTATCCCTGCAAAAATGATGTTTGTGATAAAGACCTTGAAGTTTGACACAAGGATTTAACAGCGGCGAGACCATACAGAGAGAGAACCCTGGAATCAAATGTGCTGAAAGCCACAAAAGAGCCACAAGGCTGAGCCCGGAGCATCTACTGTTTCTGTGTATTGACATGGAAGACACAGTCATCTCAACCTCGAAGCTCTTTATTATAATAACAGGCTTTTTTCTGTGGCCATTAATAAATCTGACAGTGTTCAACGGACACACTCAGAACATCCTAGAACATTTAACCATCTCTGTCTCATAGTATTTATATTCTTACAATGCTTTGTAGTTTGTTGTCATTGGTGCATTCCTATGATTATGCGTTTAATTCCCGGCTGCAAAACCTAATTTTCTTGGATATAAAGTTGAAGCAGAGTTGATCTCTCTCACTTAAACCTATTGAAATAAGCCTAACCAAGATGTTAAAGGGGACCTATTATGCTTTTGTGCTTTTTCCCGTTCCTTTTGTGTGTTGTATAGTTTTTTGTGCTTGTTAAAGGTCTGCAAAGTTACAAAGCCCAAAGTCCACGCCAAAGGGAGTTACTCTCTCCCACAGAAACACTGCTCCTAAACTGCCTGAAACGCCTTGCATGAAGTCCCGCCTTTTCTTCTGTAACGTGGTGATGTCACCAAGTAACACATTTGCATAATGCCTGCCTAGGGGCTAGTTTGGCATACCCTCAAACAAAGCTAGTTGGAGCGGAGCTGGAGCGGAGACCGAAGTGTGTGATTTGGTTGACCAATCACAACAGTGGTCCAGCTGACACAATCAGAGCAGACTGGGCTTTTCTCATGTTCTAGTAGAAACCCCAAATACAAGTATGCACCTGAAAATAAGCATAATAGGTCCTCTTTAATACTCTATATCAGGGGTCACCAACGCGGTGCCCGCGGGCAACAGGTCGCCCGTAAGGACTAGATGAGTCGCGCGCTGGCCTGTTCTAAAAATAGCTCAAATAGCAGCACTTACCAGTGAGCTGCCTCTATTTTTTTTAAATTTTATTTTTTTGCTATTGTTGTTTAAATCAGACTTGCATGTAACTTACAAATGACAACATATATATATAAAAACACTTAAAATTTAAAATGTTTTTTGTGTTTAATATAAATGAACTCTGACCTAGTATAGTTCAAAGGTCAGTATTGTGCGCATGACCAAAACGTAGCGTTTGTTGCGCTCATACAAACAAGCTAGCAGACGCAACGAAAATGAGGAGAAGAGTTACCCCAAAAAATGGCAGAAAAAAGAAAGAAAACATATCATTTTCACGACGAATGGGAGGTAGAGTTTTTTTTTACCACTGTGCGTGTGTCTCATTTGCGGGGCAACTGTGGCGATAGCAAAGCGGCACAATGTGGAGAGACATTTCACTACATGTCACACAAGCTACCATGCTAACTACCCACCGGGCAGCGCACTGCGAGCAGAAAAAGCCCGCGAGTTAAAGGCAGCTTTGTGCAAACAGCAGTCTTTTTTCACTAGACCGGTTAAAAACTCCCAAAAAGCAACCGGAGCCTCGTTTAGAGCTACGCAATTCTTGATGAAGAAAAAGAAGGCATTTACAGACGGGGAGGTTGTCAAAGAAGCAATGATGATAATTGCTAAAACTGTGCTTGAAGACGAGAAGTATGGAACCGATGTACTCTCCAGTCTCTCCAATGTTCAACTCGGGGCAACTACAATGGTAAGAAGAGTGTCGATGATGTCTGGGAACTTGGCCGACCAGCTGGACCGTGATCTGGCGAGGTGCCGGTGGTTCAGCATCCAGTGTGACGAGTCGGTGGACAGCAGCAGTACGGCTCAGCTGATGGTCTTTATCCGGATGGTGTTTGATGATTTCTCCACAAAAGAAGAACTTCTGACACTACTGCCCCTGAAGACAACTACGAGGGGAGTTGACATTTATAACGCAGTGAAGGAGTTTTTGGTGGAAAAAAAGGTGCTGCTGGAAAAGCTGGTATCAGTGACTACGGATGGGGCTCCTGCTATGATCGGCCGACACACAGGATTCGTTGCTCACTGTAAAGCTGACCCAGAGTTCCCAAACTTTCTGCAGTACCACTGCATCATACACCAGCAGGCCTTATGTGCAAAAGTGATCTGCTTTGAGCACGTAATGACTCCCGTCGTGAAGATCATAAACAGCATCCGCTCCAGAGCTAAACAGCACAGAACATTCAAGGTACTTTTGGAGGAGCTGTCAGCTGAATATGATGACCTGCTACTACACACAGAAATCCGATGGCTCAGCAGGGGACGAATTTTGCAACGTTTTTTGTCACTTTTGGGTGAAATCAAAGAGTTCATGCAGTCCAGAGGTGAGGACACCGTGCTGCTGGAGGACACTGAGTGGATACTTGACCTTGCATTTTTAACGGACATTACTGGGAAACTGAACAGTTTGAACTGTGAGCTGCAAGGCAAAGGTAAAACTGTCGCCGATATGATAAGTGCTTTAAATGCATTTAAAGCTAAGATGAACCTTTTCTCTGTGCATTTACAGAGAAAAAAAGTGCTGCACTTTCCCTCTGTGCAGATGGTGCTGAAAGACAATGCTTCTGCATCTGAGGCTTTTGACAAAGTTGCAGAAAAGTACTCTCAGGTCATAAACAGAGTTGGGCAAGAGTTTGAGAACAGGTTTTGTGACCTGGATCAGCTTGAGCCATGTGTGTCGTTCATTTCTAATCCTTTCATGAACGTGGACATATCATGTATTGCTGAGCAGTTAAGTGCAACATTCAGCCTGGATGCTGAACAGGTGGAGATTGAAATTGTAACACTGCAAAATGACCTCCACCTCAAAGCCCATCAGGCTGCACCAAACTTTTGGTGCCTTCTTGACACAGAAAAGTACAGTGGTGTATGCGCAGCAGCTATGAAGGTTGCAAGCCTGTTTGGTTCAACTTATCTTTGTGAATCAGCCTTTTCTGACATGAACTTCATCAAGAACAAACACAGAACACGCCTCACTGATGCACATCTGCAAGACTCACTCAGAGTTGCAGTGTCAAGTTACACACCAGAGTACAACACACTGGTTAACAGCATGCAATGCCAGGCTTCCCACTAACTGACAAAGAAACAGATAACAGATTTGGTGTCCAGTTCAAAGTGTGACATGATTTATTTAAAAATTTGAGAGTTGATTTTTGTATTTTACATGAGTTATTATTTGTACAAACATGGTGCAAAGTAATTCATGATTTGTTAAAAAATGTTAGTGGCTAGCTAGTTAAAATGGGATATTGTGATTTCACAAGACTGTCGTAGAAGTGATCATTTTCAAATGTTTGAAAAATTTGAAAAACATGTGCACTTAGAGAAAATATAAAAATAAAGTGTTGCATATTGATATTTATCTGTTTCTATATATTTGTTGTGAGAAATCATTAACATGATCAGTGTTTTCACAAAGATAAATATCATTAATTATTAATAATAACATAGAGTTAAAGGTAAATTGAGCAAATTGGCTATTTCTGGCAATTTATTTAAGTGTGTATCAAACTGGTAGCCCTTCGCATTAATCAGTACCCAAGAAGTAGCTCTTGGTTTCAAAAAGGTTGGTGACCCCTGCTCTATATGTACGACTACAACTAATTATTATTTCACATTCAATTAATCTGCTGTTCTTTTTCTCGATTAACTGATTTAATCGTTAATAAAACGTCAGAAAATAGTGCAAAATTCCCAAGAGGCATGCCTTTGAATAGTTTGTGTTGTTCAACCAATAGTCCAAATCCCAAAGGTGTTCGATTTATTATCATAAAAGTCTCAGAAAAACACCAAATATTCACACTTGAGAAACCATTTTTTGGGGCATTTTTATCTTTAAAAAATGACTTAAAGGAATACTTCATCCACAAAATGACCATTTGTATATCGATTACTCACCGCATATTACCTTGAATTCTTGAAGAAAACTTTGTTTTTCTCGCATGCTTCCACGATGAACGCAGAATCAAAAAACGGAGTAAATCCTTCTTCTCATCTGGACTCGCAGCACGCCTGCGCAATTATGAGACGGTAGAGGAGGAAGTGTTTTAAATAGTACAATTTTGGCAAAGATGCATGTGTTTGGGAAGTAGCGAGCATACGACTGGATAAACAAGACTCCGATTATACTGCACGAGTTGTGTGTGAGTTTGTATACAGATTTTGTATATAGTTTTGCTGTTGTTAAACCTGGACTCCATACACTTATACAATTCATCAAAGATTAACTTTGTTTTTGGATTCTCAGTTCATCATTGAGGCATATGAGAAAAGGTTTTCTTCAAGAATTCAAGGTAACATGCAGTGAGTATTTGATATACAAATGGTCCTTTTGATTCATTGACGAATTGTTTCAGCTCTAAATATATGAGGTATATCTTGCAACCAAGTATCAGCATTAAATTCTGAATAAATTCCAGAGTTGTAGTTTTCTAAAGCCCTTCATTCATTCATGTTTCATAAAAGGTTTTTATGTCATGTTACAGCTCTGTTCTACATTCCTTCCCGACAAATACAGAATAGAAAAGTGCAAGGACGTATTCTTGCATTAGGTCAAGCTAATTATAGAGTGTACAGTATATGGACTGTGTTAGGAGACTTGGCTTTGGACACTGAGCTCTGGTGGGATTGATGGACAGCTGGACAGGCCGCCGCCATCATGTCTCATTTGGCCATTAGCACCTTCAATCACTGCAGCTCACTGCCAGTGACTCAAAGCTCCTTGAAAGGAGCTTCTATAAAGTCAGAGGGCAGTTACTTCTCCGTCCTCAAACAGCCTCTGCGGCAGAACAGGTCAGAAGCTTCTGATGGCGGCGGGATCACAGCTGACAGGCCCTGCGGCCAGGCTGGGGGCCATTGTCACAAAGCCATGTGCTGGACCTGGCCTGAGAGACGGATGCATGCATGGAACGCGACTGACTTGAAATGCTGCTCTAACGTCAGATTTTAGATTCTGTGTTCGCAAAGTCAAGTGAAGTGTGTCTACATAGCTGTTAATCGCAGTTACAACCTTGAAAGGCTTCATAATAGCAGGATCATAAAACAGTAAATGAAAAGGACAACCCCTCCACATCATAACCTTAAACCATCAACTGAGAGTGCAGAGAACAACTCCTACGAAAACATCAATTAAGACTGAAATGGCAAGGGAAAGGCCATAGAGAGAAGAATGCCAACAAGCATCGAGAAAATCTTCAACTTCCTTTTACTGTTTCTATATTCTATGCACAGTTGGATGATACACAAATACTGTTTCCAAGCTACTGTAACATCCTTTGACTGTAACAATCACCATGCACTATTTGCCTTCAGCACTCTACTGTACCTCTCTAATGGTTTGCGAGACATTTTTCTGCCAAGAATCGCAAAAGAAAGGCTTGGAACGGGAAAAAAAGTGGCAGATTTGAATAAGAGCGCACTGGCAGCTCAATTAGCAACGATGCAAAGCTTACAACCTAATACCCTTTGATTCACTGTTTGTATCCCTGTATTTAACACTTCGTTCCACTCCTCTTGGCATGCTCATAACATGCTCTTTCAGCCACACTCCAGCTGCCCAGCATGCACATTTGACAAGATGAAGAAGGGCAAAAAAAAATCACTTTTAAAAAATCTTTAGTCTGGGGATTAAATCCATGTCATGAGACCAAAGGCTGACTGGGTATCCTTTGAAGCTGGATAGATCCCTCTAAGAAGAGATGAATGGCAAAATAGAGGAGAGATTTCAGTGTTGGCAGATAGCATTAAGCACGCTGAGCTCGGCTCACTAGTTTTTTTTAGTAATGATACCACTAAAAAGGGAAGATGACAGCGCCAGGAAGTGAGTGTGCTTGAAACATCGCTGGTTGTGATGTTGACAGGGACCTTTGATAGGAGCGCCAAGTAGTGTGTGGCCTGATGCTCCAGCAGCTCAATATCAATCTACCGTTGACCTGTGAGAGCATCTCGTCAAAGGAAATTATTGTGGAAGAGATATGCAGATACAGAAAATCTATTGCCAACTATTATGATAATCGATTGATCAGCTCAGTAATCTTTTATTGCAAATTGGTTTTAGCTTCTCCTTTGTGACTATTTATTAGTCCTAAACTTGATTGGATTTTATCTATGAGGTTAATTATAGTAATGTGTATTTAACATCCTTCTCCAGAATAAGAAGAGTCTCTATGCTTTTTTTTTCTGCCACCATTTGCTCCACCAGTCCCATACAACCTTGTTTTAGTGTTTGTCACTGAGCAGCTCTTCTCTAATTCGATTGTTCCCAACAGGGATGACTAGTTTTTGCAGCAAAGGTTACATCACAAAACACCACAGACGACGAGCAAAGTGCAGGCGTTTTAGAAACATTAAAAATAAAAGATGTATATACAGTACAGGAACATTAAAAATCAATAAAATCACTAGAAGCCGTGATCTTGGTGAAAAAGAAACCGCTAAAACTGATAAATATGGCAATAAAGCAATGAATATAACCGGGTAGGTACGCAGCGATTAAAATTCCTGAGAGTTCGGCTGAGCTCTTTGCACAGAGGACGAATGAAACAAGAGCGTCGGTGCTTTTCTCTGAGCGCTGGGAGAGAAATGTGTTATTAAAGCCCTACTGCTGTGACCTCCTGACACTCATTGAAATCCCTCAGAGTACGCTCCATTTGGCCCTGCCAGCACGCCACATGCTGTGTAGTGACAGGGCTGGGGGAAGCTACTTAGAGGACAAGTGACAGGTATTACATTGAATCCCTATTGGCAGTGTAGGGACCCAGCATCTAGCTGGTTTCAAGTGACCTCATGACCTCAGTAACCTGATCCTTGACCACAGGACTCATCTCAGTCCTCATTGGCTACAGTAACATTTCACACCTAGGTGTGAAATTCACACAGAACAAAACCAGAGGAATGTTCTTTGTTCCTTCTCTTTCGACTCTTTCTTCTCATCTGCTCATCTCTCCTGACGTGTGAGAGGTGAGCTGCTGCGCTCTCTCTGCTCTTCATCTACTCAACCCAGGCTGACCTGGTTGAGGTGAACGGCTCTCAAGTCCAGAACTTGCAAAACACTTCTGGTTCTGATCAATGGCCTGTTAGGAAACATCCATTGCAACCAAGGAACCAAACGGCAGACGACGCGAGTGCTCTGCCCTTTCCACCAGCTAACTTCAAGCTATCAAGCAAAGAAGTTAGCACCAAACTAACAGCAAAGACGACCTCTTTGACTTGGAACCACAACTTCAACACATGGAATCACAAACCCTTTTCTTCCATGGATTGGTAACGTACTGGGCCTTAGCATTAGCAATCGCACAGGGCTGAGCAAGACTGTTCAACTTTGATTTCTAGAAAGTACTTGTATTGATTTGGTTTAATGTTATTCATTGAGTTTGACTGTGTTGATTTATCTGTATTTGATTTTTGGGTAACTGGCTTCGCCACATCTGATGTGTTTAGTTTATGCTTCACATAGACAAGGTCTTGCATGCAAACTAACCATCTTTTCTAACCCACTGCATATCTAACACACATAAAGATCACATACACAAACTGTGAATTAGTTAAACATAAACATACAGCTTCAGATAATCTTAACCCCACATCACCCCCCTCTCTGTCCTTCTTCTCAGAAGAACAAAGAGGTCATGTGGTGACATGCTGATGGCCATCTTTGATTCCGCCATCTTTGATTCAGCCATCTTTGTAGTTTTACAGTGCCCGCCATCTTGTTTGTAGGCCATACAGACATTTTGAGACAAGAACCCATCTTGTTTCCCCCCCCCCCCCTCTCTCTCTCACACACACACACACACACACACACACACACACACACACACACACACACACACACACACACACACACACACACACACACACACACACACACACACACACACACACACACTTTGTTTGGTTTGTTTAGTTTAGTTATTTAGTTAGATTAATATTGTGTTTTGAACCTTTATTAACTTGTAAATAAATGTTTGTGGAATATACATGCTGGTCTCTTTAATGTTGCACAAGAGTGAATACTGCCAACCTCTGCTATGTCAAGAACTCCGATATCCTTCAACCTTTACTATCTATTTTGGTTATAGTTATTAATTTAATTATTAATCAACGTTCCAAATTGATAGTTTAGCATATATAATGAGACTATATTAACGTTTTGGTCATTGGTCCCTGATTCCAGGGTGGTGCCCCGTTTATTATTGATGTTTATTGATAATCTTTATTAATATTAATAATTCTATTATTATTTATTAATTAATTTGCTAATAACCAAAACCTACCAAAGTATAACCCCTACAGCAGGCAATCAAACAAGATGATCAAACAGTGGCAGGTGGTGTGGATAAAGCTGTGGGAACACTTCTCGGGGTAAACAAGCTGCATTAAGTATCAGGTAAATATCATAAATATCAGGTAGGGCAATGTGTGAAACGCATGTGTTCACTGGTCTCCAGTCTCCATACGGTGCGTGCCATTTTGTGAGCCAAATGTAAATGGAGTGGAAACCACACCCATTTGGCACGAACCAGCATTGTGCCGGTAGGGTTTGGAGCTCGTCCTGAGTTTCCTGAAAACACCATATATCAGAAAGGGATGTATGATTATCTCCACCAATGACAGTGCCAGTGCCGGTGAAAATGAGGTCCAGGTGTTCAACAGTGAAATCATGGCAGGGAGCCGTGCCTCTTTGAATTGATAGAAGTCGGTTTGCTTGCTTTTACCAGGAGGTAACTCTTTGGTCCAGAGGAAAAAAATGGAAATAACAATTACATTCTGAAAGAGACACAGTCGCTGTAAACAGACTGCCTCCCGCCCCTGATTCCCCTGTTGAACACTTGGACCTCATTTTAAACTGGGACTTTGGCTTGCGGAGACAATCATACATCACTTTCTGACGTTTACAGTTTTCAGGAAAGATTTCTCTCTCTCTCTTTCTCTCTCTCTCTCTCTCTCTCTCTCTCTCTCTCTCTCTCTCTCTCTCTCTCTCTCGTTCTTCCTCAGACACGATGTTGCCTTTGAGTCCTTCTTGAACAGTCAGCTCCCCCTCTGCATCCCACGTCTATATGTAAAGGAACACAGAATAGAAGTGAATGGCGGTGTTCTCATGCTAAAATTTCCACTTTATCCATTCAAGCATGCCTCAACATTGAAACCCTCTTTGACAGGGTGGCAGCAACCGGAGGGATGCAGTATTCATACAGTCGCTTCTGTCTCCAGGAGCGCAGATAAACCCGGGCTATACTTAGAAGCTCAATGCGCGATTTGAAATATGTGATTCCCCGCAAATACGTCTTTGCCCCCCTATTGTCACCATCAAGGGGAGGTGCACTCGGAGCATTTGCTTTCTCTGACAAAACTATCTTGCCTGCACACTCTGAGACGTGCTCAGCGCTGTTAGCCAGCTATTACTTGACTATTAGGGCGCCGCTCTCAGGGAGAGATTTATTGGATTCAGAGAGTGCTTTACATGGCAGCCACCACAGTCTTCCTTCATTTGATTTGTGTGCAGAAGCCACCAGAAATGTTTCATTCTAGCTTGAAAGAAATTTGCCTTTTAGCTTTGTTGTTTCTTCTCCTACAGCGAGCTAATTTCCAATTTGTGTAGGAACTCAATCGGCTGAAATGTACTTAAAAGATAGAAGTGCCACCTAAGAATGGTTGTATACCTCTAAAATAATTTCTTAATCTTTTAGTCTAAAACCATACACTGTATATAAGAAGTGGACGTAGTGACGTCACTCATTGGATTTTGGACTGCCGTTTTGAAGCCTCAAGTTTGGCATTTTGGCAACCAGAAGTGACACGAGAGGGTGAAGCTAAGTACAAGGCGACCAAAAAGATTACAATTAACTTTCATGAACTGTAAACACACTGTGAAAGGGTTAAAGTTCTAAGACAAAAACACAAACAACTCATAGACCGGACAACGCCGTGGTAGCAACCTGTCACTCACAAGGTAGCCACGCCCTAAAGCATCCCCTGCTTTATCTGTCTATTTTGAACATCATGCTATATTGAAGAAGACTTGAAACTAATGATTAAGACCATAAACTCATGTTTACAATGTTTACTGAGGTAATAAATCAAGTGAGAAGTAGGCTCATTTTCTATACAATCAGACTTCTTTTTGCAACCAGAGGAGTCGCCCCCTGCTGGCTATTAGAAAGAATGCAAGTTTTAAGGCACTTCCGCCAAAGAACGTATATTGCCAAGAAATGAAAGTCAATTGTTTGTTCCATTGCAACATCAGCGCCAAGAGTAAAACAAAATAATCTCTATTGTCATATTCTACCGAAATGTATTGTATAATAATAATATATTACAAATATAATAAGCGTTTTCAGTCCAAAATGGCAGCAGCGGCTGTTGTCAAAAAACACCGGAGTTTCGTCTTTTTGCTTCTGCATTGGCTTCACTTTTCAGACCCGAAGGTTGCCGCCTGTCTAAATCGCTGCCCTTAATGTGAAAGATAAATTCAGATTCTCGTCCTTCCTCTCATTTTGACTTCTAGTGTCATTCCTGTCTCTCTAATCCTTCATCTCCCCATACATGACACCAGTTTATCGATCTGCAGGATACAGAGTGTCACAGCATCATCTGGCTTGACTATCAATCAGTTCGATCGGTTCTATTCATTCTGAATGTGCCACATATGGAGCAACTGTGAGAAACTCTCCCATGTTCAACATCTACATCGTTGTTGTACTAATGCTGAGCGTGTCTGCAGCCTAGTTTGTAAAAAATAAAAAGCACTCCACTGTAGCTGACTCTTCATACTGTCCACTCCTTAAGTCTGTCTCATTTGGCACATTTAGGACATCCTGATTCAAGCACTTATATGAACTACGGCGTCTGGCTCCCTCAACAGCAAAGCTCAAAGGGTGCTTTTTGTGTTGATGTTGTAAACTGTGTTGCGACATGAAAAATTAGTTCAAGCAAAGTGGGACACACACACATAAAGCCTCAGCTAGTGCCTCTTGTTCATTGCTTCGCTGCCTCTCAGACAAACATTTCTTATCTCTTCCTCCCTCAAAAAAAATTCCATCTTGAATTAAAAATAGAGGAAACACCAGGACAAAGTCGTATCTTTCCCTTCACCCCTACGGTCCTTATAGCATTAATTGCGCATATGTTGGCAGAGGCTTGAAGGGTTGAGCCATGAATAATTCATATTTTACATACATGCAGTGAGGAGGAGTCATGGTTTAAAACCGCAGCTAGTGGAAATTGCGTCATGTAGCACAGAATCTGTATAAAGAGTCATTTAAATGCTGCAACACTGCATCCAACCAACAGTTCATTTCTAAGATTCATTTCTATCATCTTGATCTATAAAGGTAACAAAGGCGTTCCAGCTGAGAGGAGGATATTTGTTCAGAAGATACTCTTGTACTCTGTCTGCATGAAGCCTGTATTGATAGATTTGTTAATTTAAAAAATCACATTTGGGATCATTTTCTGTAACAACGACACCCGTATGATTCAGGTATAAACACAAAAGAAATAGTCTTGTGAATCTATAATCTCATTGTTATGTCTATGACCTCTTTAAAGAATTGTTTTGACTCATTCTGCATTTTCCCCATCAGACGCTCTCCACAGAAGTCTTGAATCATCTTCCCTGTTAGCCCAGGGCAGCAACACAGACTGTTTGTTAATGGAATCTGCATACCGCATAAAGAAAGTGTTAATGAGCGAATATGAATATCTCCAGCTCTGGTTGAGCGAGCTAATGGACAGTGTCCTGGAGAGGGGGTGGAGTGTAAGGGAGAAAAGGGGAATTCGTTTGGAGGTGGGTGTCTGATGTGTGTAATGGAGATGGGATGAATGCAGATAGCCTCGTATATAGAGTCACAATGCATGTAATGAAGCTGTGTTGAAAAACCCCCCTCTGCTTTCCATTTCTTTCCAGCCCTTTCTATGCCGCCGTACCCTTGTATCCTTGTTTTTTTTGTCTTCACTACCTTGAATCTGACTCATCATACAAGGACAGTTTCACACAGATTTAATGTGACAGTGACTCAGAATATGAAGCATCCGTGGTGACTTGTGTAATATTTGCCACAGAGGTTGCGCTGTACTCTTAAAATTGTCAAGCACAGGGGTTTTCAAACAGATTTTTTAGATTCACTTATACTTTCCAAGGATAAGGATGTCACGATACCAGAAATGTAGTAGTCGATACCAATACCTGTGAAATTCCACGATTTTCAATACCCAATTTGATACCATAGTAAAAAACAAAAACAAAACAAATTCCATGTCCTTCAACATACTCTCCTTTATTACCGATTGCATACTGTTTTTTGCAAATTTATTATTAATCCCTGATAATCAGCCTCAAGGTTTTCTCGCCAAAAAACTATACTTTACTAAATTACATTTGAATACATCATGATAGCGTTATAATTTACCTATGCTTATTTTTACTGAATAGAGCTTGAATGCATCATTATGTAACTCAATGTAACCTCTGTACGTTGGCTGTTATTTATCCAAGCATGCTGTGCTGCCCACCGGCTGCTAACAGCTAACGTTAGCAGCTCCTCCTGCAGATTTCAATATGGTTTGGTTGTTCATAATGTAACATTATCAGGAACATTTTCTATTGTCTCTGGGACGCCATAAGTCTCGAACCCTGATCCCCGGTACCTGCGGTAGCTTACTGTAGAAAAACGAGTACCGTCACATTTTCAGAATTTTGGCATTGACTTGGTACCAAAGCATCAGTTTTCATGACATCCCTAACCGAGGATATCACTATTTCCGCTGTCCATCACGAATAAACATCCATACATTTGCTCAGAGATCAGAGAAAAAAGACGCTACTCATGAGTCCAGAACTTGCCTGAGAATCACCACGTACTGTATTTAAGTTTTCTTCAGTATCAAAGTAATGCAGTGACTGCTAATTGCTAATTCGGCATACTTTTAATGGTGTCTGTTTGCCAAAATGTAAACAAATATAGGCTTACCAAAGCTATCCCAAAGCATTATGGAAACTGTAGTTCCAAAACATAAAGGATGATTATCCCTCAAGTCAAAGTAAGACAAAGACTAATAATAGGTGTGACGAAAACCATTAAAATCCACTTTTTTTCATGGTACACTATCAATATATTTTTTCTAGTAGGCGAACACACATACATACATAGCCACCCCTAACGTAATATGTTATTCCATCCATGTAATTTACTATTTGCATGTATAGAAAAACAAAAGAAATGTCAATTACATTTTACAAGGGTTACAAGACATCTCTAACATGCTGCAGACTGCATTACAATATCCTCCTCCAATATACTGAGGTGTAAATAAACTACATTCTTCTCAAACACCACAGCCGGTGAGTCACTTCTTTTACAGGATCTGTCACTACTCTCCTTGGCAATGAGGACAGGCTTTTTTTCCCCCACTGCCTTTATTGTCTAAAAAACAATAGTCACAGTCATCAGTTTGACGCCAATAATAATTAAGCTCCGGGCATCTTTTGTGTTTCAGCAGAAACTGACACAGAAACAGTCTATGTCACAGAAAAAAATTATACCGAGGCAACTGAACATTACAATTCTGTCCTCTGATGGATTGCTGGGATTTAAAAAATGAGACAATAATGTTAAAATGACAATTACTTTAAAACAGCTGTGCATTGAGTCACGAGGAGCTACTGCAACGATTTCCACTCTCTCCAGCCTTCATTTTCTTCTCATAAGCAGGTCAACTTATATAGTACCTGATCATCTGAAGCTACAAAAACATATCCATGTATCCTAGCAGACAGACAGTGTAACACTCTCTGTACTGAGGACTTTATCTCCATTCTCCACCGTGATCATATTGGTCTTTTGGGCCTAAGTATCTCCTCTGCTGAAGCAGAACGGCCAAAACAGCAGTTCCCTGTCGGATTAGGACATCACTGTCAGACGGTCCCAGCTCCACTGTGACAGACCTATTAGCAGGACGCATGTCATTGGGAGGCTTTGCCGAGGCGACAGTATGTAAAGTCGAGGGGTGTGTCTTTCTGCATTACTTTGGTGCTTTTCAGAGTTTAGAGAAAATAAATTAAACATCAAAACATGACACCATCAAATACTAAACTGTAGCAGTAGCAGTACACCTGTAGCACCAGTATTTTTGTGTAAAGCTTATTTAGTGGTTCTGAAGATAACATATCTGGTTGCACATAGCTTTACACATTGTTAGATCAGTGTGGATGCAGATATCAGCTGCAGCACCTGCGGGTGTCAGTGCTTGGTTCAAGTGTTAAAGCTTTTCTAGTATTCATCGGAATAGGAGGAGTTAATAGGAGACATTAACTGTTGATGCTTAACACCTGCTGTGTAAACACCAACTATAAAGATGGCTTTGATTATAGGGATGCACAACGACAATGGCACGCCATTGGTATCGGCAGATAAATGCTTTAAAAGGCCCAGACACACCAACCCGACATCAAAGAACTGCGGCGACGAAGTCCACCAGTTGCGTCGCCCCCAGTCATCTTTATCTTGGCCAAAAAGTTGCACTTGAACACATCGCAAACACTACAGCCGACGGCCAACTACCATGTACGTTCTGCACCTGCTTGACATAAAATACCTCTCCACACTAGCAGTTCACAGTAGTCTGTATTCGTCATTCAAAAAGGGAAACTGGAAGACCGAGGACGGCGGATATACAAGCCTTTGTTATGATGCGTGCATGAAACAAAGCGATGTTTGCCAACCATTTTCACACCACTCTCACTCACCACTTAGCTTCATTCCAGACGGCCATGTCGTTGTGAAAATATCTGTGTATTGGAATGATGAAATGAGATGAAGATGAAACATGGAGAGCAGTCTGTGTTTTTCCTCTTGACTTTACTCGTTGGCTTGCTTTCCTCACTTCCGTTTCTCTTCTCATGCACTGATTTGTTTAAGCTGAACAGCCAATCAGAGTGATTTCTCTCACCGACGAGCTCCGCGGCTGATTCAACATGATGAATTGGCTGAAAAACCTCCGACACAGGCAGTCTAGAGCCGACTGTGCGGGACACACCAAAAAAACTAGGCCGATGGACGCTCACTGACAACCGCAAAAGCCGACAGCCGACTGTCGGCTTGGTACGTCAGGGCCTTAAAAATATCTGCATTGGCGGATTAAAATGCAAAAAAAAAATTTCTGCGTTGTGGAGGTTTTTTAAAGTGTCCAAAGCACGTAGCAGAGTTACAATTTACAACGACTGCTCAGCGTCGGTCATGTGAGGAGGAGCCAAATTGCATACCTTCAACACTACAAATTGAATTACCCATCTGAGAGCCGTCATCCTTTTTGAAATAGGTCACATTTACCCTGGTTGTGCTTATTATCAGGATTGTCTCAGGGACAGCTTCATCCAAGACTGTTAAAGTAGGATGATTTTTTCAGTTTTGGTTGAACATAAAAATAAATCTGGCATGTTTTATATGTAACTGAAGTTGAAGTAATTTCTTATTTTGCCCAGAGAATGTGTACACTTTGAAAAGCTTTGTATTTAATGTCTGCATTTGCCAGTGGGCCATCATGATAACAGTAGGTATAATAATATGTTAATTCCACTGCAGGAGAGACTTTTCTCTGCAATTAGGTGGAAAAACATGTGCGTCTATTGGTATCAGAATCGGCTAAAATGATTTGAAAAATATTAGCATATAGGCAAAAATCCAATATCGTGCATTCCTACTTTGATGCTGTATAATATAGCTGAAATTATACACTGTTGCTAATTGTTGGCCGAGTTGCCTTAGCAACAGTCTGACTTGGTGGGAGTTTGCTTGTCTTTCTGCCTCGGTGTTGGCTGGCGAGTCGCCAAAGGCTGATTCAAAATTTTGAATTCTGTCGGCAATCTTTGATCGTTTGGCAGAGAGGAGGTTTTAACAGTTTCAGAGGCAGTTGTGTCCCTTAATTTTTAGCACTTAATCTTTTTACAGCTCTCCAATACTTAGTTAAATCCCCGAGAGAATCTCCCTAGTGGGCATTAAAACTTTCCTATGCTTGTAACAAATTTAAGTAAATTGCATTCAATTAAAATGTCAGTGTGTGGCGCTGCTGAAAAAGAGCCTTTATTAAAAAAAAAAAACTCAATGCAGCTAATTGCTCTGGAAACAATTACCAAGATAGATTTTAAAATATCTAAAAAAATAAATCTTGATGTCTTTCTCCACAATGACGATGCTTTATATGAAATATTCAATTTCAATTTAAAGTACAAAAAAAAATGTACTGAGCATAGCTGAAATGGCTTTATTTACCGTTGGAAATCGGATTAATTCGCCCTACAAGCAAACAGACTTTAATAGTGTAGCATTAATGAATGGTTTCCGCTCACTCAACCATGTGGAAAGCACACAAATGCCAGCAAAAAAAAGGCATCCCTGTCTCATATATTGTAGACAAACTCCAGTAAAGACTATACTCAAAAGTTTACTCCATGGCAACGTGTGATTCCATTTGAGAGAAACCCTTAGAGGAGTAAACCCTACAGCTTTGTCAGCCGTCAGCATGGCAGCACACGCAGCAGCGCACGCAACAGCGGGGGGACTGTGGTCGAGTGCAGAGGAAGCCGGAGTTCCTCCTCGTCACAGTGAGGGGAGACGGTTGCTGTGTGGATTCTGCAATTTCCCCTGACTCCTGCTCTCTGCAGACAGCTGATGTTTATCTGCTCTGCCCATCTGGGCCTTGTAACTAAACATCTGGTAAAGCTGCCGCAGTATTTCACAGAGTGATGACAGCGAAGAGGGCACTGCTGTCCACCCCTTTCCGAAAGGATCTTGAGAGGCAGCGAGGACTTCATCTGAGGTGTCAAAGCTCGTTCTTAAAACCTGACTCAATTACCACAACGCTGTCCAGCACTGAAGACATTCATCTGGTTGTTTTTGTTCAGCGGGGCACGGCAATTATCCCGATGGTAGTTTGTAATCACAATGATGAAGGATAAGGTGATTTTGAAATGAGAAGCAAATTCCTTGCCTGCAGCTTTTCTCCTTCATTTCCAGGCTGAGATTATGATCCCTTTGAAAATTATCAAACAACATTATTATCCAAATGCCCACGAAGAGAAATGCAATCGTCAAATTAAAAAGCTATTTTCGGGCCACCCATGCTGCAAATCTTTTCAAAGTATTGCTCTGGAGTATCATTACGGTCCACGCAACATTTTCCTCCGACATGGTGCTTTTGTAATGGTGGTTAAAAAGCAGGTGTCGCTCCATCACCATTACCCGTGGCGCCGCTTTGAGCAAGTGCAGCAGGTTGGCCTTTTTTTTTTTTTTTACAAAAGCCTGCTTAGCCACCCTTCCCTCGTCCTTCTTCTCTTCTTCTAAGCTTTCCCCTATATGAGATGTTTTTGCCGCGACTGGTCATACATTATGGATACTGTGTTTTAGGGGGGTGATCTGTGCAGAATGATATAAATATCTCCTTTTGGTTCCCAGCAGGATACAGGGGGGGAGCAGCACTGTGTAGCGTTAGAACTGCGCGTCTTTATTATTTGATTTGATGTCCAAAGTAAAAGACGCACACGCGACTGACAGACGGCAACGCCGTCTTTAATTCATGAGTGGTGGCAAATCTCTTGACACCTCAATGAGAGGTAGTTCTACAAATATGTACTCAAACAGAGGATAAAGATGCTTGCCACTACACAAATAATTGCACTGCTCCACAGTGATGGGTGGGACAGCTGCTGCTGCAAGGGAGCGCAACTTTCTGATCCTGAGCGAGTTTTTGCCCTCTGTGTCCTCTGCTCCAGGCCGCGCCACCACTGCGGGAGGCTGTATGTTAGCATACAAAAGCAGCAGGAAGTAAAGCCTGACAGATATGTGGTGTGTGTGATGGTCAATTGAGAGAGAGAAAGAGAGGCAGCGCTGCGGGACTCTCCCACTATGTCCAGATCCTCTGCTCTATTAGTCTGGCACTGTGGGGGGAAGCGAGCCTGCTGTTGAGAGAACACCCACACACAAACACACACACATATATATATAGAGAGTACCCATTACCACTATTGATACAAGGGGTAGGTGAGACTATGAGGGATCAGATGTGCAAAGAGCAGATGTGTTCCTAACCCGAGGAGTATTGTTTCTTTCATTATCAGAATCCCCTGCTCTTAATTTAGCGATATATTTCATAACCTTTTTGGTAAAACACTCCGGGAGAGGATCTACATGAGGAGAGCGGTGTGCGGTTATGAAGTCAGTGGAACGGCGCCAGGCAGCAGCGAATCAGTTATGCTCAAGGCACATAGAAATAATTCATCGCGGTGCTCTGAAAGCAGCCGATGCATGGGTGCAACACAGGACAGATTTCCTGTGTTGAGTGCTGGGTCCATGGTATTATTTCAGCTTGAATTTTAGGAGCCGGAAATTAGTTTGGAACTCTGTGACGGTCCTTTGCAAATGTGCGGTTCTGAATATTATATCAATTAAAATAATGGAGTGTGTGACATAGCAGGTTGTGTCCCACCTGCTGACATAAGTAGGACTGTGTTTGAGACCGATACAAGGCAAACCAACTGCTATTCCTGATCAGATCAATGCAACTCCATTTCATCTTTCACTTCCCATCTCTGTAGAAAATACAGAGTTGCTCTTTCTGCTGTTTTCCTCAGTGTCTAACACCTCTCCTCTCCTTTTTTTTCAGGAGCCCTGCTGTGGAACCCGCCGGGTCGCCTCATGACTGAAGGACCTAGAGGAGCGCCGAATGCACCCGAGTGATCCTGGAGAAGCAGAGAAGAGAGGCTAACTCTCCACCTTTGTTCTCGCCTTACGAGAACGCTCCTCTCTGTGGACTCCCGTCTCGGCTCACCCCTGCGCTGTTTAGTTACCGCGCGTATAGCTGCCACTCTCAGGTGCAGGAAAAACGAGTAAAACACAAGGAGCAGAGAAGAAAGAGATAAAGAGAGAGCGAGGCTGCATAATTAGTATTACCGCGTTTGTGTCAGAGCTAGAAACCATGAGAAGAGGCTTCTGAAGACGACTGTGCTCTGAAAAACACTGCGGCTAACCTTCAGGACATTTGTGTATGTGTGTGTGTGTGTGGGTATATGTGTGTCTTTCATTTTCAAAGGACTTGAATTTGTGTTTGGATGCGGATTTAGCCTTTCATTATGACTCTGCGAGGAGGCTTTGAGAGAGGCTGCAACAGAGGTGTCTGCTTCTGGCTGCTGCTGCTGGCTTGTTATTCCTCCATCGCCTTGGCAGCCAAACCCAAAATGCCGGGCCACACGCACCTAAATTCAATACGCATTGATGGGGACATATCTCTGGGCGGGCTGTTCCCAGTGCACGCGAGGGGAAACGACGGCAAAGCCTGCGGCGAGCTGAAGAAGGAGAAAGGGATCCACAGGCTGGAGGCCATGTTGTTCGCCCTGGATCGTATCAATAATGACAATGAGCTGCTGCCTAATATCACCCTGGGGGCTCGCATTCTGGACACCTGCTCCCGGGACACCCATGCTCTGGAGCAGTCGCTGACGTTCGTCCAGGCATTGATTGAGAAGGACTCAACCGATGTCAAGTGTCTCAGCGGAGGGCCGCCCATCATCACTAAGCCGGAGAGAGTGGTGGGAGTGATTGGTGCGTCTGCCAGCTCCGTGTCAATCATGGTAGCCAACATTTTGCGACTATTCAAGGTCAGTGTCTCCCACGGCAACTACTTCCTACTTTACTTTTTCTTCAATGTCTTTCTGATCATGGTTGTAGCGCACACGGATATATTAAAGTATTCCCTGCAGGATATTCACAGCAACATATTTTTTGGAGAACTTTCAGTTGGAAACAATAATAAACAAATAGCAAACTTTGAATCTGACGCCGAGTCAATATCACCACATTGTAACCACTTAAATGGAATAAACATGCACACACAAACACTTATCATTCAGCATTACCCAGTCCGTGTTCTTATTGCTTTCCTTATGACCTTTTTAATTTCCTCACAAGCTTGAATCACATTAGTTTCAGACATCTTTTTCCCCCCACTGTCCAGAAAACCCGGATCTGATAATTACACCATAATTCTCCTCACTAATGACATTAATTTGCCGAGAGTCCTTAGTGTTGCCTTCCTCTAATTAATTCAGGGAAGCCATGCATGGCACCACGAGCACATTGCGCCGCTATTGAATATAATGTATAAAATGAGCCTCTGCGTTGTGTCGGCTCAGCGGATGCAAATATAATGTGCAAATGAGAGCAACACATAAACAATATATGACAGGGCTTTTGTAATACCTGCTCAGTGCTGTCAAACCAACCAAACTACAGGCCACAGCCGAACTAATGAGCATAAGGACTGTGTCAAAACAGGTTGTCTCTTTTCCATAATATACCAATATTCATGCTAGACTGGCTGCAGTAAGGAGACGGCGGTTACGTATTGTAACCCGTGGGCTCCTAGGGCTTGTATGAATCTGTTGACATAAAAGGTGCATGTATGTGAATCTATTTAACCGTATAGGGGCTGGGCATAACGTATATAATGCTCTTACTTTCCCTGTTCCTGAAGTGGCAGAGAACACGACTACAGCTTCAATTGGTTGTTCAAATAGCAAAGAAATACAATATGTAGCATTGTTCTATTCACGCCGGCTTCATCTTTTTAAAAGGGCCCTATAGAAGATGAAGCCTGAATTCCCTGCTGTTACATTCATTGAACAATCTCCCACCTCCCTGCCGCCACTCTGGGGCCAAGTAGTTGCTCAGCAGAGGGCAAGAGGGTGAATACGTTTTTTAGAAAGTGGTGGATGAACTACCTAACACAAGGCTGGCGTAAGTATCCAGCCATCCTGTACATCCACAAGTTTTTTTTACTGGTGCCATGCTCAGGCCTGTCACTGACACAACTTTCACCATCAGGGGGATGCACACAATTATTCGTACAGCTGAGCAAAGAGGAACCTGGTGACATATCTCACATAGGAAGTGTCTCATCGCTCAGCACAACAAAAATAGTTTGGTCAGCACGCTGAAACAGCACTCTAAAGCTCCTATCCCACTTGACAACAAACCCACTAACACCCACTAACATCTGGCTTTTGTCTTCAGTGGGAAAGGTTACAATCGATTTTCATTCCTGAGAACAAATGAGTCTGCAGTAGTCACAGGTATTTATCCGTTCCAGCTCCAATCGGCAGTGATGGAAACATGACTCCCGAGTGGACACGCTAATTTTCGCCCCTTCTCTGGTGGTATGCTATGCGACATGAATATATAATAAATAAAATCAACAGGGATTAGGACAATTATCATTCAAACTCGACAGAAACTAAATAGACCTCATTGTCTTTGTTAGTGTTTTCACTGTTCCAACAATCACCAACTCTGGTTTGGGCAAAATAAACCCTTAATTCACAGAGTTAGTTGTGAAATGAAACAGCTGTTATATGCTCTCCACAAAGCCACCAGACTCAACAAAAAATACAACATTCAAACTCAACAGAAACAAAACAAAACTCATCAAAATCGTCTTTGTTAGTCTTAGGCCACTGTTCCAACAATCACCAACTCTGGTTTGAGAGTTTGAAAGAAAGACTGAATACATAACAGATATAAAAAAAAAAAAAGTAAAACATTTTCATGGTCTTTCTAACCCAGCTTCTGGTGCCGGACGGCGCGTCTGAAAGTGACACAGCAGGATAAAAAACAGAAAGGCCAGTGCAACGGCACGGCATACTCGCAATTGGAAAGGAGTCTATGGCCTATTTTTAGTGGGTTTTCCCGTGTTTCCTGTATAGCTTTGGACGCTATAAACTTAAAGTGAATGCATCTGCTCCATACGGCGTCTCAGCTCAGGGTAGCAAATGTCATATTTCACACACACGGGACGAGAGAGAGTTGACAGGCTGCGAGATGGCAGAGGATTTGGTGTCGAAGCGAAAAGCCAATGCGCCAATTTGGCAATATTTTAAATTTAAACCCAATGACATAAGGGAACCATAATGTTAATGAGGTTATCGCTGCGAGGAGGACGGAAGTGTGCGCAGCGCAGCGACGCCAGGTAGACCCCTGCGGCCCCGCAGTGAAAGCTGGACCGGAGTGACACACAGCCATCCAACGGTAGAGATCAAAGTAAGCGAGCTACACATAGTGACCATCAACTTTTCTTGTAAAATGTCCGGTGTGATCGGTAACACATATGTTGTCACAAGTTTATTAACCGGTGGGAAAATGTCCTCTCCGTCACATCACTATTTCATATATGTACTAAGTCAGTGGGGAATGTTTCCACAATCAGCCTTTCTGCTCAAGCAGAGGGTGTGGGAGACAACAACACGGCTCAGAAAGTCTTGACACCTTTGATTCTATTCTTAGCATCAAGCACAGGCAGGATGAAAGACATAAACACATCACCAAGAAGTGAGAATACCCCAACCATGCCACCTTTAACTCCCAGCAGAAGAGTCCACACACAGGTCTCATGTATCCACAGAGGCCCAAAACTCCAAATCTTCCAACAGACGAGGCTCGCTGCCAGACTCCTTGTAGAGGGCACAAGAAATCGCCAGAGGAGGGCCTGTCTACTCACGGGCTTGTGAGTCGTCTTCACGCAGCTAACTGGCAAGCCTCTGTTTGGGTAGACTTTTGCCAATGAGTTGATGTGTGTTCCAAATCCTGCAGTGGGGACAAATTAATTCCTCTAAAGGGCATTGGGCTGCTCCATACAAGACTCAGTGTTCTCGGGCAGAGAATGAGTTTTGTGCAAGTATAGTGCTGAACAGACTCTGAAAGTGTGTGCAAGTTATATTCTCCCTCTGGGCTGAGGTCAGAGCAAGCAGGAATAGTTTTTTTTTTGATGGACAATGGCCTTAAAAGGTATCTGCTCAGTGGGCTCGAACAGCCTTGAGCACAGCACGGACAAATCCCACTGAGGGGACAGAGGAGAATGCTGCAGGATGCTGCCACTTCACTCCAAACAGGAAACACAATATTTCAAAAGATGGTTACAGAAAAACTACTGCTCTCCAAACCACTCATGGCAAGAGATAGCTGACACGTGCACTTTGATATCCGCAGCTGACAATCAAGTCAGGAGTCAAAGGAGTTCATGCCTCACTTTCTTTACCTACAGTAGGAAGTTATTTTGGATGGTCACGCGAGCATTGAATGGCATGTACCATTGCTGGGTTAAATCCCAGAATCTCCAGTCTGTCCTTGACATGATACAAGCACTGAGAGGTATTGAGAGCAGCCATTAGCTGAGCATGTTCTTCATATCACAGCGCTGCAGCAGAATAACCAAAAGCTGCTCCTGTATGACGCTCTGCATCAGCAGTGGGATCAGATGGAAGGAGGGAAAGGCGTAAGAACAGGCTTTTGGGTAATAGAGTATGTGCAAATGCATCCGCCTCCAACGGTGGATTGTCATTGGCTAACAGAGAAAAATCACAGGGTGTTCAGTCTGTACATGAACAGTTCACATCATCCCAGCATTCGAGTCCTGAGTCAGTGGATGATGAAACATTGCTGACACATTTCAGACTTGATTTGGAACACCAACATGATCTGGCAGTACATCCAGGATAAAACATGGATGGTATCAGGCAGATTGGTCATGGTGGCGCTATCTGTATAGACGAATCTGGCGACTGCTTTGTGTGTTCCGCCATCTAGCGACGCCGCCATTACTACAGTGTCTGCTAACATTTTAACTGGTGACTTTAGGACGAATGCGTCCGTGGTTGCTCGTGGTAACGTACGTAAATGGTCAGCGTAGATAATAAACACAGATGAGTATGTATTTAAATTAAAGTAAAATGGCTTTTACGAGGACACAGCTGCCGTCACTACGAGCAACCACGACTCAATCGGCGTCACCAGTTAATACGGTTAGCAGACACTTTGTACGTGTTCTGATTGTGATGCCGACTAGAGCTTTCCCGAAAACCATTGTTTTGGGCTTCGAATGTTGAATATGAATAATGAATAATGTGGGATTATTCTTTATTTCATGGGCTATTTGGAGATTTATATACATTTTATTATATAAAACACCAACGAAGCATTCGAATACTGATTTGGAGGTCAATAACCATGGCAATGGTCGAAGCTTTGAATCTTCAAAGCATTCGGGTCAGCCCTAATGCCGACCGATTAATGATGTTTACTTTGTGGTCATTAGGTTGCCCTGGTTAGAGCAACTAACGTTATATTTCACAATAATGCCACAGTTAGTTGACTGAATTAATTTATTCTGTGGGACCACCGCAGCAGCGCAGTGTCTTAGCCCACTAACATTAGCTACGCTAGAAGCAGTGTTAACTTAGTTGATGTTACTTGTGTCACCATGTCAGGCTAACGTTAGGCAGCTGAGAACTGTTCAGGTTCTTCCCAAACCCATAGACATTGTTATCAAAAGTGACGTTGCATAGAAAGTAAAGGTATAAGTAGAATATTGCACGCCATTTAGGACAACTTGCATTCAAACTCGCAAGTATTGTAGGGAGACGCCACCGCAGTAATGGCGACTTGTTTACTCCCGGTACTTCCCCGGATTCATGTTGTTCCCACAATTGTCCCAACATTATGTAAGGGTTTCTCCAGTTTCAATATGTAACACTGTAATAATGACATGTACAACAGCAATGAGTTGAGGACACCACCAATCAGCTAAAGGAATAGTAAATCAGCTAAAATCTGAGAGACAAAGGCCTCATCAGACACCCGACTGTGTCACTGAACTGAAAATACTGTATCTAACAGACACAACAGGTCAGCGTGGTTTCCGATTTGCTCGTCTTTTTCCTTCTTTCTCTTTCTTTGCTCAGTGTTGGTTTTCATAATCTTACACCAAATGCCAAGTAGATGATTGCGAATAAAAAGCAGAACCAGTCACAACACTGCTGGCGACCTTTCTTAAAACATCGTTCTTTAGATATTCAAACCTGTAGTATTTCAAATAAACATTGTAGAGATCTGTGGGGCTTTAAAAGCCTTTAATCGACTTATCTTCTGTTTTGCACTCAACAGGCGGAACAATTTTTCATGAATCACACTGAAATGTGATTTGCATGGGGCCCAGAAGTGGCCCCAGGTGAAAAGAGTAATACTGGGTTTAATATTCTTAATATTATTAAGACTACACTCACAAGATGATATTGCATATGCATGAGGAAGATCTTGTGCTTGTATTTCAGCTTATTGTAGTGAACTAGATGCATATCACCTCCTTGTTTTGGTAAATTTGTGCTCTTGTTTCTATAATTTTCTCTTCAGGATTTAATCTTCAGGTGAACAACTTTAATTATGTAAACAAGTTGATAAAATGTTCCCACTGTGCTTAATTTAGCTCATTACCTCTAAAATACACCATCCTGTGTTGCATTATATTGGAATTAACTTGATTGCATTGTTTGATTTAATACTGGTATTTTGTTCAGGTGATGTTTTTTAGAAGAATGAGCCTTTTGTAGTTACATTTACGTTATTATTTTAGTGGTGGCTGTGCTCCGAGGCGATGCGTTATTATTGCAAAAACAAGAACCCACAAAACAGTAGGCTATTTAGAGCTTCTCCCACTGTTAAAATGCAAATTAGAGTGATAAAGCGTATTGGACATTAAGTTGGCCGAGTTTTCATTTTCTTTGGTGGAAATGCATGAACTCCTGGTGGGTTGGGAGCAAAGTTTATGCTCATTCTCTGGCAAATTGTCCAAAGGCATTGTGGGAAATGCAGGTACTCACTGAGTGAAGCAGAGGAAGATGAGCTGAGGGAGAGTGGGTATGTTCAAAATAAAATATCTCACAGAATAGCCTACAGCAGGGGTGTCAAACATATGGCTCAGGGGCTAGACCCGGCCCGCCAAAGGGTCCAATCTGGCCCACTGGATGAGTGTGCAAAGTGTGAAAATTGCAGAGAAGTCCTAAATTCCAATTTTTCAATAAAATGCACCATGCTTACATACAGGCGACGTGACACATCACTGTCAAGCGTAGGCTACTGCTCATGCAGGAGCCGCCGGTGGAAAATGTCTTCATCTAAAAGGAGAAAAAGTGTACACAGAGTGTTGGGTTTTCCAAGAAAAATGGATCAGTTCCTATTTGTTCACAGAGGTAAACGGGAAGCCAGTGTGCTTGGTGTGTTCACAGCACCGTTCAGTGCTCAAGGAATATAATATTCGGTGCCACTAACAGACTCATCATGGCAAACAATACAAGAACTTACAAGTACAACTGAGAACAGAGAAGGTAAATGATTTGTTGGCAGGTTACAGGAAACCGAGAGTAGCCGAGAGATCGAGACATCTCAGGTTGTTCATCATCTGTTTTGTAAATGGACTGTTCATTAACTGAGGAGGTTTTCAGAATGTAGCCTACTTGTACCTCTTTACACTAAAAGAACTGCAAACATTTGGAGGTTATAGGTTATTATGCAATGGTTTACTGGTCCGGCTCATAAACTAAAATGAGTTTGACACCCCTGTCCTACAGATAACAGATGCAGAAAACAGATTGATGACATTAACAACATCTGAATATCCTAGGGTGGATTTGTCCAAGCTTTCAATTCGAACAAACATTTTAATTCCAGAGTGTAAAAGTCAGCAAGACCCATCAGAAACCACCGCTGCAATCACGTGCAATCCTCTGTGCTTGCCGTCACCCGTAAGGATATTGACTAATAAGTAAAGCTAAGGTTGTACTCTTCCATGGCGCGGCTCGGCAGGTTCCGGTTCTTTTCTCCATCGTTAAAGTCGCATAAAACCATAAGTAGGACTCCCTTGAGTGGCGAGGAGAGTCTCACTGTTCACTTCCCTCTAATGACTTCAAAAGTATGGCTTCTTTCATCACCTGAACCGCTGGATTGAAACTCAAGATTAGGATTGTTTTTGCTTATATTACAGCCACTAGATTTTTTTGTAGAAAAAAAATATTTAAAACATTAATAAGCCGATATGAGGTTTTATGTGCTGGTCAGTAGCTGCTTGTGGCTTTACAGTAGGTCTGCTGGTTTGTTGCAGCTCCGTTTGTTTCTTTTCATGCTGTGTGTGTGCTTTTCTTTAAAAGTTGCTTCATCAAATTTTCATGATTATTTTATGTTTTAATAAACACAAAGAGCACACGCATGAAAGCATACAATAAACATAATATACCAATATCATTTTGGTATCAATGCTGTTAACGCAGCTTGCCTTCCTCATGTGAAAAACAATTATTTCCCGACTGTTACTGGCTTCATACTCGCAATTGTTTTCCAGTTCCTATACTTTGGGGCTTTTCCTTATCCTCCTCACAGTCTTAGAGTGGCTGAGGGCGAAGTGTTTGCTCAGCACTTCAGAGCAGGCAGGATTCCGTCCCCATGGTGTGTCATGAATATTTTACTATATTGTTACGTAATTTACGCTCAGGGATTGGGGTTGAAAGCTCCCTCTCTGCATGCCCTCATCACTGCGTCCAGCTCTTGGTCTGTTTTCATCGGCTGGCTTTTTATACTGCTACATAAGCAGGAGCAAAGTGCACCAGCACTTGTGTGGTGATTAGTGGTTGGTTGCTTATGATACTCGAGACGGGCCGAGGGTAATTAAAGCCCCGGGCTTTTGATTGTGTCTCTTATACATCACTGAAAACAGCTCCACTGACTGGCTTGAGGGATATTGCTGCGGCAGTCAGAAACTGCAGGAGCATGCACTGTGTGTTTCAAGTATCATAGTTGCCTTGCTGAGACAATCATAAGCTTTCAGACAAAGAGGGTGGTAGCTCGGGCAACTTCCACACAGCAGCTCTCTAAATTAGGTACAAGCAGGCACAGTCGGTCTACAGGACTAAGTATCTGCTCTGAGGAGGAGTGAGCTTGAAACTGTGGGGACAGACTGAGTGAGGAGAGCAGAGGTGGTAGCGAGGTATAGACTGAGCAGAAAGAAGAGGGTTGACTAGTTGCCTGGTGTGCTGTCTGTGAAGAGGAGACCTTGCATCCGCCTCTCTCTTCCCTCATTAAGAGACGGAGGCAGAGGCCCTCAGGCACAGCGCCTTACTCCTCCTCAGCATTTCACTGTGTTGGATTGCCTCATCAGCCTCCAGTGAAGCAGCCTGCTCTCACTCCCATGGCGTCAAATACCAAGGTTTGTGGTGCTCGGCGACTTGATACCGACGCAGAAGGCACCCTTTAGCATCCGTATGAGATGCACCGGGCTTTGAACTATCTCTAATGTAAACCCATGCATAGGGAAGAGGTCAAGGTGGATGGGTAGGTCAAAAAACACCAGACTTTCGCCCAGGAGACCGGTGTTTGTACCGTGTGTGAAGCCAGAAGTCAACGTGGATTTATTTGTCACGTAACGCATCCATTCTTAAATTACACCACTTCCGGAGTTATTTTAACCCAAACCGCTATCTTTTCCTAAACGTAATTAAGCATTTTTGTTGCCTAAACCTAACCAAGTCGATCTTTTCCAAAACCTAACTAAGTAGTTTTGTTGCCTAAACCTAACCAAGTTGTTTCCTGTGAAGACGGAAGTTTATTTTGAAAAGACTGTAGTGGAAATTGACACGTTGCTGGAAATTCAAAGAATAACTCACAAAAAAACGAGGAATAACTTTTTGTAAGATATCATATAAACCGTTGTATGAGGATACGTTGTGGGAGGGGTGGTGGATGGGTCAAACAAACACAGGACTTTTACTCAGGGGACCGGAGTTTGCATCCCATGTGAAATCCCGAGTTGAGGGATTTTTACTGAAGACGTTAAGTCATGTGACGCTACGACACTGAGTCACATGACCTTACGCCTGTAGTTTAAGTTACGTTACAAATGTGCTCATTTTATGCCAAACCATGATGTTATCTCTAATCAAGTCGTTTTGTTGCCTAAACCTGACCGCCACAATTTCACAACGTTAACCACGTGTTACAACATTAACTGTGACCGTTTCACAATGTCAACCATGGGCGAACATTCTTCATCAAGATACTATGCAAAAGCAGCAAAGTATGACGAGTAGGGATGAGATCATGTTGAGTGAAGACACGCTGAAAGCTTTAGAGGCTATCAAATATATGCGCACATCTGCTTTTTACTTTCACTCGTCATGCTCCATCTATTCGTCTTGCCATGAAGGTAGAATAGGCAATCAGTTGCCTATTTACACATCCCGCAGAGACGGAGCAACATTAGCATCATTCCAAGTCCAATATTCACTCTTCTTTTAGCTCAGTTTTGGTCTCCACCAACTCCTGCGTGAAATATTTGGCTATTTAGTTACCAAGTGCTCCACTATGTTCACCAGCTAGTTTACTAACTCTGCTGTTTTTTGCTGGGCAAGATTTAGAATAGCCTACAGTGTGTTTTCGAGCTTTCTTTTGCTGAAAATAGCTGCCTGCTGGAGATGAGGTTGATGAGAGCGATCAGTCTTAATCAAAACAGTAAAGTTGCTGGGCGAGACTGCAGAGCTTGGTAATACTTCTGCAAGTTTGTTACAAAGTCATTTGACCCATTGCTCATATAAAAATATCAATCAGTTCAGGATGTCTTCTGGATTAATGGACATGTAGACTCCATCAGAGGTCTGGTGGCTTTAAGATGGCAAAGGTTCAACCACCTGACCTCCTTTCAAGAAGAGGTTACAGTGTGGTCAGATCTCCACTGACTCTCAGTAATCACAACATAAGCAAGGCATATGTCAGAGTGTAGTTGAGTGAAACGCTACACTCTGACTTGTTAGTGCTTTATCACACCTGGACAGTGCTTCAAGGTGTGCCCTGTCACCTTCACAGAGCCTCAACAAAGTGGAACTGGGTGGTAATTGAGGAGAGAGAGAAGTCTGGATGGGAGAATTGATTCTGACTAAGCTCCCATTCTGTGCAAAGTGTAATTTGGTGCGCACTACGCTACATTAGCTCATTCACGCAGCCTATTCCCTGAAATCCACCCACCCATGCCCAACAAAAACCCATGAAATTCCCACACCCGGAGAATCCATCCGACACAAACAAACAGGGAAGTGAATCAAAAGAAATGCCTTAAAAACAAGCAGTTGTTTTCAGTTTGTTCACAGACCAGTGGGCTTCCATGATCTTATCTGTGCCCCTCAACTTGACTTTTACAACTGAACAGACCAATTCCATGAGCTGTCTAACTTGACCCCGTATTGCAGACGTCTCCCATCTACCATGCTCTGGCCACAAAAGGAGCAACTCCTTTAGTTCAGGATTAGTTTCGACTCAACTCACTTTGCCCGCCCAAGCCCGGGCGGTCAATTCTCATGGACGGTCATGAGTGAAGACTGCCTGGAGCCTTTGCCTTTTATTCTTGGCACTACTTTATCCCCTTTCTCCTGCCGTTTGCAAATCCCTCTACAGGCAACCCGAACCACTGCTGGTAATCACCAAGCACAGCGACAATAAGCTACTGTGTGTCTGCCTCCTCCTGTGCATTCTCTTTCTCGATATGTTAGGTTTCTCTCAAATTAATTTCTGGCATTTAATTAGTGTGCACTAGCAGGCCCACTGAGGGGATGCTGGCAGGAGGGGAACAATGTCTTTTATTTTTTAAATGTATTATTTCATTCGGCTGAGCATTGCTGTGAAAGCCAAGAGGGACAACGAATTAAGAGCACAACATAAACACCAACAGTGTTTGCTTATACTCTCTATATCGGAGCTGTCGCTATACCACAGTGGTTGCAATCCTCCAATGTCTAACATTTAGATGCATCCGGCACCCTGCTCTGACTTTTTAAAAGTTTAAAAGAAGAAGAAGAAAAAAAAAATTGCATCCTCAGAACAGAACAAACAGAGCACAGGCATCACAACGCTTCCCTGAAAAGAGCGTGGGATTAAAGGCTTGGAGCTGTCTCACCTGCATAATCTCACCATCAACCCAACAATCCATCACTGTCCTGCTGTGTTGAGGCTGTGCTGCTTAAAATTTACTCAGACTCAAACAAAGGCTTGACACCACAAGGAAGAGAAAACAGAAAAAACCTTGAGTAGCTCAAGCAGATTTAAATAAGAAGTAATCAATGGTGCCATGACAGCTTCCGTATTGATTGTGGGAGAGCGATTTTTCTTTTTCTTCAACTTGAGCAGTGACGGTGTCAGCTGGGGAAATATGAGTGATGAGCTGAGAGCTCACTTATGTATTAATTTCAGCACAGCAGCAGTTTATGTGCTCTGCTCTTTACTAATAAATATAAAACACACGAGCAAGAAAAGGTCAGTATAATAAAGATTTCATACGGCCACTGTAAAGTTGCCCGAGCTCTTAAAGGGATTGTTCTGTCAGCTTAATGCCAGCCGATATCTTGAGCCTACCCTGCAGCGGGGACAGGAAGAGAAAGTTTGGCCGCCTTCAGGCTAAGCAGCTTGGACATCATCCAGCCCCTCAACCCATGAGACAACAACATGGAGGCTCCCATGAGTCACCGCTGTGTCACACAAAGGGACTCGCTTTCTGGTCAGAGGCGGTTGGGATTCACCATGAAAACACAACATTCAAGCTATGATTTTGAAATTCTATTCTTTTAACATTTTGTTTTGTGCTCAGCAGCACTGTGATACATTGTAAAGGGACAGCTATTGTGAATGTTAGAGTACTTAATGCCCCAGTAAGGACACAAATCTACATTTTAATTCATATGCAGCAATTGATGTGAGCAAAGAGTGCTATTGTGGCACTCCTTACAAGATCTTTTGCTATTTCTTCCTCTACTGTATATTCAGTGAACTTGATCGTCCATACAATGCATTTTGCCGCACAGCCCTACAGAAAAAAACAGCCACGCTAACATGCTTAATGACTGACATGCTGGTATTTAGCAGATATAATGTTTGTTCAGCATCTTAGCTTAATATGTTAGCATGCTCATGTTTGCTAATTAGCACTAAAACAACAACAAACAAACAAAGTACAGCTGAGGCGGATCAGAATGTCATTTAGTTTTGCAGTTATTTAGTCATAAACCAAAGTATTGGATATATTTGGTATTTTTTCAACCTGGGCCCTATTTTCCCCTGTTTTTGTGTTTAAGTGACTAATGGGGAAAACAATATCTGAAATTGTTCCAGTATTGAAAGATAACCCTGTAAAACGAGCTGCGAGGGCAAGTGAGCAGCATCAATGTAACGTTACGTTCACTAATAGTGCTTGTTTTTGCCAATGACAGGCTCAGATTGTTATTATAAGTGTCTGACAACATTATGGGAAGGACCCTACAGAAAAATAAAACCTTTTTTTCACTGTTATTGTGTCCAAATCCCACTTAAGGAGGAGTCTTGTTGTGAAATCTGAATATCGGTATACTCTGGCTCGAATAAATACGGACAGCCATCGAATTCATAGACCTCATCCACATTGTTGAAATCATCTAAATATTCAGCCATGACATTGTAAATCTTTTAGATAACCCTAAGCTACGCTTTCTGTACTCCAACACAACAAACTCTGCCCGGCTGGCACTCGCAGCGTTTCCACCTTGGATGTATTCCACGTTTCCACCGTTGTCTTCCGGCAACACGTCACCTTGCCAGATTTCAGAACGAGACTTCTCCTCGAGTAGGACTCTTTCCATAATGTTGTCAGACACTAACAATCAGAGTCTGTCTTGGCAAAAACAAGCACTTTTAGTGGACGTCAATGACAGTGCCAGTTTGCCCCAATAGAACCATATTGAAGCCCGTGAGCAGCTGCTGTCTACAGCGCTCTCCCTCAATACTGGACCAATTTCAGAAAATGTTGTCCCTATTAGTCACTTCGACACAAAAACATGTGAAAATAGGTTGAAAAATACCAAAGTTACCTTTTAAGGGATCACCAGTTAATATAATTTATCTTGTGAGAATCATGAATATCTGTACAAAGTTTTGTGCCTATCCATCCAGTAGATATTGGGATCATTCACTGGATAAGTGAAAACTTTGACCTGCTTGTGGCGCTAGAAGAAAAATCTGGGGAACACCAGAGTTATTAGGGTTCATCCTCTGGAGAACACAAATGTTTGCTCACATATTCATGGCAATCCCTCCAATAGTTGTTGAGATATTTCAGTCGGGTCCAAAGTTGCTGACCAAGTGACCAACTCACCAACATTGCCTTTACTTGATGCGCCGCTAGCATGGCTAAAAATTCACTAACACCCACCACAACATGCGGATGATGCACTGATACCGATACTGGATATGAGGGTTTTGCCCACAATCTACCAACCAGACTTATAGTCATACTTCCTTTTAGAAAAGATACAAGATACCAAGACCTAGCTACGTTTTGCTTTCAGTGATATTTAATTAGAATGTCATAAATCTATTAATTAAACAAATATAAACTCCGTGAAATGCAAGAGACTTCAAAACCATAATTTCCCACAGTTCTATCAATGTGCAGCAGTTAGCAGTGTAGCACCAGGACGATCTAATGAGGATGTAGTACTGGTGTCAGGAATTTCTACTAAAGTACGTCTACATTAATGCCATTGATTTTCTCGGCAGAAATCATTGAAATTGATTAACCTAATCTCGCCCAATGCTTCGAAATATATTCAAAACATGCTCCAGAGACATAATTTAACTTTTCATTTTTTTAAAGCGGTGGATCCATGCGATGAGTGGGGCTTTGATTAGCTCGAGAATAATTTGCTCATCCTCTCTTTTAGAAAAGATTTTTAGAGACGTGCCAAGAAAAACAATTATGCAGTTGTTTTCCTATTTCAAAACGCCGATGGATGTAAAAAACCACAACAAGCTGACAAAAAAAGACACAAATGAAATGGTTTCAGTGACTGTGACAGTTTACTGTATGTATGCCAACAGGCAACGATGAGATGAGGAAAAACAGCTCTATAGTGGCAGGACACTATTCATCTATTCAGATTTTTTAAATATTCAGACTCATTACATCTTGAGTCCTGAAGCTCCAGTATAAATTTCTATGTTCTTACACCAGATGGTCCCACTAGTCTCGTGAATTTGTTTACATTTTCTCCTATTATGATTCCCTTGAGCTCTTCCAGATTTCTGTTTCTACAGCAGTGCAAAGGTGGAGCGCTGCCACAGAGACTATTTGCATGGCTTTACAGTTGCTGCCATTTTACGAAGTCAGTTGATATTTAAAACCAGCGTCCAATGAGACTGGCTGCGGCATAATGCGGAAGCCAATCATGCATGCTCTCCAAATATTTGTACACATTCACATCACCAGCTGGCAGAAGAGGGATCAATTCTCATTTACAGGCTAATTATCGTCTCAAAGGCTTCCTCACTCGATAAATCCTCACGGACTAGCTGTCCGTTTGTCACCAGCCCGTCACCTTGTTTCTTTAACCTGCAATCATCAAGCTATCAAGATAAGAAGACCTTACGTTACAAACACACACCTGGATATTGACCCAGCGTCTTCAAGCTGGTGTGACAACATGACTCATTTCCTGACATGTTTACCTCGTCTGGAAGTCGGTGTTTGAACGTGTACCGAGCATAATTGGAACACATTGCTATTGATTTCTCAGAAAGGTGACATGTTGATATTAACCTTTAGATGACTATTACATAATAGCGGCAAGCCGTAAACTTCTCTGCCCCCTGACTCCTTCTCTGAGGATGATTCCCTAAATCCTCATTATGGAATGGTATATCAATAATAATACAATCTGTGGGCAGTTTGAATGCTTAAAATCCAGTATAATCTTCCATGGTACCAATAGACCCTTAGTTGTGTTTAGTAGCCCGGACAATAACAGCAATAAGCATAAAAAAGAATAATAGTCATCTCTCCTGAGGCCACTCAGCCACAGATTCTTTGTGAAATCTTGTTCTCAGGGACCAGCATTTTGTATTTCACGCTGAAGTAGTGTTTTGTATCCTGAGGTATTTTGTATTAGTCACCGCTGATCTGTCTCATATAATACCATTTGTTACACAGTTAAACATGCAGTTTGCCCTCTGATGTAACATATCTTGTAGGTCATCTTATCTAATCTTAGTTGCGATATAGATGATGGTTTTGCGCTTTCAGGCTACCGATGAAGTATTTAAGTACTTTATGTGTGAAAGTGGAATTCGACACAGGCCTCAATGATAATAATGTCGGAGGAGGGTTTGTATAATTGGACATTGTTTGAGGCTGTATTACTTTGGATGTAGGTTTCTCATCCCAAGAAAAATGACGCCATCAGTCGTTTCAACAAGTGCCCCCAAAGCAACATACGTTCATGTTCATGTGAGAAAGCCTTCTAGCTGGCGTGGTAATTATGACGGAAGCAAAGAAGGAGGACAAGGTTGGGAGATGAGATCGATAAAATGCCGTACTTTAACAGGCAGTCGGTGTTCGTTTCCAACCACGGATCAACGTTTTTTATGCCTTCACGTCACAGCCATGGCCGGAGGCATTATGTTTTCGGGTTGTCTGTACGTCCATCCGTCCAGTCCATTTTCGTAAATATATCTCAGGAACGACTGGAGAAAATTTCTTCAAATTTTGTACAAATGTCCACTTGGACTCAAGGAGGAACTGAATAGAATTTGGTGGGCAAAGGTCACTGTGAAAACAAAACACATTGTAGGCCATAACTCAATAATTCATATGCTGATTATGACAATTTCACACAAATGTGTAATTGGATAAAAAGATGAAGTGATGACATTTTGGACAAGTGTGGATGTAAACTGCAACTTGACTGATTGGCGGAGGCATACAACCGAACTCTAGCCTTAAACATGTGTTTATTATTGTCACCATGACTACGAAGCTCCCCTAACCTTAACAAAGTACTCATTTTAACCCAAACCATGATGCTTTCCTAAATCTGATCAAGTCATTTTGTGCCTAAACTTTACCAAACCTTAACCATACCGTTGTCACATCATGAAACTGCTATTTTTCAACGGTTTTGAAAGGAACAACAGAAAAATGACGTCGGGGCGTCAGATCAGAAAGCGCTTCTGTGTCGTGTTGACAAGTTGGACGAGTTGTAAAAAGTATGAATGTTGCCAAAAATCCTTGTGTAAAAGTCTTATTTTAGTGTTACCTTTTTGTTGATTTGCACTCAAATTATCTTTTTGAAGACACATTTGAGGATTAAGAACTGATTTTTGCAGAACTTGATTTGCTACAGTAGATGAATGGTTGTTGGTGAACAAAAGTTATTTAACTCTAAGATGAACCTAGTATGAAACAACAATTATTAGGGTTGGGCCAGAAGTACAGGTGCAGATAATGTACACACAAAAGTGGTGGTCAGATTTCTTACGTTAGCTTTCAGATTTGTGAAGTTATAGCAACAAGTCCTCAAATTTAAACAACAAAATAAGGTTAGGTTAGGTTTAGGCACATAAACGACTTGTTTAGGATTGGGGAAAGATCATGATCATGGTTAAAAGAAATCAACAATGATTGTTGCTCGGAAACAGGATGTGAACAGCGGTTTCTCGTGTCAAGGTCCAACCCTGGGACAACCTCCAGGTCTGAAAAGTGAAGCCAATGTGAAAGTGCCATAAACTTCAATTCTTTGGTACTCTAGCCAGCAGGGGGCGACTCCTCTGGTTACAATGTATAGAAGTCTATGAGAAAATGAGCCTACTTCTCACTTGATTTATTACCTCAGTAAACATTGTAAACATGAGTTAATGGTCTGAATCGCTAGTTTCAAGTCTTTTTCAATGCAGAATGATGTTCATTTGTAAATTATGGTCCCATTTACAGTCAAATAGGCCATACAGCAGGGTATGCCTGGTCTGGCAGTTATCTGCGCTTTCATCTAACAATTTTAACCTTTTCACAGTGTGTTTTCAGTTTATGAAAGTTAGTTGTAACCTTTTTGGTCGACGAAAAATGTCGCTCGGTTGTACTTAGCTCCACCTTCTAATGTCACTTCTGGTAAAAAACCAAGATGGCAACGGCCAAAATGCCAAACTTGAGGCTTCAAAATAACAGTCCACAAACCAATGGGCGACATCATGGTGACTACGTCCACTTCTTATATACATTCTATGGTCCAACCTCTGCAGATTTTGTGGCTCTGTAACATCATCACACTGTTTCCTCCTCTACTTCTTTCGGACAAACTGGAGGGCTTTGTCACTTTTTAGGCAAATGTTGAAAGTGGTGATGCAGTTATTTTCTTGAGTTAAAGTCTCAGTAAGAATGTGTGAAGGAAGGAAGGAATATGTTTTGAAGACACATCTACATAGATAATAATGTATTTTTAGAGTTGAACACGGTTTCACATAGACAGTATTGTGATTCTGAGTTTTTACTCTCCCCGTCTGTCGGCACATAACTTTTGTAGTGTATACAGATTTGACTCCAGGAGCTCCTGGGTCATTGCCAAGAATGCTGCAATTTCCCATCTCAAGCTACATTTAGTGCTTTCACATACCATGATATCATCTCAGGGTGAGGATCTTTACCCTGTTTGGCTCCTCGATAAAACCCCATAAATTGAGACATGATCCACAGCCTCAACAGTGTTGTGAGCCACCGGCGGCTTCCAACACTGCTGATTCGCAGGAGATGAAATGTCAACAGAGCGGCAGTTTAATCACATTAACAACGTCACATTCCTTATTTTGTCATGCATGACTTATATTACAACCTCCTGTCTTTTGTATGACCCCAGATTTACTGTCTTATGTGTCTCAATGACGCTGCAAAGTCGAGAGTACCGATGGTAAACCCCACAAGATCCCATTGACCCGTGCTGGAGCATGACCATTACTTAAAACCCGAGTAGTATCGACACGGGGATGAATACAGTGAGCGGATGGACTTGTTCCAAAGTCATTCAAAGGTGTTGTGCCGTTAGATTTAAATGATAGCGCAGGCTGTGTGTGAGAAATCAATATCTGTGAATGAGCATAACAAATTAAACTTTCTATAAATTCTGTCATTGATATGTTCTGAAAACAAATGCTGCTGATACAAATAGTTGAGTTTCCATCTATTATGCACCTCAGGAGGAACATGAAATCACTTAGAGTATTTATTCTTTGTGTTTGAATGGAAAAACATGAAGCGATGGATTATTGCAGTACAGAATTACATATTATGTGAATCACAAGAGCAATATTCACAACATTTTTCTTTTTACTATTCCTGAATAAAAGATCAGATACAGTATACTTCACATAGGAAATGACTTTTGGTGCATGCAAAAGGGGCAAAAACGTTTCTAATATTCCCTGCAAGCGTAGCAATAGCTCTTAAAGTATAACAGGAAACATTCCTCTCTACGTAATTAAGCAGCCAAGAGGAAAACAGCTTTAGATAAGTATATTCAATTAAGGAAAGCAGGTAATTATGCCCAATGTGAGTGTGAAACTTACTTTTCCACAAACACAAATTAGTTCCAATGGTGCTTAGAGTGTTCTAGATAAACCCTGTGGAAACTTTGGGTTTAATCAGCGATTTTCTTTTCCTTCTTACTGCATGGTTGGATCAGCAGCACAGGATAAAGGTCATAGCTGGATCAGGAGGATAACACAGTTTACAATCATCTATTTTTGTCTGAAGCTATGAAATGATGTATGAAATTAGCCGCAATTTGAAACAAGAAACAAAATGCTTTCAATAACAAAAAGCAGTCCTCAGCAGCAAATTCATTCAGCCAGTTACTTGCCTCCCAACAGCATGTGTCTCCTCTCAAACAGATTACCTGTGCAGCCAATGACACTTTTGTGTAAAAGCCATTGCCATCGACTCAGTGAATACATTACCTGCCTGTGTACTGTTCTCGCAGTTAATCAACAAGTCAGTGTTAATGGAGGTGTCAGATCCCGACATAGACACCGTCAGTGAGTTTGCAGCTGCAGCAGAGTGCCTCCCCCTCAACCCCCCCCCTCTGCCCCTTTACCTCACTTTTGTTAAATGTTTTAAAAGAACAAAAGATTGCGCCGGTCAGCTAAAATGGTGGTAATGCAAAAAAGCTCAGCGAATTTACCGGCGATGTATTGCAAACAACAAGACGTGACCGGCTAATTGTTTTGGCAAGTGGTTTGCGCATTAATCACGTTTGCTTCATGCATGAATACACTGTCCAGCGATTTAATGTTTCATAATAAACAATATGGATTGCATGTGACATGGAGGCGCATAATAAAATTCCCTTCTCCTCTCCGCACATGATAGCAACAATGGGAGGTATGTCCAATTTCTTTTGTTGTGCTTACAACATTGAAAAATCCTCATTGCACAGGATTATCTACTATACAAACCTCACCTCATAGATTGGAAACTATTAAACGTGCGTCATATCTATTGCCTCCACACGGCTCTCACAATGGCGACGGCTGAGCCGGCGGCTCGCAGCTAACGGTGCTAACAGTGCTAATAGGCTCTTTCCATACACATGTGCTGACTTGGCTCGACTCGGTTTGACTCGGCACGGCAGGGATTTGCACATCCATTACAACATGGCTACCCGCTTGAGGTTTACACCATGGCCAAAGGAGCGACTGTAAAACGGTGGATAAATAGGCATTTAATTTCTTTTATTCTTCACAATAAAAGTTATTATTGCTGCTTGTTCCCTTCCTCCCTGCAGTATTAGACATGTTTTTACTAAGAATATCGCTAACAAAGCTCCGTTAATTCGGAGGTAAACATTTAATTTTCTAGAAATTCTTAATAATAAAAGTCCCCCATTGTTTTGTTTTTTAAAGCTTTAATTATGAAGCAACAAAATTGCTGGATTGTTGGGTTTTCATCAGCAGCAATTTAATACAACTCTTACAGCCTACAGCTGAAAGCAAAACAGTAAAATAAAGCACTTATCTGACAGTACAAACAGGGAGGCAGGAGAGAAACTAAACCTCAAACCACAGATATTTGGTTAGGAGCTACAGAAGTACTGAGAGCTGAACACACACAACCGCGGCGGTCACCTTGGCGCACCTTAGTCCGACTACAGAGAAGGTCCATTTCGAGCATGGCTCAGTGCACTAAAACTAGTGATGGAAACGCAAATCAGCGCGGCATGGTTTGACTCGGCGTGGCAAAAAGTGCTAATGGAAAAGCCCGATAACAGCACTAACAGTGCAACTGATGGCAACAGTGCTGACAGGGCTAACAGTGTTTACCGGGGGCGGCGGGGGGGGGGGGGACTGGAGGGTGGATGCTATGCTTTTGTGACGACGCCGTCGGTCGGGACGGCGTTCAGCTGTAACCGCCATATGTGCGCAGTGTAGAGTGGCGGCCGGGAGCTAGCCAGTAGGGCATGCTCACATGCAATGAAAGGTACGCGCGACTGGACCAGCTATGTCAACAAAGCAAAGAGAAGCTCTGATTACAACACACACAGCGGGAGAATGACTTCATTGTCTGCTCAGGTAGACATTCTGCCTCTATATCTTTACATAGCAAATAGCTGTTTGATGCTATATTAATGCTCTGAATGTCGTGTAGAGCACCTTTAAAAGGTAGAAAATGCTAAAAACGGTCCTCAGTGAGCTCTGTAAATCCTGAATAACCTTCAGAAAGACAAGCTGCTCTTGTGTTTCTACACTCTGTAAGCACCAAAAAACAAATTCCAATTTTCTTTCTAATATTGTATGTCACTGTTGCTAAAGGGAATGAGTTGTATGTGGCTCAATATGGACCTGCTGCGGAAAAAAGTATACACAGCCCTGTGTTTTGGCCTGAGAGGGAGCATCAGAGAGTAAGTGCACGTGTCCATCACCTGCAGCTTTAATGGATATCAGGGTAGCATGAGGCCCTCAACAGCGATACATTTTTAAATGCTGTGTCATGTCATCAGATACAACCTCAGTGTATTTGGCAGATTTCAGAAGTCAGCTAAAAGCATTACCACCAGGACTTAATAATGAACTGTGACAGGTTTGTTGAAATAATGAATCAGTTGTAACTTTGAAGCACTGCAAAAAACAAGTCGGTAGAGTTTTATGATTTTCAGCAATTTTTACTTATTGTTGTAAATATTTTACGCTGCCGTCAGTCTTTGTAAAAGCCACATCGAGAGCATTACACCTATGTTTCATCTTATTTCCATTTGCAGGTCGTAAACATCAAAGATCTGCCTCAGGTGAAAAGCCTGGTTTGCTTGCACATGGAGAAGTTGGCTGTCTGTTGGCATCAATGTCAAAGCGCACACAGGAATGACTAGATTGAAACACTCAGGCAATCAGCCTGCACTGCTTACAGACTTTAGCTAGGCGCAGCTTGATTTTGAGCGGGAGAGACTGCAGGCACACTCACTCAGCCCACTCTGTTGTCTCATAACTGCTGCACACTGCATGTGCTATCAATGCTTTTCACCGCCCCACTTCTCTTTTCTGCAAGTTAAGCTGAAAAAAGCTGTAATGAAATATTTAAAATCCAAGTATTGGGGTTTGCAGAGGAGTGCCTTTCTTTCTCACCAAGTCCCAGAGACATTGCAAATGTTAGTGGAGCAGATAAGCTCCTACATGGAAGGTATTTCATGACTAAAGCGTGAAACAAGGGCTGTAACTATCTGTTATTTTCATTATTGATTAATTTGTTGATTATTTCCTGTTTTGTTTGGACTATAAAATGTAATAATAATATAATAATTATCATTTTTTAAATTATTATTATTATTGTTATTAATAATAAAAATAATACAATTGTGAAAAATTACATCCTCAAATGTCTTGTTTTGTCCACAACTCAACGATATTGAGACTTAAATTTTCCATTTTCATCGATTATTAAAATATATTTGCCGATTAATTTAATGGTTGACAATTATTAATTGATTAATCGTTGCAGCTCTACATGGAACTTTCTCCAGTGTTTCGATAAAAATTAAGTTTATTTTCAGACGTGGAGGCATTTCAGACCTCTGGGACTAGGCTAATTTCAGGCTGTCAATTTTTTTTTTTTTTCACTTTTTCGCAGGTATAAAGGTGGTATGCATCAATTGTGTTTTATTTTTACGCTCTTATTCATGCTTCTTATTACTTATAGATCGCACAGAACAGATCTAGGTATAATTAGACCAGATCTGGGAAGAATCAGACCAGATCTGGGTAGAGTAAGACCTGATCTGGGTAGAATATGACCGGATCTGGGTAGAATAAGACCGGATCTGGGTAGACTAAGACCGGATCTGTGCAGAAGATGACCAGATCTGGGTATACGACAACCAGATATGGATAGAATAAATCCGGATCTAGGTAGAATAAGACCAGATCTGGGTATAAGATGACCAGATCTGTGTAGAAGATGACAAAATCTGGGTGAAAGACGACCAGATCTGAGTAGAATAAAACCAGATCTGTGCAGAAGATGACCAGATCTGGGTATACGACAACCAGATATGGATGGAATAAGACCAGATCTAGGTATAAGATGACCAGATCTGTGTAGAAGATGACCAGATGTGGGTGAAAGATGACCAGATCTGAGTAGAATAAGACCAGATCTGGGTGAAAGACGACCAGATCTGTGTAGAAGATGACCAGATCTGGGTATAAGACGACCGGATCTGGGTAGAATAAAACCAGATCTGGGTTGAATGAGACCAGAAGTTAACAAGCTGTAGCTACCTTTACACCTGGAAGTAAATACAGATAGTCCTGACCTCGATAGTCGGTGCTCGAGCGGAATTTAATAATGGGGCCATGGCTGAGGCTTCTAGCATCAAACTGCATCTTTATTAGAACAAAAATACAAATTAGGCAAAGATATACATGATTATAATGGAGAGCGATGGGGCAAAAACAGAAAAAATGCAATGCTGAGGTCAATGACCTCTCAAGGTCCCCGGAGGTAAGATACAAATTGCCTCCATATCTGAAATAAAACCTGAAAGTTTCCTGCTTAGGTCATAAAATGGTTTGCCTATTTGCCCCACTATGTAGGTGTAGTTTGACCTTGATTTAATTCAAGATAATGAAACACAACTCAAGGTAGAACACCCTCTCCCACTTGTTTACATCAGTGTTTCAACTGTTGTGACATCGCTGCCAAAAGGTTCTATTGAATTTGTCTCTGTGGGATGGGCTCTAATTTGATTAAACAATCTATGCAAATGAAATGTCATTTGCATTCACTTTTGTGCAGTTCAGCACAGTTACTGTAGTTGTCTGCAATTAAAATGCTTCTGAAGAGGGGAGATAAGGCCACCCCCGACACACAGCATCCATAATACTGTGTCGACCCTCAAAGCATCTGAACAAGGATTTAAACATTTATGATCTTTCCTTGTGTGGTGAGTTGATAGTGAGAGTATTCTCTTCTTGTGTAAACTGTGCTGCGGTGTTCTACTAAGATATTCTTAATTGACCTTAAAGAGCTGAACTAGTTTAAATTTAAAAAATCCTTTGCTTTAATGTAACAGATCTTTTTTATGGTCTGTCATAGAAAAGAAAGAAATAACCCCATTAAATCTGTTTTATTTAGGAATGGGGTCTTAATAGCTTTGTAATAGATAATTAAGTGGTACTAATCAGTTGCCTTCAAGTACTTAAGGGATACTCTGAAGGGACTCAAATCCCAATATATTAAAAGGACAGATAAAACTTACCCTAGATTCATTGTAGAGTCACAGAATGACAACACATGATCTACATAAGTTTGAGTTGAGAAATGGCATTGGGATTTATGACTTTAATAATATTGCAATGCTTTTTTTCTCCTATATAATTTTAAAAGCATAAAACTTTTTTATATATATATTTTTTTTCTTGTTCATTTCATTTTGGTCATTCAATACACATCCGATGGGCCACAGCCAAAGCACACAGATCAATAGTGAAGTCAGAGGCTTTAAAAGCTGGCAGGATGAATGGATGGCAGAGTGCTTTGAATTATTCAATGGTGCTGTGGATTTATCAGTCTCTTTTGCGTTGACCGGACCGTTTATGCAGCTACATGTAAAAGAGCTGCGACCATGATGTTAAATATCAGAGCAGACGTCATAAACTCAGAACTATTCATCTGACTGAGGTCAACACCTGGAAGAGAAATAACGCACCATTTATATTCAAGAAATATGTTTTCTTATGGGTGGCAAGCTATTAATTTCAAAGTAACGAGAGAAAACCGGACAGAAAAACATACGTCAAATACATTTAATTTGAGTCAAAACACGTAGGATGATATCGCTAGCTGTCCAGATGGAGAAAATGAGCCTCCCATGCCTCCTGTGCAAAACATGCCTGTGGCTAAATTACATTCAGCATTCATTCGACTCAATTTGCCCCATGATGACAGCAATAAGTAAAACACACCATCAAATAACAAAATGGACCCAGGGCTCATCAGTGGATGCTGTTTTGAATCATGTTTAAACAGATTTTTGTACTTCGACAAGGCGTGGCAGCCACTGGGCTACAGAATTGAAGCCGCATTTCACATAATGGATGCACTGGTTGGTCGATTTTCCAGCCATACAGTCTGTGAAGTAACAGACATTATATAAATACACAGCTAGGGACACATACAGTGGAGGAAATAAGTATTTGATCCCTTGCTGATTTTGTAAGTTTGCCCACTTACAAAGAAAAGAACGGTCTATAATTTTAATGGTAGGTTTATTTTAACAGTGAGAGACAGAATATAAAAAAAAAATCCAGAAAATCACATCATATAAAAGTTAAAAATTGATTTGCATTTGATTGTGGGAAATAAGTATTTGATCCCCTAGCAAAAGATGACTCAGTACTTGGTGGAGAAACGTTGTTGGCAAGCACAGAGGTCAGACGTTTCTTGTAGTTGGTCACCAGGTTTGCGCACATCTCAGGGGGGATTTTGGTCCACTCCTTTTTGCAGATCATCTCCAAATCCTTAAGGTTTCGAGGCTGTCGCTTGGCAACTCGAAGCTTCAGCTCCCTCCACAGATTTGATATGGAATTAAGGTCCGGAGACTGGATAGGTCACTCCATGACCTTAATGTGCTTCTTCTTGAGCCACTCCTTTGTTGCCTTGGTCGTATGTTTTGGGTCATTGTCGTGCTGGAAGACCTATCCACGTCCCATTTTCAGTGTCCTGGCTGAGGGAAGGAGGTTGTCACCCAACATTTCCTGGTACATGGCCCCGTCCATCCTCCCTTCGATGCGGTGAAGTCGTCCTGTCCCCTTAGCAGAGAAACACCCCCAAAACATAATGTTTCCACCTCCATGCTTGACGGTGGGGATGGTGTTCTTGGGGTTATAGTCAGCATTTCTCTTCCTCCAAACACGGCGAGTTGAGTTGATGCCAAAGAGCTTGATTTTGGTCTCATCTGACCACATCACCTTCTCCCAAGCCTTCTCTGAATCATTCAGGTGTTCATTGGCAAACAGACAGGCCTGTACATGTGCCTTCTTGAGCAGGGGGACATTGCGGGCGCTGCAGGATTTTAATCCGTTACGGTGTAGTGTGTTACCAATGGTTTTCTTGGTGATTGTGGTCCCAGCTGTCTTGCGATCATTAAGAAGTTCCTCCCGTGTAGTTCTGGGCTGATCCCTCACCTTTCTCATGATCATCGATACCCCACGAGACGAGATCTTGCGTGGAGCCCCAGACCGAGGGCGATTGATGGTCATTTTGTGTTTCTTCCATTTCCGAATAATGGCACCAACAGTTGTCTCCTTCTCACAAAGCTGCTTGCTGATGGTCTTGTGGCCGATTCCAGTCTTGTGCAGGTCTACAATCTTGTCCCTGACGTCCTTAGACAGCCCTTTGGTCTTGCCCATGGTGGAGAGGTTGGAATCTGATTGTGGACAGGTGTCTTTTATACAGGTAATGAGTTGAGACAGTTGTCTTTTATACAGGTCACGAGTTGAGATTCGGAGTACTTTCTTAAAGCGAGAGGACTAATCTAACCGGTCTGTGGGGGACAGAATTCTTGCTGGTTGCTAGGGGATCAAATACTTATTTCCCACAATAAAATACAAATCAATTTATAACTTTTATATGATGTGATTTTCGGGATTTTTTTTTTTATATTCTGTCTCTCACTGTTAAAATAAACCTACCATTAAAATTATAGACCGTTCTTTTCTTTGTAAGTGGGCAAACTTACAAAATCGGCAAGGGATCAAATACTTATTTCCTCCACTGTATGGGTGTTACTAAGGAGTGAGTGGACCTACTCAAGTGACTAAACCATTATTTTTAGAGTACATTTCTCACAATGTAACCATTTAATATCAAGCAATCACTGCTTCAGCTATGGGAAATTACAGCTAAAGGCACAAAATGCATTCTGGGAAATATATTTTTACCATTAACTGAAGTAGAAGTAAACAAGAAGGTTAAGAGAAAATAAGTAGCCTATAGTACCACCAAGTTGCAACCTATTGTTAGTCCTCACACCTCACTACATGTGACGCCGCCCACATGATCAGTGGTAAAATCGTTCTGCGCTGGCTGTGCCATTGTTTTCCTATATGGGGAGAGATAGAAATTGGCACAGAGCGCTGCGCTCAAAGTTCAAATTAAGTGCAGGGGGCGACTCGGTCTGATTGTATAGAAGTCTATGAGAAAATGACCCTATTTCTCACTTGATTTATTACCTCAGTAAACATTATAAACATGAGTTTATGGTCTCAATCGCTAGTTTCAAGTCTTCTTCAATACAGCATGATGTTCATTTAGTAAATTATGGTCCCATCTAGATTGAAATAGACCATAAAGGCTCGAGGCTTCAAAACGGCAATCAACAAACCAATGGGTGACGTCATGGAGACTGCGTCCACTTCTTATATACAGTCAATGAGCGCAACCAATGAGAATAGCTTCAACTGTTGTTGTTGCCTAGAAACAGTGAATGCCGTTCCTCGCGCACCTTTCGATGACATATTATACCTGCGCTGTGCTTTGCCTCTGCAAGGCTGTGCGCCTTACCTTGCGGTAAGTGAAGAGCATACTGTCTTGTGAAGGCAGCTTAAGGGTGTCTGCACTGCCAAACGGTCCTTATGTCTGCATTAAAAGGAGGTTGTGAATGTTGTCGAGGTCATGACAGCGCGGCATAAAGCAGGAATCATTCTCAACGTGACAGATTTCTGAAAACAGCAGGAAGAGCATGCAGGAGCAGGTTAATGACACTGCTGAGGTGCTTTGTTCTTTTTTTCTAGAGTATTAGCTATTAGCAGGTCCGCAACCGGCCATCAGGAGCACCAGGAGAATCACCTATGGCCTGGCCAGCTGATTGGCCCAGAGTGTAAAGTCAGTGTTACAAATGCTAAATTAAATGGGTAAATCAAAGCGAAAACAACAACAGGCAGCTAGTTACTCAGAGCGAACAGAGCTTCATGATCAACAGAGCTCTGAGGAAATGTCAGGTGCAAAACAAACACTCCAAAAGTGCCCGCAATGTATATTAATATTTATTCCTGTAGCCTTAATTATCGAAGTAATTATGGCTGCAGTTTTTTGTGTGTAGTAATATAACAAAACAATAAACAGAAAAAAATATGTCTGAATGTTATTATGCCAGTCCGGCCCTGGCTGTTAAAAAACATTTAATTCAGTCAAATCATTTCGGTTACTTACAAGCTGCTAGCTACTATAGCTACAGTAGTGCAGCTCCAGTGTTTACTGTGAATATGTTAATATATTGTATGTGTTTTATTTAATCATAATCACACTTTAATTAAAATAGTGTTTACTTTACATTTACAGCAGGTTTCCTTCCTTTATTATTATATAATGCATTCTTGGTCTTTCACCTTGACATTGATTGGTATTGAAAATCTTTCTCTTTTTTACAAATTATAAACATACCCAATGTGAGCAACAAGAAGACGAAGTCACAGAGTACCTTTCATCTCCTATTGAGCTAAACAACAAGGGCGACACTTGGAAACTCAAACAGCTTATGAGTGGAGAAAACTTCCTTATTAGCTGCAAACAGCCAATCACATTTCTGAGCCCATTTCGCCGTAAGTCATTTTCCACTTTTAAGAAATGGGCAGAAAGCAAAGTACTCTGTAGTTGAAGAGGGAAACAAAATTGGTTTTATGTGTTTGAGCAGAAAATGGAATTAAAAATAAACTGAACAGAATTTAAATAAATTTAGTTGAAAAAGTATGTGCAGGAGCTGAAATCTTTTTTTTTATATTGGTGAATTTAAAATATCTAACGGCAGAGTAAATGAAGGCAGTCAACAACTTTAATCTGGACTAAATGTTGGATGTGATTACTGTGTTACTCATGGCTGAACTCTGCTGCCAATATGTGCAACTCAAATTGATATTCACTCTCATTGGAAAATAAATAAATCATCAGATCTATTCATTCATTAGAAAATAGTTGTATCACAACAACTTGCATCAAGTAAAAAAATATATATATTTTTGTGCATAGCGCAGAAAGGAAATAAAAATGTGGGTATTATATTTTAAAGGGGACATATCATGCTCATTTTGAGGTTCATACTTGTATTTTGGGTTTCTACTAGAACATGTTTACATGCTTTAATGTTAAAAAAACATTATTTTTCTCATACTGTGTCTGAATATACCTGTATTCACCCTCTGTCTGAAACGCTCCGTTTTAGCGCCTGTCTCTTTAAACCCCCCCTCCTGAAAAAGCTCAGTCTGCTCCGATTGGTTTGCAAGAAAAATATGGCGCAGCTTTGCAAAGGTAGTTCTCAAGCTGTGGGTGTAGATACTCAGATAGGGGGCGGTATATTCTAATGACATAGGAAGGGGAGACAAATTTTAATGGCTTGTTGAATCACATGTTTTCTGATCTACAGCCCACAAAAAAAAACTGACTGGGTTGTCTTATTTCACAGTCTGTGGGGTTGTAGATATCCAGATATCCAAATGTATGTGCACAATTACTGAAAAATAGTGCTTTCATGATATGTCCCCTTTAAAGCTGGAGACAGTGTGACGTTTCCATAATGGAAGCATTTTAGCACTGAGTGCAATAATGAAGTAGTTGACATACTGATTTTATGTTGCGTACATTACTCAAACAGGAAGTGTTCTGAAATTCTGTTGCATCCATATAATTACTGTTACAATGAACTGACTGTGTTTGATGAAAACCCTTTGAGAGATGATGGCAGGAGAGTAGACGACACAAAAATGCACACAGCTCCACTCAAAGTCAACACCTGTTCCCATTTATTCCAAAAGACTGACACACTGCGACTTGTCAGCCGGAGCTCGGGGAAACAAGATCTAATTAGCTTTCGCTCCTTAGCCGGGAACTCCAACCTCTTTCTCCCAACTCCAGACCACAATTATACCTAATTTCCCGACACTCCACGGCAGAACAGTTGTTATCAACTTCCACTTTTATTAGCTATCTGTAATGGCTCTTGACCAATTATAAAGTGGTCGGATAATTAGTTGCCTTGGAGAACGGGGGAGACTCTCAATTGTTTGTCGCTTGAGGCTATCTTTGAGGAATTATTTGTCAGAAAAAGAGACAAGTGCAATAAAAAAGCACAAAATAGGCGGAACTGAAGTGGGTTTTGAGGAGATGGAGAGTCTCCAGCGGTGCAGGGTAAAAAGGGTGCCACACTCGCTGGCTTCGAGTCCTAAAACTATCATCAAGTGCCGTTTCAGCTTGTGAATGGCTTCCCGGGGTCGTGTAACCTCAAATTGTTCCAAGAGGTTGTATATAATGGCATGTATTCTACCGCCTCCTACTAAACCACCGAGCGATAATGGCAGGGAAAGCATACAGTAAATGTGGGCAGAGTCTTCAGGCTTTGTTTCTGTTTGTGTTTATCAGGCATCCACAGATCCCTTCCAGTGTAGGCGTCTAGGGTAATGGATTAGAGCTCTGGTGCCCGTGATATCATGGTTGAGAAAGAACTGCATATTTCAGAGTTTCTTTGTCTCCATGTGAGGGCTGTGCATTTCACTGGTGAGTTAGGCTGTTACTGATATGCCCCGTGGCGTGGCGGTCCAGTGTGAGTATAATTTAGTGCAACAACACCGGCAAACCCGAGGGTGTGGAAGAACGGTGGAGTAACAGGCTGGCCAGGGAGGATTTAACATTAGCCTTACTTTGTGCCTGCAAAAATATAGATTTATCTTGCATACAAAATGCAGCAAGGTGCACCAACATTCAATAGTACTGGCGGGTATTCTATATACTACCTGCCGGTAACATCACAACAGCAGTGAGAAGCAAACGGTACATCAGAACATTGTTTACACAGACAATTCTACTCTTTGATGAACTACAAATAGGTGTAGAAGAGAGAAACTGATCCCTTTTTTTGTATCGATGCTACGGACGCTAGAATCAATTCTCAAAACGAGATGCAGGTATCGGTAATATCGATATTGTCGGATGGATCCGCCCACCCCTATCACTGACAGAAGTTCCCGAATCTCGCAGTCTCTCCAGTTAGTAATTTTCGTCAGCTTCTTCGTGTAAATGACCCCTCTTCTTCACCCTCAGATGTTTGTTTTCTTCTTCTTTTGCGCCAAACACATTATAAAAACGTCATCAACACGCCCACTTGCACGCTGTGAATATTACTGTTCCTATTCACACATGGACTTAAACGAACATTACACAGGCTTTGGACAAGGGAGCTGGCAGGGTACAGTCCGTTTAATGTCTTTAATTTGCGTTCTCACATAGAGCTCCTCCGGGTAATGTCTACATAAGTTCAGTGCAATGCAGTGCATGTGTGAAAGAGGCTTTAGAGACCCACATACACTTGGAGCTGATGGATAAATTTTTGTGAGCCCAATTTGGGAGACCTCAATGGAGAATCCCAAATGCCAGACCATCACAAATCCACGTGGAGCCTATAAGGATGTTCAATAAGAGAGATAGTTTGTCATCAAAGCCTCATTTTTTCACTCCATAATTTTTATAATCAGGACAGATCTTGCATTTATGTCTCCAGCGTTTTTTAGCGACAGGTCTCACCTCTTATCATATTTTGATGTGTTTTATTTTATGGTTCTGTGCCACTTATGTGCATATTGGTTGTATATCCGCTATTCATAAACCTAAATAACAGAGTTTTTGACTACTTGGGGCAATGGAACAAACTGTAAACACAACAATAGCATATTATAACCATATAAAGCTGATATGACAAACTAAGTTGCTTATTTATAAATAGGGATGCACTGATCCAACTTTTTCAGTCCCGATAGCAATACCTGGGCTTTGGGTATCGGCCAATACCAAGTACCGATCCGATACCAGTGTTTAATTAATATGCTGTATGCCTCACTGTGTGGAAGTGAATGGGGTCACTCTTTTATGTGTAAGGAAACATCAGGCTTGAATTTAACATTGCTTTCCAAAATGTATAAAACAAAAGGTAACAAATAAATACATAGATATATATTTACTGAATTGTTATTTATAATAAAAAATAAATAGTGCACCAGCAACTTGGTAAATTTTTTTCAAAATTAACAGGAATTATAATTCAAGTGTAAATCTTTTTATTGCAGCAACAAATTGGTCAAAAAATCCCAGTATAAAATGTGGATAATATATAAACACAGAATTGAATAGATCGGCCTCATTGTCACCAATACCCAATTCAGCTATTTGAGTCAGTATTGGTCTGATATCGGTATTGGCGCATCCCTATTTACATACATGGAGCAACATTAGCATATTTTAGAAGTCGGGTTTCTGGCCACTTGATGAATATAAGTCCAGTTTTCATTCTCTCTTTCACTCTCCACCAACTCCTCAGGGAAATATCTGGCTCTTCAGCTGCTAAATGCTCCCATGTGTCCACCAGCTAGTCGCTAACTGTGTTGTTGTTGCTGGTCAGGAAAGTGCAGAGGGGGGTTTTAAAGCTTTTTTGGTAAAAACAGCTGCCTGCTGCCTTAATAACAATGCTGATGAGAGCTGTGAGAGAATAAAAACGATAAGCTGAAGGAAACTGAAGAGCCGGGCGATAATTCTCCGTGGGTAATATAAAAATATTGATTATAGCAGCCTTAAATTCTCTACCACAGGGTTTACAAGCAGCTTTAGTCATACTGTATCAAGCTTTGCTTTGTCTTTTAAATTGTGAATCAGCGCCAGTCCTTGGATTCAAAGTGGGCAGGTGTCGCTCAAATCTAATGCAGCGTGTAATCATCATCCATGTGTGTTCTTGCTTCTCTGACAATACGATCACTGTGCACATTCTCATAGACAAAGAAGGGTTGTCTCCACTCTTGAGTTAAAAGAAAAGACAAAACAATGTGCCAAAGATAGGCTCATCAAAATATTGTTTGAAAAATACTGATTCTAGTAATATAAAAATTAGGGCTGTCAAAGTTAACGCGATTATAATGCGTCATTTTCATAGGGGCTCCTTGACCTCTGACCTCAAGTTATGTAAATGAAAATGGGTTCTGTGGGTACCCACGAGTCTCCCCTCTACAGGCATCCCCTATCACTTTATACAAATTAAAAATTAATACTATTATTAAAAATAGATACATGTTATACTGAAAAATATAATTGATAACTGACTTTTTTTTCCTATTCCAATTAAAAATACACCCTGTACAAAAACACGTTTCTACCACATGTAGAGAGAAAAGCAGAGCATCAATATGTTGGTGCTTAGAGGCGGACTTGCACGGATGGATGTTCAAAATAAGACAGTCCGTAGTGGATAAAAGGATTCAGACCTTGAAATGATAAATGAACTAGAGGCCTTGCTAAGCCTTTCACAATGAAAATCCAGCTGTCCCTAGACCCCCTAGACCGCCTAGACCATGCATATGAGCCAGAGTTAAGCAAATGGAGAGCTAATGCCGAACTAATTAACGCGACAAGACAGCAGCTCACTGCTCGGTCGCTGACTGGGATCATTATTGAATGAAGTGAGGTAGGAAATCACTACCGGCATTAACTCGGACTTAAAAGAAGCTGCTCAAAAAGCCATTTAAGTTACACATCAACTGATCGAACAGTCACCAATCAACCCAATTCAAATAAATCAATGAGGTGGTCTTTAAAATCTAACAGCATACACTAACTCTGCCGATGCTTCATCACCACTCCTGCTATTTCTGGATTTGCTCCTGCGTTGCTACATGCCACTGTAACTAATTAAGCTGCTGCCAGTGGCTGTCGCGACACCCGCTAAGAAGCAGAGTCCAAACTCAGATTACTTTAAGCCAATGGCCTTTCATTATATCAAGGCCTCACTCAGCCATAAAGTCCTGCTTCAGGCCTTGGAAAGCGCTCATTATCCTGCTCCTTTCACCGCCAGCCACACATGCACTGGGTCTCGGAGCTCCTAACGGAGAACGCGTTCCCTTGAACTCATCAGATGCCAGGGCCGTCACTTCCAAAGGAATTTTGGGCACAAAAGATGTCTCTTCACCAGAAAAGACTGCTGGGACATGCAGTCCTCCATAAAAATATTTACAAAAGCGTGCACATCCAGACAATAAATACCAGGTGCTGGATAGAAAAACATGTAAAAGACGGACTCCATTTTTCCATCAACCCCCATTTAACCTACGTCAACTACATCACAAGGTTTCAGTCTGTTCAGTCAGTTTCTAAGCTCAAAAAGCAACAACAATGCTTTTGTCTAATACTAAAGCAACAGTTTGACATTTTGGGAAATGTGCTTATTCACTTTCTTGCCGAGACTTAGATGAGAAGATTGACACTACTGTCAGATGTGAGCGTGGTATTGATCTTTTCTTCTAACTCTCAGCGAGAGAGCGAATAAGCATATTTCCCAAAATGTCCCAACTATTCAATTTTGAAAAATGCTGTTGCCCTTTATTCTGTGACACAGACTACATAGACCTTAACCCTGATCTGAAAAGCAGAACATTTTAATTGCCTTTTGAATATGCAGGATTATGAATTGAACTTTTTGGGTCAAGACTGAAAACTACTGATAACATTAAATATTTTATGGTTAATATGAGAACAACACCTCAGTTGCAAAGTTGCAACTTTATATTTAAGCTCAGAGGTTGTCCAGAACTTTTCCCTGGTATAGAAATACTGCTGCAATATTAATCATCTGAGGGCATCCAAGATGCTTGCTGAGCTCATACCTTGAGTGAAAAGATTGGTAAGCATCCACGAAGGATTACAACATGCCTGATCCCTCACATGTACAGTATGAACTACAAAGATGAAGATTGTGGTGTTGACTTGATAGTTTGAGGCGGTTTCCAAGGTGCTCCTTGCAAAATCAGGAGACAGAACACAGCTGCTCATCCAGCCTGTTCTCATTCCCAAGGTAAAAAATACCAACGCTTTATCTCACCCCAAGGCATCTGATACCGACGCACAAGGCACCCTTTGGCGTCTGTATGAGACACCAATTAACTACAATGTAAACCCATCCACGGGAGTATTAACCCCTTATAACTCCGATGGCCCGGCCGCTAATTCGTCTTTCAGGGTTTGTAGCGGACTCAGTTTTCAAGGTAGAGGGAAGATACTGATACCATGTGAAACCTAAGGGATCCATTGATACCAACTATGCCATGGTAGCTTGTCAGAAAGAACACTTAATAACGCTATGAAGTTACGCTAAATTTTGGCGAGGAAAAACTAGGATGGCCATATTCAAAGGGGTCCCTTGACCATTAATCTCAAGATATGTGACTGAAAATGGGTTCTATTGGTACCCACGAGGCTTTACAGACATGCCCACTTTATGATAATCACATTCAGTTTAGTGGGGTAAAAACAATGCAGTTTCTTGCATGCAGTACAAATATGTTATTTTCGCCTATGCTAAAATGGTGTGTTTGCATATTTCTGCATACTGGGGTCCCTAAAGAGTCTTCCAATTACATAAATTGTGTATGTCTGTAAAGCTGAGACTCTTGTGGATCCAGTGAGGCTAATTGTATTCATGTGTGATGATGTTAGTCTCCATAGTAGTAATTTTATTGTAATGACCTCACTTTATAAAATGACCTGTGGTGACTTCTAACATACACAGGGCTTTCATCCAGGAGACTGCTGTTTGTGTCCCATGCTTCAAGTTTCACTTTCACTTTACAATCAGCTGTTCGTTTGTGTCCCATGCTTACAGCGTTAAGTTTCATTTTCACTTTACAAACGTAGTAATTTTAAGCCAAATCATGATGTTTTTCCTAAACCTAACTAAGTGCTTTTGTTGCCTAAACCTAAGCAAGTGTTTTTGTTTGAATTCACAACGTTAAGCACATGTTTACTGCGGCCGTAAAGCGCGCCGAGGGGTCTGACAAAGCATCAGTATGTGACGAGGTGGGATGAGAACGTGTTGCCTCACCATGGACTCTCACACTGCAGCTTGGAGTCACTGGGGAAGCCTCTTGGAGAGCGGAGCCCTATCTGCCAAATTCATCCGTTTCTGGGTGAAATGGAGCATTACGTTTATTCAGGCAGAACACTGCAATCATGCACTCCATCAGGCGATCAGTATTAGCTCTTACAGTCACCAATCACATTGAAAAGAGTCAATGAGGTGGTCTTCATAACCTGACAGCACAGACTTTCCCTTTGCTGAGGATTCAAGCCGATACAACACCACCACTAACTACCACTAAAGAGGGGGTTTGAGTGGTTCTATATCCTGATCAACTAGCAGGTGATTTAGAACTATTTGCAGAGATATTTTATTGCTGAAACACTCATCTTCACATCTGTACTACTCATTATGGACACATGAAGTGGGTGCTTCTCTTTTATTCTTTGTGTAAAGCCTTTAGATAATCCAATCAGCTTTGATCTGTCAGTCACTGCCACTTCACAGCTGGATGAATGTAGGTTCTTGACTTTGTTGTGAATTGGTTTTCTCTGGACACTGAAAAAATTAAATACCCTGATTGCACAAAGGTAAGCATCGGGGCGTAATTAGCCATTTTCCCCTAATTAGCATCGACATCCTTGTCACCAACGATACAACATCCAGTGGTTACAACAGCAGACGCACTGTGTGTGTCATTGTGAATGGGAGGCTTAGTTTTACACTCATACAAGACGAACGACATCATTCAGGCGCTGTTCGATTATTAATAGGATGCAATGTCTTGGCATGGTCTTTAGCCTTGTTCTAATTATGGATTTAATAAACTTGCAGTCTGTTTTGGAGCAGAAACTAAAATTACTGTCGCCTCATGAATAATAGATCCTGTTTTAAATACCGTATGTTTCTCAATTCATCAGCGGGCGTCCAGCACACTTAAGGACTTTCTGCTTCCGCTAATGTGTTTTCTGGATTTCAGGACAAAGTGTGAGTTATATTCTCGGAGACATTTAATGTTTCATTTGTGAATTCCAGAGAGATTGGGTGGAATGACTGCAGGAGGTGAATGGGGATTATACTACAGTGAGGCTGAGGGGATTGCTCACCGTTGATGGAGTTTACACAGGCAAAAGGAAGGGATACCCTTTTGATGAATCAGATGGGCTTATCCGCAGACAAAGTATAATACATTCAAATCGCTCTCATGCTTACCAAACAGAATATATGTTTTTAAATCCAGGAAGGATACATTTTGTTTTCTATTCAAATGCTAATCTTGATTCAAAGTTATTTAGTAGATCCGCTTCTTCATGAATTAAAGAAAAACACATTGGATGGATGGTGGCCCCAGAATGCATGCCATCATAGTGGAAAGTCTGTATAAAATGTAAAGTGGCATGCACTCATTGGGTCAGTTTCAGAGTCAGTTTCCCCAAAGACATACCAACAAATGTCCAACATGTCATGTGAAGCTTGCAAGTTAACAGTTGACTGTTGCTCATAAGAGAGATGTTACTTCCACTTAGCTTGGCAGATGTGAAATTGTAGGATGTAAAGCTACAAATTATATATCACATGTGATAGAAGGAAAAAACCTGCCCCTGCTTGAGTATTTCTTTCTCTTAGTGCTCTCCATTTCTCTCTCCTTCTCTCACTCACTGAAGGCCCTTTCAGACACAACGTGACAATGGCACCACTGTGCTCTGAAACCCATTGTTTCCAACGGCTTGCGCAGCACCACGGCAGCTTTTCACTGCCTCGAGCAAAGCCCAACTTTGGGCGCTGCGTGCTGTGATGTGCTCCGACCCAGCAGTGAGCAAGTTGTCGCAAGCAGCTCTCTTATCCCAGGAAACAACATTTGGTGTAGATGAATTGTTGTCAGAGTGGAAACAGTAGGGCTTATATATGCTGTACAGTGCCAGAAAACAGGTTGAGATAACAAAAAGGAAAAAAAGGTCAGGAGAAATATGGCAGAATGGTAGGAAACCACGAAAGGATCTCCCGGGAAAAGCGAGAGGGTTGCCAAGTATGTACTTAAACACATTGGTGCTTTGAGCTAAATGCTTACATCAGAATGCTAACAATGACAATGATAACATACTGATGTTGAATATCTTAGTTTAGTGTGTTAGCATACTAACATTTGTTAATTAGCATTAAACACAAATTAAAGCCTGATGGGAATGTCATTTGTTTTACAGGTATAAACAAAATATTGGATACATCAACATTTTGACTGGATGATGGTGCTAGATGACAACTTAAAGAATCAACAAAGTTATAACAATTCATCCTGATGGGAACATGAATGTTGGTACCAGATGTCATGGGCATCCACCCAGTAGCTGTTGAGATATTTCACTGAAAAACCAAAATGTTAACCACACGGTGGTTCTAGAGGAAAACTCACTAAAGGCAGTATGCTTCACCTTCTGAGAACTATGAATGTCTGTATCAAGTTATTAGCAAACTATCAAGTTATTATCAAACCATCCAATAGTTAATAAGCTATTTCAGTCAGGACTGTAAAGTGATGGACAGACCAACCAACAAACCGACACCACTAGCAAAAGAATGGTCAAAATTGACGCAGCAGAGGTATGCAGACTTTTAGTCCCACTGGATCCTACAATTTCCACAGCTCTACTAATAGCACACTTTTGCTAAACACTTGCTGCCTGTGCTTTTCCTACTGTGAAATGTCAAAATGTCTATAAATAATGAGAAACTGCAGTACAGAAACAGGTAGTACTTCTCATTATGAGTAAAATGGGCCATTCCACCACACAGTTTTAGTCAATCTCTATATTCAAAATGTAACACTTTATATTGTAGGAACTATGTTTACACTAAACATCTATAAAAGTTTATTAGGGCTGCAATGGGTCGTTTTGATCTGAGTCAAATAATATTTCTCAGTTTTTAAGCTTCATGCTGAATGACTTGTTTCTAAGAACCTAATGAGCACATCTCTGGTAAGCAAAAGATTTAAAGTGGTGCTTCTGTGTGATTCTTTGTCGACAAAATCGTATAAGTGTTAGTCGAGAACAGCCCTAGAGTTTAAATAACATTATTTAATTCTTAAGTATTGCCTTATATGCATTCCAAACATATTTCATACATTGTTTTCTTAAAACAACGAAATGACCAATGGAACAGTTTCTAAAGTGTGTTTTACATGGATGGGGACATCTGTGTGACAGAAGGATGTTGGATATTGGATACTGGGGTGGCTATGTAGGGATGGCTTGAGGGAGATGGTCTACAATACAAATCACTTCTGCTTCAAATGCCATGCAACAGTGGTTTCAAAGTTAAGATCGTGTAGCTTGTTTCATAGCTGTCGATCCGAACATACCTTCAAGCTTTGGTGTGAACGGTGTGTGAATGAAAAGGACCAAAGGTACACAGTAACAGCTGTGCCTGGACGCTGGAGCTGTTCATCCGGCTTGAGAAATTAAATGATGCTCCTTGACTAAAAACTGATACGGTGTCATTTATCATGTTTTGACGCCTGCTCGTCATCCTTCTCATCTTTATTACCATCACTCTGAAATACACCTGCCCTCGGCTCTGGGCATCTGCTGGCATGGCAGCACACACACACACACCATCTCTGTAGCACTGGCACCGGCAGTGGAGCTAATGTTTGCCTCACTAGGGCTCATTAAGCTGAGACGCAGAGTGAATATTGTTAGCAGCAAACACTAGCAGCAGTTTATTCTTTGATGAAAAAAGTTGTCAGAAATGCTTTCGTTTCCCTTTCCTTTTTTTGTTTGTCTGTGCCAGTTGGGTAGCTTTTCTTTGTTTGTTTTTCTTCTCTTGTGCAGTAGCAAGGAAAATTAGCCTCGAGTCAAGTGGCAGCATCATGCTAACAGTCAAGTGGAATAGCGCAGTAAAACTAATGTCTGTGTTTGTGTGTACACTGAAGAAGTGGGCAATACAATGTAATTATTTTTGGGGACACAAAACAAATTGCTATTTGTGTTGGTCTTGCAACTAAAAGGCAAATTTAACTGATGTCACATTTATCACATTGCTGTTGTTTTAACTAAGCTTAAAGCATTTTTAGTCAACAACAAGCCTAAGGGTCAGCATCCATGCCAGTGGCTCTGTGCTTTGAGGTAAATGCTAAAGTAAGCATGGTAACACACTCAAAATGACAACATGCTGATGGTTGGCTTGTTTAATGTATAACATGGTCACCGCCTTAGTTTACCTGTATGAAAGGTGCTATGCAAATAACATTTGATTGATGCAAATGAGCGCTATACACAAAGTGCACCTGAGGCTGATGGGAATGCTTTGCAAGTATTTGGTCAAATTAAAGTATTGATAACTGATAATGAAGCCAGGAGTCACTAAAGTTATCACAATTCATCCTGAGGGGGGCATGGATGTCTGAACCAATTCGATAGCAACCCATCAAATAGCTGTTGAGATACTTCAGTCTTTGGGTAGCTTAATTATATACTATACTACACTGCATCAAAATAACTCACAACCTATCAATATGTAAAATATACAGTACATTTAGATGGGAAAACTGCAGATGCGATATTTAAACCTTCAAGTTGGTATGTTTATATTGAGCTCATCTTCACATTCATTTTGTGAAGGTGCATCTGTAGTGTTGTCCTGCATACTTGGTTTCCTTTGGGGCCCATGTAATTACAGGTTTTAAATTATAAAAAGTTATAATTTGACTAATTTGAATCAGCTGTTTTTAAAGGGCCCTTCTATCACATATGCAGCTGCATGTGGTGGTAATTGAGTGGTACAGTTTAATATGTCTCTATTACTTAGCCAATCCTCAAATCCCAAGGTTTGTCTTGTATGTCTACTTTAAATATTCATATTTTATCGGGGACAGAAGACAACAACATATCCGTGCTGACTGCTGAAAAATATCCTGAGTTCATGGTTCAGAATCTTTTCTATAAAATGGGATGTTTTTGGGATGTACGCTGTTTTGATCTTTCAGCAATGTTATGTTTTTTCACAGTTGTAATAAAGGTGTGACTATTTTTCAACGTAAAAGATACATGCCATGATTTTGTTGCAGCACCCAGTTATGACCTCAAATCCCAAAATTTCTTCCGAAGATTTTTTAGGATTTGGGGGCAATATATAAAGATATGTATCTTTAAAAAACAAAATCGAATTTTCTTTTGAATAAGAGCTCCTACACCTCCTCTTGTTGTGTCCTTTTATTCAAACAGCAATAAACATGTTTTTCACAGTGAACAGTACTGAGTGTTCAACAACAAACTGCTACTCAAAAACAAAATGTCATTTCTTGTCTCATTAATCTCTGCAGGTGTGGGGTATTGACTCATCGGTGTCACTCATTGCCGTAACTTTTCTGGGTATTTGTCCAAAACAAAATCATGAAAACTATGCAAAAATGCCCGTATAGTCTTAGTAGTTACACACATCTGAAAACTTAAAACATAAATGCCTGCTTGCATCTCAAGATGGCGGTCGATCTTAGAATTTCAGAGGGTGTAACACCGCGGGGCATGGGACGAATCTTATTTCACCAAATTAGACGCGATTTCATCACTGTTTACACACCTGGGGCAAAGACGAGATTTAAAATTCAGAATGAGAAGTCAACAGACATACAGTAAATAGTAGGCTAATGAAAAAAATGCAGAATATTAGAGGAACTCTGAGGTGTGCCGAAAAGCTATCTAAGTCCTGATATTAGTCTTCACTACAAATATGGATTGGCAGATTTTTTTGGCAAGAGCACACATTTTCTAAATTCAGCATTTCCATCTAACGTCCCAACTTTTCATCTGGACTGATCTCAGAAAGAGACTTAACGTGCATGACATACATCTCTTTTGTTTCGAACAATGGCACACTGATGAGTAGACGTCCCACACCAGTGGGGCTCAAAGAGAGATAAGGGGTGGCATGTGTTTTCCCAGATTTTGAGCTGAACTGAAGTGGGTGAATACTCAGCACATTGTGACAAAATTGTTAACTGCTGTTCAAATAATAGGACACAAAGAGAGCAAGTGTGCGAGCTTCTGTGCAAAAGAAAAAAATCTTTTGGCACCTGCAACCTCAAAAAGGCACCAAATCCTAAATGCAATAATTGTCAGGAGATAAACGAGAAAAATCTATCTGCAAAGTTTGAAGGAGGTTAGCTTATCAAAACACAGTAATGACTTGTTCCTACACTGATAATCAGCTCATTTCCATAAATTAATGTTTCTCCCTTAGCGTTATTGATGAGTGTACAGCAAGGTTCAACAAATGTAAGCAGTGTTGAGTTATGATTTGAAATATATGCGCAGTCATGCATCCCAAGGAAGGGATTTATGTTCTCTACCCTTCAGCAGAAATATCAGCAGAGCTATCGTTTGTTTTTCTCCCCTCCCCAGTGCACTATTTACCAGCTGGGAGGAAGTAAATCTCTTCATGTAAATCAATTAATCAAACAACAGACCGCAGTTTACTGAAGAAAGCCATCATACTCATAAGAGTGTACTCAAACATGAATGCAATGGAAAAACAAATTAGCCTAGGTTAAATATTATAACCTTAAACACAGCAGATGAATACAATTTTATTCACTTAATTATGATTTGTTTTTCTTCTATTGGAGGACCACATAAAAAAATTGAAGGTGAAAAGGTAGAGTCGTGACTGACTATGCTTTGTGTATATATCATGCTTTAATACACACACACACACACATATATATATATATGTATATATACACATACATAAATACATACATTAATATATTTTGCATACATATATACATACATACATTAATATATATGCATACATATATTGTTTATATACATGTATACACATATACATATATACGTATGTATACACACATACATATATACAGTATATACATATATATGTATACAAATATATATACACACACTGTACATATATACATACATACTGTATATATACATATACATACATACATATATGCATACATATATACATACACACACATATACTGTATATATACATACATATACATACAAATATATACACATAAATATATATACAGTATATATATATATATATATATATATATACATATACAGTAGATCATATATCATACATATATTGTATATACATACATACATACATACATCAGTTTTCCGGTTTCTGTGTCTTTATAACAAACATTTTCACACACATTATGTCTATCTCTACATCCTGTACCCACCTAGCCAGTAGCCTATAGAAAACAGGACCCATTGTTGCCTCGGAAACAGCCTGATACAGATTCAACAAGGTGCTGGATATGTTCCTCAGGGATCTTGGTTAGTGCTGACTCCAGCAGATTGCTCAACAGCAAATTCACACACATCCTGTTACACCTTATCGTAACAGTGCTGTGCTGAACTCTGAATACCACTGTAATACAATAAAATCTGACCTTATGCCTAAAGATTCATTTCAGGGGAAAATGTATATTAATGGTGGTTTCCAGAAATTACTCGGAGAGCATAAAAAGCTTCTCATCATGACGAACATGGTGGCTTCCTGAGGGTTTTTGGGGGTGGCTGAGTCAGCCATGATGATGGGCAGCAGCACCTGCTAGCCTAGCGGTAACCGAGCAACTCATCTCCCTGAAGAGAAATTAACATGTTGAGCACAAAATAGACGGGCAGTTCTGATATACTGGATAAACTGTGCTACAGATTGAGTAAGGAGCATTAGCTCATAGTTTATTTTACTGCTCTGTACTTCATAAGCTAGTCAACACTAAGTAGTGAGTGAACACTAACAATGTCCACGGTTGGGGCTCATTATCTCTGAATAATTAAATTCTCTGTGGGTTTCTCTCACTATTTACTCATTCTCAGTCTGCCTACACCTGCGTCTGACATTTACTCTGACAGCGAGAGGAGGCTGCATTAAAACGGACTGAATGTGGACGGAATGCACATTATTCTGCTAGAGGTATCCCTTTTAAAAGCTTGGAGTGTGGCCATGGAAAAGTGGCTGATGGTATGCCATTCTTGTTTTAGTGGCGCATGTCGATTTTGAGTGATATGTCACTGTTCTACTGGCCTATGGCCTTTATAGAGTGTATGCCACTGTATGTTCCACTGTCACAAACCACTTTCCACCCAGTGGGCAACCTCCGGATCTGAAAAGTGAAGCCAATGAGGAAGTGCCTTAAACCTGCATTCTTTCTAACAGCCAGCAGGGGGCGACTCCTCAGGTTGCAAAAAAAAGCCTGATTGTATAGAAGTCTATGAGAAAATGAGCCTACTTCTCACTTGATTTATTACCTCAGTAAACATTGTAAACATGAGTTAATGGTCTCAATCGCTAGTTCCAAGTCTTTTTCAATACAGCATGATGTTCAGACCATAAAGCAGGGTATGCTTTAGGGCATGGATAGCTTGTGATTGACAGGTTGCTACCACGGCGTTGTCCGGTCTGGGAGTTGTCTGTGTTTTCGTCTTACAATTTTAACCCTTTCACAGTGTGTTTTCAGTTCATGAAAGTTAGTCGTAACATTTTGGTCACCTAAAAATGTCTTATTCAGCCTTATGTTGTACTTAGCTCCACTCTCTTGTGTCACTTCTGGTTGCAAAAAACAAAGATGGCGTCGGCCAAAATGCTGAACTTGAGGCTTCATAACGGCAGTCCACAAACCAATGGGTGACACCACAGTGACTACGTCCACTTATATACAGTTTATGTTCCCACCGGCATACAATATTCTTATTGATATGAGCTGAATATAACAGGCCAGTGACATGCCACATGAGTGGCATACCATTTATTAGTGCTATAAGCTAGTGCCATACCACTCAGAATCGATACATGCCATTAAAACAATAAACCACTTTATGATCTCAGTGTCAATCTAAAGTTTTGGTATTTTTTGGGACATCTACTACAAGATCTGATGAGTTGTGGATTCTAAAGTTGCGAAAAGAACTGACCCAGTGTTTGGACTTAAATTGCCTTTCTGTGCACCTACTGTATATTGGACTGAGATCTTACAGTACCGGAATAGCCAATAGCCTTCCTGATAGCAAAGGTCTTGCCTCTCCCCTGACCTCTCCAGATAATGAGGCATCCACTGGACGGCGTATAACTGGATGTATTTTGTTTTTCATACTATTAAAAACTCTTAACATAAAGACCAAACTCCAAAATATACAACTTAAACAAACTCCCTAGAGGGTGGTTGTTTCTGAGATCCAGAATAAACACTTAAACCTCTTATTTAAAGGCATCTTTGCCATTGTTAACGTTCAGACAAATGTCTCCTGTCCCTGTTTACTTCATACTTAATATTCATGAGAACTGGTTGTGTACACAGGGAACTCTGCCCAATAAATAGGAGTGTCCAGAGGGAGAGGGGTGAGAGCCTGAGAGAGAATCACATACTGTAGAAATCTTTGCTGCAGTGGATACTATTGTATGTTGTGTGTATCATTTTCTATATCCGCAGTACTTACAACAGGATCTGTCACTCTGATAGTCGCACAGATAACATATGAAAAGGAAATGAATGCATGCACTTCATTTTGTCTGCCCCAGGGATATTCATATCTACAAATTAGCTGTAAGGGACTTTATGATACACAGTATGATGAAAAAATGCTGGAAAAAAAAGTGAAGATACAGTTTGAGTCACAGTCACAGGGGTATTACCAAAGTTCAGATAACGGCGACTACTCATCCAATTTTTTGACTCAGCATGCTGCTGTTGCTGGAATTTAAATCTCTGGCGGAGGAGCAGGGACCCAAACCTTTCAGACGGCGGTGCAGAGGCCCTGCTACTCCCATCATTTAGAGGTTTTCAAACTCACATGATTCTGTCTGGGAAGTCCCATTAGCTTGGTTATGCTGGGGATATGTGGCTGAGGGGACGGATATCCTGGAGCCCAGTTTGACACAGTGATGCTTTGATCTAACAGCCAGTCTCTCTAGCCCTGGGTGCTGCTGTGTGTATCAGACCCACATATAGAGAAACTGTAAGGACCTGGCTGCAGGAATGTCTCTCTCTCTCTCTCTCTCTCTCTCTGTTCCCTGTGGCTCAATACTGCTCCATGCAAAGGCAGGCAATCTTTAAAGGACATCCAGGATCACCCTGCAGTACAACAAACCAATCCTTCCCCTGACTTCATTACAGCAGTGTGTCTAACATAGCACACACAGTGAGGTGTGAGTTTCAGTGTCCATCATATTTAAACACATTGCACAACTCTTGAATTAAACAAACGTTTTGGGCTTCATCTTGCCATTATTCAGGAGGCTCATTTACAGTTTATTAGAGAGCCATCTCCACCAGCTTCTGTAACATTTCTTTCATTGGTCTTCATGAAAAAATTAAACATGTTCCTGAGGTCTACTTTCCATATTCTGAGACAAATCGGCATCCACCGCAGCACTTAAAGTACTATTAGGACCTTTGTAAACAAAGATAATCAATGATTACTTTGTGAGCATGCAAACATTTTTACTTAAAAGGTACAGTGTGTAGGATTTGGCGACATCTAGTGGTGTGGTTGCAGATTGCAACCATCTGAGTACCCCTCAGCTCACTTTCCACGACTTCGGTAACGTGATTATACACTAATGAAAACATAGTTATGAAGACTGTATTCCATTTCTGCTAATAGAAAATGTTCCCCTTTAACTCACTTAACTTCCATGAAAATGACTTATGTCATAACTTGGTTTTGTCCACATCCATAAAATGGATATGTTCTCTTTTAAAGTCATTTTGTTCATTTTACAGCTTCATTTTTGAAGCTGTAATCTCTGCTTCTACACCAGACCATCCTCTCTGTCCTGCTGGTATTACAGACATGTCTAGCTGTGGCTACTCCACTCGCACATGGACTTGCCTCTTTTGTCAAACGATGACGTTCAACACACAATGGTCTGGGGCTTACAGGAAACTGCTTTCGTTAAGGACAACTTTAAAAAAGAAAAACAACTATATCAGATCACTTTAAAAAACAACAACTCACCGTCCTTATCTAGACATATGGAGATAATCCCACGACATACTGTTGAGTAAGGCTCTGTTCCAAAGAGGGATTTTTAGTTATTAGAGTTGTTGCAAATTTCAATGAAGTACACTTATGTCTGTAACAGAATGGAGATGTTCCAGTTTCACTTTGGCTTTCTTTAGTCCACAATTTAGTGAGTTTTACTCTTAATATTTAACAATAAGTTTATGTGAATCTCTATATATTTCAACACAAAAAAAGCTAATTTCTCTCTTTTCGACCATATTTTCACAACACATCATTCTCTTATATACGTTGTATAACAATGACTAATCTATAAGTCAAGCTACAGTCATCTAGAAATCCAATGATTCTACAGCCAGTCCCTGTAGCCTGGAGTCAATGTGGAGCAACTGTAATGCCTGTCTCTCTCTCTGTGTCACTAGTCCATACTAAGGCAGCAATATTTTGAGGACATACCCCATAGTACTTTCCTTGATTTCACTGAAACACTAGTCAACATTCTCACATCTAAATCCTCAAATATTAACATCAAATTAAAATTTTCTCTTTCCATGTCCTTAATGTAACTCAGATTCACTCACGTGTCTCTCTCTCCTTATGTTGTTCACGCCAACAGTTTGCTCATTGAATACGTAACCACATATCAAATTGGAATCTTGTGTATTGTAATTAGAGCTTGTGTCACTCTGGTTTGTCCTTTTAAATTGAATGTATGAGGGACTGCGACTTGAGAGTGATGAGAACATTGCTAGAGACGCACGGAGAAAGAGACGGCATGACGCACCACTTTTGTTTAAATGTTAGCTCCACTTTTTCTCCTCCTCCACTAATGGCTCCCAAACAACCAGTGGAAAGTGCTGTAGTTAAATACGCTGAGCCAGAGAGGCCCTGCTTAATCATTTAGGAACAAAGAAGAGTACTTTCTAGTTGGTAAGGATGATAATGATTTTTTTTTTCTGGGAGTGTCTAATGAGAAGAGGTGCCCTACTTTAACAAAGAGTCTATCTTCTGCAGCGCACACAAAAATCCAGACAAGACAAATATAGATAACATAATTAAATCAAACAATGTGGAAAGAAAATAGGAGCGTGGTTAGATGAGGAGCTCAAAATGGTGAACTGGATACTGAACAGCAAAGCCCCGGAGACCTTCGAGACATACGGTTAGGATGGTTTCTGGGTGACGGTAGATAGTTATTTTTGGGATGCTCCAAGGGATTCAAATGTGGGTTTGACATACAGAGTTTTTAATTAACGCTCATTCAATAAGGAGAAAAGAATGCACGCTTCCCTCTTTTAATTAGATGAGTTCAAATAGAGTCAAATATTTTCCTATATGTGAATCCCTAGTCAGGTGATTTAAAAGATTTAAGTGTGGAAGATACTGGCAGTATTCAGCACACACTCTTGGTAAAGCAGGTTCTGAAAAACAGAGAAGGACTGAAAAAACTATTCTGTCTGCCCTATGTCAGGGATTTTTTAAATTTCAGATAATATGTGTAGCTGGACAGTTAGGACTCCTTTTAAATGTTGCTAAAGTGACACTTTGTTAACTCCCATATTTAGCATTTGTAGTATATAAACTAGGGCTGTCAATCATTTTAAATATTTAATTGCAATTAATCGCATGATCGTCCATAGTTAATTGCGATTCATCTGAATCTGTTCGAAATGTACCTTAAAGGGAGATTTTGTCAAGTATTTAATTCTTTTATCAACATGGGAGTGGGCAAATATGCTCTCTTTATGAAAATGTATGTATATATTTATTATTGGAAATCAATCAACAACACAAAACAATTACAAATATTGTCCAGAAACCCTCACAGGTACTGCATTTAGCATAAAAAAATATGATCAAATCATAACATGGCAAACTCAAGCAACAACAGGCAACAACAGCTGTCAGTGTGTCAGTGAGCTGACTTGGCTATGACTTGCCCAAAACTGCATGTGATTATCATAAAATGGGCATGTCTGTAAAGGGGAGACTCGTGGGTACCCATAGAACCCATTTTCAGGTTAAGTGACCCTTTTGAAAACGGCTGGGAAAAAAAAGAAGGTTTTTCCTCCACAAAATTTAGCGTAAGTTCGGAGCGTTATTTAGCCTCCTTTGCGACAAGCTAGAATGACATGGTTGGTACCAATGGATTTCTTAGGTTTTTTAGTTTCATATGAGGATCTTCACGTAGCTTAGCTTTAAAACTGAGCCTGCTACAGTCTAAAAATTGCAAGTTGCATTAATGCGTTAAAGAAATTAGAGGCGTTAAAACAAATTTGCGTTACACGCGTTATCATAAAGTTATTATCACGTTAACTTTGACAGCCCTAATATTTACACCAAGAATTCTTCTTTTGAAAATATTGTTTTAAGAAATTGGAAACTTCAAGTCCGCATGCATGTGGACATTTTTTGGAGTTCTGTCACTTTTCCAATGATGAAATCAGAAATGATATGTAGCATAACACTGAGACAGACTTAATAACAGATCACAATGAACACCTGTAAGCTCCATGACCTTGATCGCTGTCTCAGTGTGGCAGGTGCCATCACAGATGTTATTAATAGAATCGCTGCTGACTGCACTCCGGCAGGTCGTCTATGTCGGAGGTATTCAAATCGCTGCAAACTAATGGCTTTCATTTGGATCTGACAGCTTGGTATTTGCAGGTCCCTCTTGAATTGATAGATTGCGTAATTTGGAGTCATTTGTTTACCCAGCCTGTCTTGTGAGAGCTATTTCGCCTCTGTAGAACTGCAAAATAACAGAACAGGAATTGGATATGATTAATAGGACGAGTTATAATGTTAAAGCCGGTTCTTGTGGGCTTGGGTTTTCTCCCTGAACTCGCACAGGTTTTCCTCTATTAAATGTCAGTGTTATTTCTGTATCAAGCCAGGTTAATTAAAAAGTCTTGACATGAATGTGAAGATCACATGGAAACGTTATATTGCAGCATGTGAGCTGCATCTGATTACTCCTCATTGATATCAGGTGATGCTGACGTCTAGACTCACCCGGGGCTGTTGCTGTGATGTGGCATAATCACACCAACTTGCATGGCAGTCTCCACACAGATGATAAGCTAATCAAATCCCCTGCCCAAGTAGTCCAGGGGGAGTTTGTATATGATGACAATCTGTGAGCATCTCTAGCAGAGAGCCAAGGAGCCTCAGCTGAGACATGATCAAAGAGATCCAAACTGTGCTGCTGTAGGGAGGCAGAGGAGCTGCACTAAACACTACAAGAAACTCACCAGTTAACACTGGTGAGAGGATGAGTCCATGAGAGATAACCTTCAGCATTCATACTGTATATATGGTATATATCAGAGAAATGTAAAATTGAAAAAAAAGTTCCAAATTTAATCTTTGCCCTTGTTTTGAACCCAAGTCGGATATGTCACTCTTTTACTGATACCAGTACTGTTTACTCCTTTTTACTGACTCCTTTTCATCCATGTGAAGACAATCTCTGGAGTCTAAATGTCAAAATGACTTCCACACTACCTGCAATGGCACACACAGAACAGAAAACGATAACCAAGACTAATGTGTTTTTATGTACGTCCTTCGTGTCAAGGTAACCAACAGCATCTGGCTTTATCGGTGGAGAGAGACGCATCAGTCCAGGAAGAACAAAGTCGAGTAAGGGCTGGCAACATGACTGAGAGCACATGCCAGTCCACAGATACAAGCCCAACATGAGCCTCTCCCTTGAGAGACGTTTTCTTTCATACCTCTCCTTTGATTTAAGGTGGTCATGTAGACTTCATAACGTCCTTTGGTCATATGCACAAACAAAACATGTGCAGAAAACCATACAGCATATGTTGCAGCATGCACACAGATGCTGTGAGTCAAATTAAATGAGTGACAACGTCAAAGGAAAACATTTGTTTAAAGATTTTCCTTAGAGAGTTAATCTTTTCTTCCCATGTTTAGTTAGTGACAGTGGGCAATGAAAAGTGAAGCCAATGAGGAAGTGCCTTAAACTAGCATTATTTTTAATAGCCAGGAGGGGGCGACTCCTCTGGTTGCAAAAAGAAGTCTGATTGTATTGAAGTCTATGAGAAAATACTACTACTACTATTCACTTGATTTATTACCTCAGTAAACATTGTAAACATGAGTTTATGGTCTCAATCGCTAGTTTCAAGTCTTCTTCAATACAGCATGATGTTCATTTAGTAAATTATGGTCCCATTTAGAGTCAAATAGACCATAAAGCAGGGTATGCTTTAGGGCGTGGCTACCTTGTGATTGACAGCTCGCTACCACGGTGTTGTTCAATCTGTGAGTTGTGTTTTTTGGTCTTACAACTTTAACCCTTTCACAGTGAGTTTTCTGTTCATTTAAGTTAACTTTAACATTTTCGTCACCTAAAAATGTCTTATTCAGTGTTCTGTTGTACTTAGCTCCTCCCTCTTGTGTCACTTCTGGTTGCAAAAATACACGATTGTGACGGCCAGAAACCAAGTTGGCGACGGCTGAAATGCTGAACTCGAGGTTTCCAAAACGGTAGGCCAAAAACCAATGGGTGACGACATCCACTTACATACAGCTCATACTGTATACACTTATTTTTGGCGATGGCCAAAAACTAAGATGGTGACGGCCAAAATGCCGAACTCGAGGCAAAAAACTTATATTGCTAAGAAGTGAAAGTCAATTGTTCATTCCATTGCAACATCAGCTCCCAGCAGCAAAGCTGTGCTTCTGCCATTTTGGACTGAAAGCGACTACCGGACGCAAGTAAATCATCCGCCTAAAAAGTGCCGTACAAAAGTAAAACTTTTTTTTCTATTCCATTGACACATTCTACCAAAATGGCCTATGTTGAAAAAAAAAAAATATTATAAATATAAGCGTTTTCAGTCCAAAATGGCGGCAGCGGCTGTTGTAAAAAAACACTGGAATTTCATCTCTTTGCTTCTATACTCTTTGCTCGAGGCTTCAACACGGCAGTCCACAAACCAATGGGTGACTTTACGGTGACTACGCCCACTTGTTGTATACAGTCTATGGTTAGTAGCCTATTGGGTCTCAAAAGAATTAAATGATAGTAACCATTAAAGTGGATTTGATTAACAACTTTTTGTCTTTAAGAGTAAATAACTTTACAGATTGCTACCAACATATATACAGTACAGCATGGTAGCATAACAATGATGCACATATGAGAGAATAAATTATACCTACACATATATTATCAATGAAATGACCATTATGTAATAGTGGAAAGCAACACTATAATAAATCCTCTTGTGCGGTGAGGGGAAACATGTTGCCAAAGTGAGATAGAGCCAAAAATGAAACAGTGCTGATTTCTGTACAAACCAGGTACATGAGTGTACTTATGGGTACTTGTGGGAGTAAACATCAGACATGTACACAGTTTAACTCAATGATGAAACACAATGAGATTTAAACTGAAGAATCAATGAACACGTTTAAACAGGTTAATATATATACAAAAAGGCGATGAGTTTTTCATACAAGTATACAATCTGCAGCCATGAGATAAGAGACAGACGGATGTCTACAATAAGGTTGACAGATTGAGAGCACATACATGCTGCCTGATGCAAGCAAAGGCAATATACTTTTGTCTTTGCTTTGCACCCTTCCCTTCACAGTTCAAAAGGCAAAAGTAAAAGTACAAATAAAGCAAAAAAAATAAACACAGCATGCACTAAAAGATCTGATTTTCCTTCCCTCATTATTTGCGTTGGCAGTTTCTACCTCATTTTAATGGCAGATAACAGCGAGTGAGTGGCGTGTAGTATTTCTTGCCATTTGTTGGGAGTAGGCTGCCACATTCAAGCTGTGACACATTGCTGCTGCACAGTGAGGACTGTAATGTATTACCGCAACACAGCGGCATGCATTTCTGCTGAGCTGTAAGTGCGTACAGCCTCTCGTTACGGCTGGAATTTATGTTGCTATGTAAATAATTAAAGAGCTGTTTGTTCTACAGCGCTCAAGAACACGTGGAGAGTCTGTAACGCTGCACGAGCGAGGAATGTGATCATTATTATGTCTTGGTGGCTTTCTTTGGTCACATCGGTGCAATGAGAGAAGGTATAAGGCAGAGAGTGCCTGATGGGATCTGTAAAACTGGCAAAGTGGTAAACTGTATAGGACCTTGATGGATGGTTTGGAAGAGGGATGCAGAGTAATATTTTGGGAGGGGAAAATCTAATTTTCTCCAAGCTACCTTAAGGGAGCACTGAACTCAATCAAACATAAATGTAATCAAACATGTCATCGCTCTTTGTAGCCGTAGAGGGATCTCTCTGACCACAGACTTACAGTTCTCTCTCTCTAGTCCTCGCTCTCCCCTCATCACTCCATTAAACAAAGGCACAACAGTCAGAGTGGTTAAGGCCACTGTGAGTGTATATTGAGAAAGTGCACATGGGAGCCACTTTATTGCTTCTGTTTGATAAAATAATCCTGTTTTTATCTTACTGGCTCACATTAAATAAAAGGTCATGCAGATGTCACACAAAATAACACTAATCCTTTAAGGCTGAACTGATACGGTACATCAAATGTTGTAATGCGTCTGTTCTTACCATGTTTAATGTTACAGAGCATGCACAGAACATATGGTTTTCCAGTGGCTGAGATAACAACACGGCTGAGGGCGGCATTAGTTGCTGGATGACAAGACCCAGACAGGCTGCTGCTGTCGATATCTTCTATATGTGCAGCGCTCTGCTTTGAGCACCTCAGCACCAAGCATACATTACATCTCTTGGGAAAACAGAAGCATGGCAGCGTATTGATTAACGGGCCCTCCATTTGTAAGACACTACTAGCGCTGAAGCTGTTTTCAACGCTCTCTGTAGGCGTGTTTGGAATACGCTGACAACTAGGCGGTGCGTGGGGATTGCTATCTCAGAACAATGGTGTTGTTTTGGAGTCCACATGGTCGGCTTTGACTGTGCACGTCTGAAAGCATGTGTGAAAATATGTCCTAGAATGGAGGGAGATGTATAATGAAAGCCCATTGGCTGGACAATGGGTCTCAAACCATCAGAAAGTGTCATGTAGGACGTCGTGTCAACTAGTCTGAAGGAAAAAGTTTCTTCAGCCCCACTACAAAAACAACTCTTCAGGAAATAGTGTTTTCTCTTGACAAGTATTTTTTTTTTTTTTTACCATGTGTTAGAAGTAGGGCTGCTGTGATAATAACACATTATCATTATTAACCTAGTTTTTAGGTTGTAGCAGGCTCAGTTTTAAAGCTAGAGTGGAGATACTGGTATCATATGAAACTAGAAAACCTAAGAAATCCACTGGTACCATGTCATACTGGCTTGTCGCGAAACCCAAACTTAGGCTAAACTTAGGCGAGGAAAAACTAGCATGGCCATTTTCAAAAGGGTCCCTTGATCTCTGACCTCAAGATATGTGAATGAAAATGGGTTCTATTGGTACCCACGAGTCTCCCCTTTACAGACTTGATCACCATGCAGTTTTGGGTAAGTCATATTCAAGTCAGTACACTGACACACAGCTGTTGTTGCCTGTTGGGCTTGAGTTTGCCATGTTATGATTGAGCATATTTTTCATGCTAAATGTTGTACCTGAGAGTTTCTGAACAATATTTGTCAATGTTTTGTTATGAATTGATTTCCAAAAATAAATATATACATACATTTGCATAAAGCAGCATATTTGCCCACTCCCATGTTGATAAGAGTATTAAATACTTGACAAATCTTCCTTTAAGGTACATTTTGAACAGATACATTTGCAATTAATCACGATTAACTATGGATAGTCATGTGGTTAATCGCAATTAAATATTTTAATCGATTTCCAGCCCTAGTTAGAAGATAGCAAGGGCAAATGTGGAAAATCTAAATATTTTCGAGGATAATCAAGGAAGAATGGGGTGAAATGTTTCTTTTTTCTGTGTTAAAGTTTTAAATAGATTCGACAGAGCTAAAGCGCCAGAGATTACACACCAGGTGAAGACATCTGCCGCTATGCTGAAAATAGAAGTGATGTGTTCCATCACACAAATGTTATATAGACGATGATGTCCAGTGTAGATACAATGTTAGTTTGTGAAATGCACCATAAAAAGGTAATGTTTTAGGCATGTACAGGTACAGAGCATAAAGGGACTTAATGCAAAATATCTTTTTGCACACCGGGGGCGTTTTTATGTTGTTTGATTAATTTGCAAGTCAATTTATTTTTTTGAACCGTTGTTGTTGTTATGAGTACTTTCACACAGAAAGCGAATAAGTGGTGAAAAAGCGACAATTTTTTTCCGAACTATGTACATTTTTCTGATCTTTCGCGCTGCTCATAAAGGCATTAAGTAATCACATTGTGGGGAGCGGATATATTCAAAACGTACAATACAGTGCACAACAACCGTGGATTTACCTCAGATAGACTGCCGTAACTACTGGTTTTGGCCTCTGCCTGCGTGAATCTATTCAAATCTTTTATTAAAAAAGCGTTGCAACTGTCGAAAATTCACATCGTTGCCGGTATGAATAGTTTTGATGAAAAATTCACAGCCGAGTATTTCACATTTTCCTGTTGTTTATTCGTCACGCCCCCGGTGTGAAAAATGCCTTTACTTACATAACTAGTTTTGGGGAATATTGCTTTGCTAAAGAAAAACACTTCATTTCAGTACATTGGCTGCTTGGTGAATTTAATCAGTGACCAGTCACTTCCATCAAAGTCCAACTACTGGGCCAGCAATCAACAAGCATGAATCAGACATTAGGCTGCAGCACAGTGGCTTGAATACTAGTTGTGTAATCATAAAGCCAGACTTCTGAAAAGACAAAAATACAGTTTCCTTTCAATTAAATTTTGTAGAGACATACTATCAAGTTGTAACAGAACATATATTTTCCATATGAAACTTCCTAAATTCTGCTAGGTTTCATTTCCTTGCACTCTTGATTTTATTCTATTTAACAAAATCCATCTATGATTATGTGAGTGCTTTCAGCATTCCTATAATGTGTCTATTTATTCTTACTCAGCCTTGTGAAATAAGAATCCTCATATTCTTATGCAGCTGCCAGAAAAGCCTGTTTACCAGTTATGTGGCTCAAGATTTCTTTCCCACCAGGGACAGAAAGCGATTGCAGCCTAGACAGACAGACAGACAGACAGAGACAGACACAGACAGACACACAGAGAGACAGACATTCTATGAAAGGGGGAATTGGGCTTAAAAAGGTTGTTATTTCCAACAGCGGGAGGGAAATAAAGACAGAAATGAGTCCTCATTGTCCTCAGTCCTTTTCGATGCAGTGGGCCCTTTAACTGTGGTTTGAGCTCAGTGGTCGTGTTTCTCCCCCAACAAAGCCGCACAATGAAAACAGATTTTTAAGAGAAGGATTTGCTCAAATTGCAATTTCCCCAAATGCAGCTACATTATAAATAATGTTTACTGATGGCCAATTACCATATCAAGGGATATGACTCGCTGAAGTGTAGTTGTGTGGAATGAATAGGAGAGGGAAATGTTCAGAGGTTCACACAAAGGTCTCTTCCATTAAGGATCAACGCGTTATAAAAGACTGGCAGGATTATAGCTTCTGATTTCTCTTGCAGTTTTTCTGTTTGCTGATGGAAACGTGTCAAAAGCAAAAGTAATCCGAATACAATGATTGCCTTGGCTTTCACTGACAGCATTCACAGTTAATAACCCTGCTTTTGAAATTACAGATGACAGACTCAGTCTACCTCCTCATATTTCATGGCAGTGATTATCAAGTGTGGGTCCCAGACCATGTATTCATCTGTATCTTTAACCAAAATCATTAAAGTAAACAACGCGCTGCAGCTTTGTGGGTTTTGTCTTGTGTGTGTGTGTGCGCTCTGTCTTAGACTGCCCACATATGCCTTTGAAAATGCTTTGAACTACAGATTATCATTGATAGAGATCCCAGCACCATGGGAGAACTATCTGTGCATCATTTCCTTTACTCTCACTGTGGATCTTTAACTTATCGTTTGTATAACATCCATCAACTGCAGCAGAACAATGAACGGCATTACTTAAATGACTCTTTGGTAAAGAGCTGGGCTCCTTAGCATACTGTAAAGGCTCTTATTGGATGGCACATTGCATTTGCTTTAAGTATTGATAAGGCAAGGCTGTGACTTTGAGGAGATTGATTTTGGTTGTGCTTCATGCCAGCTTTGATCCATTCCAATATTAGGAAAGTAAATATCAGACAGAACGCAGTGGATTTAATTATAGTTTTTCCCCCCTGCTTCAGATTTTACTGTACACTACACCGTCCTCACAAAGTAAAGGATTTGTGAGCCTTAGATCGATTTGCAAGAAACTTTGTACAAATCTCTTTGGTTGTATTTCGACGATACTGATACTGTCAACCCCACTTGTGCTACAGAAGGTGAAAGTATGCAGGGTAACAAGCTCCACCAACTGCTGACAAAGCCTGTTACAAGCTCCAGACTAGAGCTCCCTGGTCCCTGGCTTGTTTCTGCAGGAAGGACTCAGAAAGTAATTCTTGCGAAGACTTGCTTGTTACGCTACTAAAAATAGTCATTGAATAATAAAGACAATATACCTGAAAGACAATCCCATTTCACTATCTGACACCCGTATATGAAATATACGACACCTATTTCATATCAATCCCAGACTCTTGCTCTAACTTGACTCTGCATTTCCATTGTGCCATTTTAGTTCAAATAGCAGACAACTCTCAAGAACAAAAGAAAGAAAGTTTCCTTTTCTACCAATCTAAATTGTAATCTTAATACATTTACATTATCATGAGTGTATTTAATTGAATAATACTGCAATCAGACGGTAGACGGCAGACGGACAACACCTTCTGAACAGCACAGGAAAAACAAACATACAGTACAACGGAATGGCAGGACGGCAAAACGAAACCGCATGACGATATGTTGCTATGGTGATGTCGTATATCGTATGTCTATAATTCTAATATTTTTTCTAGTAATGCATGTAGTTATAAAATGCAGCTTTCTCTTAATATTCTATTGCAAACTTTAAAAACTCTACTTGTGTAAGGGAGCTAGGTAACATCTGGTTGTAAATGTTGTCGTGGTTAGCACTGTCGCTTCACAGCAAGAGGGTTGCAGGTTCAAACCCGGCTTAGGGCCCATCTTTGTGGAGTTTACATGTTCTCCCCGTTTTAGCGTGGGTTTTCTCCGGGTTCTCTGGCTTCCTCCCACAGTCCAAAGACATGCAGGTTAGGTTAACTGTTGACTCTAAATTGCCCGTAGGTATGAATGTGAGTGTGAATGGTTGTCTGTCTCTGTTTCAGCAGTGCACTGTGATAGTCTGGCGACCTGTCCAGGGTGTACCCCGCCTTCGCCCAATGTCAGCTGGGATCGGCTCCAGCCACCCCGCGACCCCGTTTAGCATAAGCGGTTACAGATAACAAACAGCAATGCCGTCTACCATTATTGTTGATGGGATTCTCTGCCTGTCTCACCTAATTTTACCATCCTGCTCTCGTCCACTAAATGATATCTGGTTGACCGTCGACCGTCTGCCTGATTCCATGTTAATGCAGCATAAGCCTCGTGATTTTGTTGTGTTTTTAGTCACACCGAAATTAATATTAGTAAAACAAATTGCTATGCAAATGCAATGACCCAAGAGGTAAGAAGTATTTACTTTTATGAAACACAAAAACAAAGCCTACACTCAGTGTGTTTGTTCCTATCTAATGAATGCAGAACCATATACACATGTTAATGAGGACTGGAGGATATCAGTAAAAGCTCTTGAGCTGTTACCCACCGAAGAAGGCACAGAAAAGTTGACAACCTTTCTTCGGGGACCACTTTAGTCCTGTTGTGCACACAGGGTTACCGAGGTACTTAAGGAGACTCTCATTTCACTTTCCTATTAACTGCCAGTCCCCTTGTCTCCGTCCTCCACCCTCAAGTATATTGATTCGTCACAAGAGTAGAGCCTCAGATTGAATTGGCTAAGATCGCCGGGGTTTGGATTCTTTTAGACTTTTTGAAATGGAGCGGGGAGTGTTCCTGCTTGTAATGTGAGACATGTCGACAAAATATGCTTGAAGTACTACCACACAGATGAATTGGCAATCCCACACCATGTTGTACTGTTGTGTGAGTCTACACAGTGTCAGACACGGTTTCCACTGACAACAGATCAGATAGAAATGAAACCATCCATGAATCCTAAAGGCCTGGTCACACCAGAGAGTGGTACAGACAAATTCATCCGAAAGTCTTCACAATATATATGGGTCTAGAAGTTTAATGACGACCCACAGGGCTAGATGGTGAAAACTAATGTAGCTGGTCAGCTAACGCGCTAGCCAGTTGAGACATACTAGCGCTTGTCAGTAACAATAGCTCCCAGAGTTTCTTTCTATTTTCTCTGTACTGTGCCATTTACTCTGATTTAGCTCTAGTATTTTGTGTTCAGGATTGTACATCATTTAGTTCAATAAAGACTTTTATTAAACAGGGGAAAAAAACTCTCCGAGCGGATCGTCCTTTAACCGCAAGGTTGGCGGTTCGATCCCCGGCTCCTACAGACTGCATGTCAAAGTGTCCTTGAGCACGACACTAAAAACCCCAAGTTGCTCCCTGGGCTCTTACACCAGCCCACTGCTCCTAAAATACTTAGGATGGGTTAAATGCAGAGGTCAAATTTCATGTATGTACCTGTATGCATATGACATATAAAGGTTTCTTCCTCTTCTTGCCATCAGTTAGCAGGCCCGCTAGCTTGGTTGCCAACGGGGAAATAAGTTCATATAGTTTAAATTCAAAAGATGTATATTTGGAAAACCATTCATCTTTTGTGGATCTATTTATACTCTGCAGAGGAGGTTAAACATAATTGATGGTACTACACAATAAGCTACGATAGTTTCCTCCATTTTTGACTCTGGCCAGTCAAAGTTCACCAAAATTGAACTTGTTTTTCGGACCAAAACCCGTGCTTGGTGCAAAACGACTTTTATTTCACCACTGTGAGCGAATCGATTGATTGTGGCAATTCTAATGAAATGGATGATTTTGCTGCAACATTTTGCCTAATTAAACAATGTTGTTATCATCAGGCCTCGATGCTTAGTTATTCTGTTGGTTCAGTAAATGTGTTTCCTCTATCCACCATCCTGAGATTAACAGGAATTTTATGGTTCTTGAGCTATGACTAACTCTAAAAAACGATACAGTATATAGCGTACCTGCTTCTGCCCAAAAGGAGTTTTTCTCCAGTCTCACTTAGTGGGTCGTCTACAATCAGTGGGAGTCACACACAGATCTCACAGACTTTCCATCATACCATTGCTCTATTTATAAGCCTCCCCATACACCAGCCCTATTCTCCAGGGAGGTCATTAATTTGCCTCTCTGTCAGTGGTATGCCCCACAAAAAGTCCATCAAAACTTGCAGGCTGCTTATCTATACTGCTACATTTGCTACACTAGAAATTATAGCCGAGTGAATTCTCATTAGAAAGAAGTCATTTAATTACCGTGTCATGACAAATGCCGCAAGAAGCCCATAAGACAGATGACCCTCTTTATTTTTGTTTCTTGTGTGTGAAGTTCAGACAAAATGAAATTATCCCATAACAGTGTTTCCAGTGATATAACATTTTATATCTGGCTGCTATGGAAAATAGGACAAAGCCCACTTGTCTTATATGTTGATTTTTTTTTATTATTATTTTAATTTTCATTACTTCCCTTCAGTTCAAGTGTAGAGAGATAAGATATGAGGGACAGAACAAGGTGGAGGGCCAGATGTTTTTCAGTGGAGATAAAGTGGTCTCTAGATAAATGTACTGCAGCCTGTGACTCTGATAACCTCGGGTTGCTTCTTGTGTGGCTCCTCACTCCCTGCTCCTGTCTCAGCGTTTATCAGCGGACTCCTATAGTAGGTTGACCCCTTGACCTGCACAAGCTTATATCGTGCTTTTCATTCCAGGCATTGTGCCACGGTGGCTGTGAAAGGTGTTTAATGAACTGTCTTGTAAGGAGAAGCTTGTGCTTGCCCATCAGCACTCATCCCTCCTCCCTGTTTCTGCATTACTTTTTTATTTACAGCCATATCTCGGCTGCTTTTTGCTGAGCTAGGGAGTTTTCCCCGAATTGGAAAGCCCTGGAGGGGTGAATAGTCCATCTGTAGAAAGATGCATCATTTGTTGGGATTTGCATGTCACAGAGGACAGTGTGACGATCACAAAACGTATGATACCTGCATTTAATACACCTGATTTTAGACACCGTATTCGTCTACGCACAGAATGAATCACAGCCGAGAAAAAGGAAATGTTTTGTTGACGTTGAAAGCTAAATTGGATGGATGTAACAAAATATACTTAAAATATTTTGGCTGAACAACATAATTGCATCTATTGGTCTGTGACACCGGCTACTGGTCAATGGGTCTTTTTTGGAAGCTGCTGTGAGTGTGTTTGATACATTCATTGTTGGTTTATTCAATATTGATCATTCTGTACATGAATAGGAGGCTTAAAATAGAGAACAGATTTTCCATATGTACATTGTGGAATGATTGTATACTGCTAATATTCTTTTTCACAATTAATGATTTTTTTAGTTCCCTATAGAGACTGATGCTTTGCAGTCAGCTGTCTTGATTTTACAATTATCAGATTTTTTAATGGATACAGAGGAACAAATGCACCTGATTATTTTTAGTGTAGGCAAAAGCACATAGGGTTTGGCTTACTTGTTTTTTGTCTTGAAATTTTTAGCAAGTATACAAGTTACTGTTATTTACATGCACTATTATGTATACTTGAGTTCATTGTAAGTCAAGAGAACACTCTGAACATATGAATAGCAGCAAGTTGACGAGATTTTTAATGCTTTTTATGTGCTTTTTAATTGAAAATAGCCTTGATCCTGTTCTCAGATTCTGAATGGCGGTGTCTCTTTCGCTATAAGAAATTGCTTTTGATCAGACAGTTGTCTGTTAATTGCAGCAAAATCTTACCTGAATTTGGAATAAACACCTAATTGCTTGGGGACATTCTAGGAAAGGCTCGTCACCCGCTGTGTTCTGTAATTAATAATATGATTTTGAAAAATTGTTCAATAGTGCCGAAAGAGATATAATGATATCCTTGTCCCAAAAACATTTAATTATATATAACAATATATAACTGATATACATACAGTATATATATAATTACACATAGATATATACTTTTACAGTATAAACACATTTATATATACGTATATATACATACATACATACATATATAGTATAGTACCTGTGAGAGTTTCTGAACAATTTTTCATTGTTTTGTGTTGTTAATTAATTCCCAATAATAAATATATACATACATTTGCATAAAGTAAGCATATTTGCCCACTCCCATGTTGTAATCTCCCTTTAAGGTACATTTTGAACAGATAAAAAATGTGCAATTAATTGTGATTAATTATGGACCATCATGTGATTAATCGAGATTAAATATTTGAATCGATCAACAGCCCTAATCATTACATATCAAATAATCAGTTGAGAATAAAGCACGTCTAGCCCCGACATGGAGCCCAGACGACTGATTGCTGACATCCATCTAAACATTTTTTTCTAAATCCTCAGCACAAATCTGCACAAAGACACTTTATTGAAGACGTTAACGTTTCATCTACATTTTCAAAGAATGAAGAGCTTCCCTTTAATTTAATGTATGTATGAGGACTGCTCAGTGATGACTAATAACATATGTGTCTAAAGGTTAAAATAATTAAATATCAGATTATGATTTTATGTTTTCAAAAGGGTTTCTATGAGACCAGTGATGTTGGCTATAACTACACTGTAACAGTAGATACTACTTCTGTTCAGGAGCAACCACAAAGAGCCGTCAAACATCCAATCATCATATTTCCAGATTCATCTACAGAGAAACAACATGAGAAACACAGGTCTCCGTGTAAAAGGTATTGAGTGATCTTATGAACACAAGGTTAGTGCTTTGTTCTCCAATGGAGCTGTAGAGGGTGATAAAACATGTCTCAATAGTGCTAAAAGAGATATATAATCAGCTAATGAGTCCTTCTCAGAGACACTTCAGGGCTCCCACTCCATACACTAATGTGTTCCTCTCTGTAGAGGTCTGATTTAAAAGATGTGCAGTCTATGACATTGCGTTTGAAGAGACAACGCTAGCAAAAAAAAAAATACCATTAGCCAGTATTTAGCCGGTGTTTTGGGGTCCCATTCATTGTTTTGACCCTGGCTTCTCATTCATTATTAACCAACTCTGTCAACAATTCCCAAAACACATTTGAAACCACTGCTCCTAGCCGGAGTTGAATCACAAAAACAAGCAAGCAAACACATCAATTTTAGCAACTGAACCAAACATGTTGACCAGTTTAACATTATTTAACCGTCAAAAACAAGGTGAGAAGAAAGCAACGTTATGTAATGTCATCCAATCTGCATACTACCATGTGACGTGACTTGGGGGTGTATGCACAGCGTTTCCACAACATAACAGAGAGCAGCGTTGAACATTAAAGGGGGAAATCAAGAATTCCAATATGTTATTTCCATGGTCATTTTTTATTCTATTGTATTGTTCTGATACAGAAATGTACATATATACTCAGAACATTCCCCTGGGTGCTCTCAGTGTCACCTACTGTATAACATCTCTCCTAATTCATTGTCTATGGAGCAGTTCCACGCATTACACCCCATGACATCACAAATTTGAGTTTTAGCATTCTTTTTGGATTTGGGAGCGAGTTGTTCATGTTTACTAATATTTTTTGGACTGTCTAAGACCATAGGAATAACATGTATTAATTTTGAAAATGGACGCAGTTGTCCTTTAATATGATCCTGAACATAACTTTTAAACATTTGTTTTGGGGAGCTCTGATAGGAAGCCTAAAGTTGTCAGCTAAAAGAAAATAGGAGATCGATGAAAAAGATTTTGCGGAACATTTTTTCTTTTTCTCTCATTTTCCATGTGTTTCCAATGACTGGAAAACTGGTCAATTGTTTTTCAGGACGTGTGGGAACCCTGCACTTGCGTCAAGTAATTGACTATTTATAGCTAATTGTTGGATAGCTAGGTGTGTGTTCTTTGTGTGATTCAAAGAATCAGAGTAGCACTTGTCAGTATAATATAATAATACAATTCAACAGCACCACAAACTAAATCCTCCAAAAACAGCTCCCTTAAACAGTTTCAACAAAACCTGAACATCATCACCTTCATGATGGTAGGATTCATTACAGGACTGTTGTATTAGACTGCAACACTTTCAGCCAGGTGTACCTGATAAACTGGCACTGACTGCATTTCCAAGTGAAATGGAATATGTGGGCGAGGTTTAGTTACAAAAGGGATTTAAATCAGATCCTTCGGTTTTGATTTAGTATCTTTCATCAGTGGACATCCATTAACAGAGGATAACGAAACAAGTGATATGACTACACCGGTGAAGCCATATCCTCAAAAGAGTGTTTTTGTTCTTACTGTAGTCATCTGTCTGGCGTCTCTGAAGGAACTCTAATTTATACCTCACATGGGAGCTGTTTTATATGTAGACAGGGGAAGAGGAAATAAAGTGGAATAACATCATAAATATACTGCATAATAACCACTCTATGGTTAAATAGCTTTGAGTCTGGGCTCCTTCCTGAACATTTAGGTAAGGATCATGAAAAGGACATACTCATTTTTTAAGATAGATTCATAGCTACAGGGACTGTGTTCAGACGCTTTTTAGGTGATGCATTATTCTTTTAATCTTCACGTCAACATGTCATAATTTCCATGGGGATACATCCCAGATAATAAAGTGAACCTTATTGTCTATATGTACACTTAACTAAAGCACAGCCTCTCTTGAACAAACTCCCAAATTGCAAAAGGTTTTAGGTTACTGCAGTGCAAAGCAAACACAATTAACGTAATGGTTTAAGGAGCAGGAAGTCGCCTGGAGTTAAGTGTTCCCACAATTACAGAACTAAATTAGATCAAAACCGTGTTGTTTGTTCCCTTACAGATTTAAAAGTTGCAGCATAAGGCATGTACTGTAGGTCTACATAAATCTTTGATGAGATCAACACAGAAAATATAGTGCACTTGTTCGTTATATCTGACCTCAGTACTGCCGAATCCAGCAGGTACAATTATGCGGTGAATGATTTTAGTTTAAAATGTAGGTGGGAAATTATAGAAATACCTTATGTGCTGTTTTAAAATCTGGTTCTCCACTAATGGGAATAATTAAGTCAGTATAGTAAGCCCTCTCCTGTTTGTTTATTTTCTGCTGGGGTTTACATTTCCCTGCTGATACAGTTGTATCAAGAGGTGCTTGAGTCGGGTTTGCTGTTTTATAGAACTGAGCTCCAATTTCAGCTCTTCACACCAACAACAACACTTGTTTACCTTGTTCGCTTGGGACATGTCTTCCCGTTACACCCCAGATTCAATTTTGCTTGGCTTTTTAGTGTGTCTTTGTGAACAAAACAACTGGGCACCAGTGGTCTCTCTCTGACCTCTATTTGTCTTAAGTCCTCCCTCTGAAATGAGCCTTCTATCCCCCTCAGATCATTTTCTCCTCTATGGAAATGGCTCTCTGACACATTTTACATGTTTACCCAGTCATAAACTGACTGATCAAAGCCTGTTGGGAAACTTAATGAATAGAATATGCTGCCTTAGACAAACACGAATAATGGAACGGATATACTTTCTGATCATTACGCTGATACGGAGTTCACAGGAGTTTATTATTTACACAAGGAATATGCAAAATCTGAATTCAGATCTACTGTATCTGTACTGTAATGAAGAGCAGATTTAAAAAGACTGAATGGAAATATATTTAAGGTTCTACATCTATTGAAAATTGTATAGCTGTAATAGCACTCAAATTTAAAATGGACTTCATGGGCGCCGTCCCCAGTGTTTGTCTGTAACTGTAACTAACGCACATAGCCTCACCTAGCCTGGTACAGTATCCCACTGTGCATGAAAATTGAGGAAAAAGAAAATTCAACGTAATTTGCTCACATGTGCGGATTAACACCCACTCAGAGAGACAGTTATTTTGAGCAACTATTATGGTGAAAGTCAAAGGCAAAAAACAAAACAAAAACATGCTACCATGTTGAATTCTTCATTATTATTCCATACAATGACACATTTCATAGATGATCAATCAGCTAATTCCAGTGATGAATGGCATCATTTGATGAAATAATAAAAATGTACAGCAGTTCATTACGAAAGACATACAGTAAATTAGGGCTGACCTGAATGCTTCGAAGCTTTGACCGTTTCCATGGTAATCAACCTCTAAATCAGTATTCGAATGCTTTTTTTAAAAATGTTTTTTTATATATATATATATATAAGTATGTAATAATAATGTATAAATCCCCAAATAGCTCTTGAAA